>NW_005871059.1:5539362-5541004 GCF_000147115.1 Myotis lucifugus | reverse complement strand
ATTTTTTAGGCTTTTGGGCAAAGTGTTTTTCATTGTTTTGTTTTTTCCCCCCTCTTTCTGTGTGGATAAATCAGGAGTAAAATTAATAAAAAAGACTCACTTTAGCTGTTGGGTACCTAACGTCTATCTGGAAACATAGCAGGATAGTTTTCCTTTTATGAAACTTGTCTTTTCTCTAATTTTGAATTTCTATTTTCTCATTAGTGAACATGCCTACATGTGAGAATAAACATTTTAAAAATATATGTACAATAAAATAATTTATTTATGGCATAATGACTAAATTTTTTCTACTATAGAATTCTGAAATAAGAAAGACTTCAGTATTGGTTTAAATAAAATATATCAGTATGGATTTCCAGATTCTATAACTTCTATTTGATATTTCTCTTTAGTAGTTTATCATATTTAATATATATTTTTAGAATTTTTACCTTACCTCTTTTTTGAGAAAAAGAACATATATTCATAGCTCCTAAATAATACCTTAATTTATTGGGGTAAAACTAAAAAGAAAAGAGGGAATTTTACTTCTGAATTATGTGTTATAATAAATTTATTTTTGTATTAGCAGTCACTATTTTTCATATAAAAAAGGATAAATATTCACTATGGGCAAATTTTTAAATATAGGAAAGCACAAAACAGCTAATAAAAATTACCTACAATTCTAACAATCACAGAAAACACCATTAACATTTTTATGTATATCCTAGTTTTTACACATACACACATGCACACAAATAAATACATTACTTTTACTAAGTTTTTAAATTTAAATTTTGCTGGAGATTTTATGATAGTTAATTTTTAATGTTAGAATTAATTTAGAAATTAATCTATAATAATAAAAGCATAATATGCAAATTGACTGAATGGCTGAACAGCGGAACAACTGTCTGGATGACCTTCCGGATGAAGCCGGGGCTGCGAGGGCAGCCGAGGCAGCCAGGGCTGCCAGGGCCTACTCTTGCACAAATTTCATGCATCGGGCCTCTAGTAATATAATAGGTGCTTTTGATATTCCTGCAATTACTACAGTGATGAAGAAGCTCAGAACTACTTCAAGCTTATTTTCATATTAAGAATGTTTCTCCATTTTGTTTTGATTTATTCAGTCATTTGTTGACCATTTATCATAAATAAGTGACCATATGTCCTTGTAAACTCAGGAAAGTCTCAGTTTATGCCCTTTATCATGACATAATTTTTAAGAGCACTCCTTTATTTTTAAAAGTAACCAATTTTCATGAAAAATTATATAGTTTCCTTTTATTTCTAAAAATTGAAGCAGGTAAAAGGGAGATAAAGTGACACACAATAGTCAAACTGACATGGATCCTGCCCTCAGAAACCTGTGGCCTACCTACTATAGACGATAAGAATTAACATCAAATCTAGATATATAAAAAGCCAGTGACCATAACGCCGTAACAACTGGAACGACCGGTCACTATGACACCCACTGTGGCCAGAGAACTGGCCTGATCGTGGGGTGGGGCCGGCCAGCCAACCTCCTGCGGCCTGTCCCCCCAGCCGACCCCACCCCTGATTGGACTCTCCCACCCTGATTGAGGGCAGGCGGCAGCCACCCGCGGCCTTCTCTCCCTCGCAGCCTTCTCTCTGCAGCCTACCCTGATCA
>NW_005871059.1:5473385-5539262 GCF_000147115.1 Myotis lucifugus | reverse complement strand
GTGGGACTGACCAAGCAAACCACTTCAACACCCTCCTCCTTGTCTAGGCCATTCCCGCCAATCTGTAGGCAGGGCTGGCCAACCCGGCCTACCTCCGGCCTTCTCCTCCTCTCAACAGGCTCGGGCCTTGATCCACCCCGATCGGGTCCGGGCCAGCCGGCCCCCAACAAGTGTATGAATTTCATCCACTGGGCCTCTAGTATGTGTATGTATGTATGTATATATATATAAAATAGAGCTGAAAAGGATCACAGGAAAGATGCAAAGATATAATATATGTTGAAATGTGCTCAAGAACTTAATAAACATCTTAGAATTCTGAAGGAAATATGCACTCAACTGTAGAAAGTAAGATTTCTTTAGGTTCAGGAAATATCATGAACAAAGAAGAGAGGTAGGGAAAAAACTATCATTTTACAACCATCAGTATGGCAAAGATTAAGAAATCTGGCAAGACTTTTGGTTCTTGGTAGAATCAAAATACATGGTAGTAGAACAGCTCTTGCCAAGAATAAGTGGCAAAGCAATATAAAATACAAAAGCTATCTTTTTATAGTACCAGAAAGCTGCTGAAGTAGGGAGGATTAAGGAAACTAAAACCTCAGAGACAGGAGAACCGAGAAGTGAGCAGAACTGCAGCTGCTTTCCCTGGGGCATCTGTCAGTTCCCGGCACTGGCTAGAGGCTGAGTATCCACCCATGCTTGGCCCAAGCAGAGAGTCAGTGGAGGGAGCAGAGAAGGCAGAGAGATCCTGTGTCCACTTGAAGCTGGAGTGATAAAATGAAAGGCATGAGAGGTTTTAACACGTGCCCAGCTTTTCTTTCAAAATATTTGCTGATGTCTGCAATTGGGGAGGTTACAGAGGTTAAAAGATAAGCCAAACACCTCTGACATACAGAATCGGTTTTCATAGAGTCCTTCAATGCTGAGGAGACAGATCCACCTGTGGAGAGAACTATAAAATACTCTTAGCAATCAGACAGGCTGGACTGACAAATCCAAAGGCACTCTAACAAGTGGTCAAGGTTCCTTCTCAAGGCAATTGTCTAATTCTAAAGTTACATGTGGCAGGAGGCCAAAAATCTAAACTGAAAATCCTTGAAAAGTAGGATGAAATCTCAGTCTCTTAATGCTGAGGAGATAGAGACCCACTAGATGAAGAGTACTAGTAGACAGCCAGGTGCTCTGTTAAAAGTCCTGAAGGATATCATGCTAAGTGAAATAAGTCAGACAGAAAAGGTTAAGAACCATATGATTTCACTCATGTGGGACATAAAACTGAAAACAACAAACAAGGGAAACAAGCAAACAAAAATTCATAGACACAGACAACAGTATGGTGGTTACCAGAGGAAAGGGGGTTAGGGGTTAGTAAAAGGTAAAGGTGGTCAAATATATGGTGATGGAAGATGATTTGACTTTGTGCAGTGGGCACACAATGCAATATGCAGATCATGTGTCATAGAAATGTGCACTTGAAACCTATATAACTTTACTAACAAATGTCACCCCAATAAATTTAATAAAAAGAAAAAAAAAGTCCTGAAGGGATATGCCCTACTGTGGACTGATTTCTATCCAAATTGCAAACTAACTTTGACTCAACTCTGTTCCTAATTGGGTTAAGTTGATATGTCTCCCTCTACTTATCAGAGAAAGTGGTGAAGCAACTCTGGTTGAGATTAGACCATCTAGAGCCTTCACAGAATCCTATCCTATATAATAAAAGCCAAATATGCTAAGTGCTCAGTCGTCCAGTCGGCCATTCAACCAATCAAAGCATAGTATGCTAATGATATGCTAGGGCCGCTCAACCGCTCACTATGACATGCACATACAACCGGGAGGCAGACAGTCGACCAGTCTCTATGACGTGCACTGACCACCAGGGGGCAGATACTCCAACTGGTAGGTTAGCTTGCTGCTGGAGTCTGGCCAATTGGGACTAAACAAGATGGGCCGAACACACCCTGGAGCCCTCCCACGGTCCCTCCCCCGCTGGCCAACCTCCCGTGTCCCTCCCCAGCCCCAATAGTGTATCGGTGGGGTCCCTTGCAATCCGGGACCCCTTGGGGGATGTCAGAGAGCTGGTTTCGGTCCTATGGTGGAACAATCAGTTGCTATGATCTGCACTGACCACCAAGGGGCAGATGCTCAATGCAGGAGGGAGCGCCGCTCAGCCAGAAGCCAGGCTCATGGCTGGTGAGCGCAGTGGCAGTGGCAGTGGCAGGAGCCTCTCCTGCCTCTGAGCAGTGCTAAGGATGTCCAACTGACGGCTTAGGCCTGCTCTGTGGGGAACAGGCCTAAGCCATCAGTCGGACATCCCCCAAGGGCTCCTGGACTGTGAGAGTGTGCAGGCTGGGCTGAGGGCATGCCCCCCCTCCCCCCCCCCCCCAGTGCACGAATTTCATGCACTGGGCCTCTAGTTTTAAATATACATCTATACAGTGGTTGGCAAACTCATTAGTCAAACAGAGTCAAATATCAACAGTACAACGATTGAAATTTCTTTTGAGAGCCAAATTTTTTAAACTTAAACTATATAGGTAGGTACATTGTTATTAACTTAATTATGGTACTCCTAAGGCTTAGGAAGAGCCACACTCAAGGGGCCAAAGAGCCGCATGTGGCTCAAGAGCCGCAGTTTGCCGACCATGGATATACAATGTCTTATCTGATATAAACTATCTTTAGGCATGCAAGAGTTAGTACCATATAATCAAAAATCCAACAGAAACAATTGACAATAGAAGCAGATGCACAGGTGACATACTGATCAACGTTGAAAAAGAATATTAGAAAACCAAATCATTATTCTGAACATGGGTCAATAAGGGGGGAAAAGCATCCATTTGGCTTGCATTTTCTTTTAAATTCTACCTCATAGGATTCAAATAACCAACAAGAGAAAGTTCTTTAGTAAAAAAATCTAGTTACAGAAGGGATAATAGAATTATAATGTCACCATTTTATACTTTTGTAATAAAGTAATTGATCCACATAATGATTATCAATGAGTGCTAAAACCATCAGATGAAAGATTGATGGGGAGTTTTATAATGTATGCATCAGGCTGACAACACCTGAACCCACTGATCGATTTTAATGGGGTTAGTAGACAATCCAATTTATGTGCTTCCCAGTCTTGTATAATAGGAAATAAACACCACCTCATATAAATTATTCTCTCCATATAATCAATCTTGAATCTGACCAAGCCTTCATATCTAATTTTCAATTTATAGGAAATAATATGGGACAGAAATACATGTTAAATGACACCACAGGAACTTAACCAGTAAAATCCATAAACTGAGAAATAATCAATGTTTCTTCAGAAAATAAATAGCAAGCAAAAAGGAGAAGGAAATATCTATATATTTAAAAAGACTCAAGAGACTCAACGAAGACAATGCACAGATCTTATTTGAATGCCAATTTAAAAATCAAAAGTAAAATAAAAATATACGAGGCAATCAGGGAAATTCCAATACTCACTGGATATTTGATTATATTAACTAATTACTATTAATGTGTTTAGGTGTGATAGCATTATTATTTTTTTTATTATAAAAATGTATACCTATATTGTAGCCATATACTGAATTATTTATGGATAAAAAGACATAATGTTTTAGATTTGTTCTAAAATAAGTAAGTGGGACTATAAATGAACAAGATTCACATATACATTGGTTAGTATTGAAGCTGGATAATAAGGATATAGGTATTCAGTTTAACATTTTCTCTATGTTTATATATTTTTGAAAATTTTCCATAATAAAAAGTCAAATTTAAAGATGCTTGAAAAACAGAATTTGAAAGAATAATATGAATTCTAACCTATTGGTGTAAATTGTGAAAGAACTTTGCAAAATAATTAGTTAATATTTAAGAAAAATAAATGTGCATGTACAACAATCTACAAATTCTGAATCTGGGTCCATACCATAGAAAAAGTCTCCCATATGTGTGCAAGGAGACGACCAAGAATGTGTACTGTAGCATTGCTTAAAATAGAAAAATGTAGGAAACAACCTAAGTGACCATCAATAGGAGAATTATTTTATTATAGTGTGATAATTATTCAATTTAGCTTTAGTAAAAAAAAATTGCTGAATGGAAATATAGTGTGATGCTATATATATAAAGTCCAATAATATGCTGAACACTACCACATATTATTTATTCACACATATGGATATGCATGTTGTAAAAACATTAAATATGCCAATAAATAATACATAGTAAAGTATATCTTAAAAATGAGAAAATAAGTTTTCATGATAATGTACAGAGGACTTGAAATATATTCTTAATGTTTTAAAAAGGTAAAATGTTAATGTTGTGATGTTAATTAATTGAATTTTACTAAATCATTCTCCATAGTCTCTTATTAGCTTGGAAACCTTTATAAGTAAGAATTTTAAAAATAGAGCAATATTTTACCCCTATATGGAGAAACTGCACTATGTGTGTTTACAAAGAGCCTTAATGGACTATGTTAGATGTGCATCTGTTAAAAGGCAGAGTGGAAGACATTAGCATTTAGAGAGGACCTACACACAGTCAGAGCTCCATTCTCCACTCTGACGAACGGATGGTGAGAAATAAATATGTAAATTCAGATAACAGGAAAAATAGATTTGGCTTTTAAAAACAATCAGTTACAGATTATCCTATTTATCTGTAAAAAAAAGTAACAGCAGTCTGCTAAAATGGTCTTGAGTGGTTGCTGTCATTCTTTATGATTACTTTGGACAGCTGCCACATTATTATTTCCATGGTGAGCTGACCATCTGGAATTGTATAGACCATTTTTTCTGTGCTAAAAGTAGATTCACCTCCAAACCTATCTCAGGCTGGCAACTTCAGACACAGACAGCTAGCCTGACTCTGTGTACCTGGCCTTTACCTGCTCCTGACACATCCATTCAATGTCACTAACGTTGCCTGCAAAAATAAATAAATAAAAATAAATAAATCCAGAGAGCAAACAGAATTCAGCTTATTTTCTGCTAGATGTTAAATAAGGAAAGTAGCTAAAATCCATGAGTCAAGTGTAGTTTGAGCTACTCTGAATGAGTCTCATCTAAATACACACTGAGATTTAAAACCTCTGGGTCTTTTGTCTCTGCTTTTGTTTCTCCACCCTTCAGAGGAAAGGTATCAATAGTAATGGCTTAAGCTGGGATAGCACTTTGCTCTTTGGAAGCTTTTACATGTACTGTTTCAGCAATCCTTCTTCATGGAGGATAAAACTGGGTCTGAAAGGGGAAAATACACAGTTGGAATGTGCCTGGTCTCCTGAGTCCTATCCAATGATGTTACTGCGGTGCTGTAATGAGTTAAGCTTGTTCATAACATCTTAAGTTCATGTAAAGAATAATTCCTAGCATAGCCACTGATGTATGGGCAACCTGTTCTCAAGGAAAGAATGCATTTAACATTTAAACAAAGTACACCCAAGGAGTGTACTTAAAAAAATATATATTATTTAGACCATGGGAAAAGCTATGCACAATCCATGAGTTTATGACAAGCAGTAACTGTTTACTTAAAAAGGAACAAGAAAGAAAGAAATAAGCAAGCTTTGTAATTTCCGAAGAAATTGAAGAGGAATCTTTCTAACTAAAATTCTGGGGTCTCTTTAAATCCACAATTGCTGCCAAAAGATTCAAGCACAGATTTGGGACTTATAATTGACAAGCCCCCATATGCTCCATTTTCCCTCCAAGCCTTTACTCTGGCTCTGGAATCTGTGGTTGGTTAAATATGTGGTTTTACAGTTGCTAAAAATACTCTGAAGTCAAACTCCTTCTCCCAGTTTTTATGCAGTTGGCCACTCTGGCATCAGATTTTGCAAGGCTTAGCCTATACCCTTTAGTAAACCACTCCTTTCATAAAAGCAGTGTCTGCATGTACAGGTCATTTACACTTCAACACAAAGTGAAGGTCGGGGACTAAAGAAATGACACCATGAAGGAGATGCTGTAGTTTTTCAACCGTTTCAATCCACAGATAATCAAGGTGGCTTTGGGGCTGCTGAGAGTTGCTCTGTGACGTTTGGTTGTCAGTACAGCTGAAACTCCCTGAGGACCCACAGAACCGTTCACTCGCTGCAGGAGTGACTCCAGGTCAGCCACAGAGGCCACAGAGGCCACAGAGCTCCCTGCCCCAGCGCTTGGGAGACACAGCAGTGTCTGCCCACACTCTGCCTGCCCGAAAGGTTTCTGCGCTGTTTTCATCATCATACATCCCAGCACACAGGACTAGCTACATCGTTTGGGCAGACCAGTGCAAAATGAAAACGGGGGTGGGTGGGGGTGGGGTGGGGGCGGGCAGTTCAAAATGCAGAGGGAAAGGCATTAAAAGGACTAAAATATGAAACTCTTTCCTTTCTTCTGTGGTCTCCCTTGCTACCTGCCAGGGCGTTTTTTGTCATGTAAAGTTATGCTTCCACGTGTGTGTGTGTGTGTGTGTGTGTGTGCGTGTGTGTGTGTGTGTGTGTGTGTGTGTGTGTGTGTGTGTGTGGCAGGGGCGGGGGTGCTGGGGAGGGAGGGCATTGACAGGGTAAGTGCAGGCCCTTCTGGGAGCTGCAGCCTCCGCTGTGCAAGTCTGCACATGCACAGTTCTCAGGTTGCTACGTTCCCATCCAGCCAATCACTGAGCAGATGCCACTGAGAACTTGAACCAGGGAGCTCCCCTTCCCATGAGCTTCTTGCTTCAGCCAGTAGTAGACAGGTGAGTCCCAAGGGTATTGCAACAACAGTTCAGGGACCTGTAAGGCACTGGCATTGAGGATGGGCAAGAGGCACAGTGGCCCTGCCAGTCAAGGGAGAAGAGGGCCCTGGCCATTGGCTGCCTCCGATGCTACAGGACACGTGCACAGGACTCTGATCTTCTCTGCTGGTGCCCAGAGAACCCTCACAGCATGAAGGGTGGCCGTGATCCCAGGGCAGAGGAAGGAAGTGGGAGACTAGGCTGACTCAAGTCCCAGGGGGCAGGAGAGCAAGAAACTAAAGATCTGTTTAGGGAGTTCAGGGAGGCAGGACTGTGCTTGAGCTGAGGCTCCAAGTCCCAAGTGGATGCTCCGTTTTCCTCTCCAACATCACAAAACACAAATCATGAGATAAAATTATTATGAATTTCAAAAAGATGACTATGGAGCTCTAAACCCCAAGTACAGGGCTCTTCTGATGAGGGACCTGGTGTCTGCATTAGTCCATTGGACCAGACAACATGTAAACATCATCTATGGGTAAAATTAGAGAATTCAAGGGGATGCAGGCAGTTTACCAAGGCAAAGCCAAAGGTCTTGCGTATATTTTCTGCCTCTGTCATGAAAAATTGAATTGTAATATTATTTTGCAGGTTAAATGATCTTCCTTACTGGTAATTTCCTTTGCATACTCACACATCATAGTTTTATTACTTTATGTCCTCTACTTGCTATTGTTCTCATTGTTTTTATGACCATTGTAATTTCAGATGGGCATATTAAAGATCAGAAGTATATTGTTTTCACAAGTTCAAAAGCAATCATTATCTCTTTGTCTACCTATATTAAATAAATGGATTACTGCAGGAGTAATGAGGTTACACCAAGGTATCTCAAGTTCTTATCTCTAGATGAGGGGTTTCAAATTGTTCTGGGTGGACATTTTCAAATGGTTTATTGAATGGCCCAAACTGGAAATACACACATTGATAAATTCTAGTATTTTCTCTCTTAACATCAACTGTCCTATAGAGAATATTTTTCCCTACCTTCTACATTCAGATCAGTTTCCTTGCTTTAAGGTATTAAAAAGCTATTCTTGTGTATTCTTGTTTCAAATTTCAAACTGACACCTCTCCTCCCCAGCATGTCAGGCCATAACCTGAAAAACTTGGAATGGGAAGGGGCATGGTAAGTTCCTCCTCGCTCTTCTGAGTTCCCCCTCCTTTGTCTTTGATGGGGAAAGAGGAGAGATGACCAAGGTCTTTGGCTAGCCTGGAGCTGTTGTGATCCTCTTCTAATTAACACTGGATCATTGTCAATAAGATCTTAGGGTAGGTGGTCCAATGCTGATTCATAGAGAACATTTGTGGCTTTTTAGAGCCCTAAAGGGGACTTCATCACTGCAGAGTTCCCTAATATGGGAGATTCTCCCCAGTTCAACCAACCTCATCCATAGTACCACAGTACCTGCTGATGGTTCACCTTGAACATATTGTTCTGAAATTCTTCTCTGTAACTGGCAGCCCTCTTACATGGAGTGACAAGAAGATGGCTTGATCCCACCACCTTCTGAAGTGCTACATAGTTCATGGGAAACCTACTTATTCTCCAACAAATAATGGAAAGGTGGACTGCCCATGACTGCTCCTTTGTGCTTATCTTGTCCAGTCAGTGCTCCTCTCACCTGCCCGATCTACCCTATATGCTCTATAAGGAGGCATCCAACCAAGGAATGAGGTGGCATCCTCCCCTGTGACAGGTGCCTTCAACCTCTTGCCGCTCTCCTCTTCCCCACCATTAGACCAGGAGGTACATGTAACTTTATATAAAGTGACAACAATGCTTTTATAATAACATGATATGGAGAAAAATTAACAGCTGTGGTGTAAGATATAAAACCATGAACCACCATTGGGAATAAAGGGAGGTGGCAAGAGGGGAGGGAAAAAGCTAATTTGGGACAGACACAAGCACAACAGAATAATGTCTGCCACTTGGAAAGACGTAGTCAAAGAATGCACTCCACTGATGTGGCTTTCAGAAATGAGTCTGGCTGTAAGAAACACCCATATGTAAGGAAGTTACAGGACACGGAGGTGGAGAAACAGCCATATGTAAGGAAGTTACAGGACACGGAGGTGGAGATGACATGGAGAAAGGCTCAGGAGCCAGGCCAGGCCCTGCCCCAGCCCCAGGCACCACCTGAGTGGTGTCATCGCCTTATCTGTACACATGCATAACCACTCACTCACTGGGTGTCTTTTTCTTTTCAATCTTCAGGAAGAGGCAGCCAGAATTCTCGCCCACCAGCCAGTGTCCGTCGGCACATGTGCAGCTTTGAAAACCCCCACACTGCAGTGAATGTGTAAGAGAAGCTGCATGGAAAATAGAGTGGTTTGCCCTTGCTTTCTCTCTCCTGGGTTTTTCCACTTTCTAACATGGAAACAGATGTGGTGCATGCCATCCAGAATGAGGAACCATTTTCGTGCCATGGTTTGCACGACTGCCTTAATTTGATTGTCCATCTTTCTTAAAAGGACACTGTCAAGTTGTTAGTTGTTTCGCTTTTTTATGTTCCGATGCAAGATGCAACACTTTTTCTGACTATGGAGATGCGCTTTTGTTTGTGACTCCCACTCACAAGCTTGAAAGTGAATTTTCCCCTTTCACAAAGTTGTCAGCTTCTCCTTGGCAAACAGAGCTTTTTCCTTTTCTTTTCTTTTTCTGCCTTTTAGCTGTTGCACAGATGTTTGAAATTGATCCTGTCTGCATTAAAGTAAAGCCCTACTTGAACTTCTGGAGGAGTTCCACAATGTCAGTTTCAGGGGTGGGCGCTCACAGGAGCCTCTGTTGGGGGCCTCCCTCGCCTTGGGGAGCACAAAACAAAAGTTTTGTGAGCCCCATAAAAAGTAAGTTTTATAAAAAGCAGAGTAGTTGTTTTCCCAGGATTCTGAGTGCTTTTATCAGATTTCCCTATCTGATAAAAACGATGCATGTTTGGTCCAATTTTTGACCTTTAGATCTTGACAGTGTCTCTTTAAGTTAACAAAAGAACATAGACCATGTTCAATTCATTGTGCACGGAGTCTGTGGTCATTTTCAGCTGTTCCTTTACAGCCCTCCAAACTCCTGGGAGAGTCAAAGGTACACATTCCTGCAGCAGGAGGGAACCCACTGACGAGGTGTCTGTGGCTTCATTGCTCTTCAGATGAGAAGGGCCTAATCTGCTCAAATGTTTGCTACTGAACGTGGCCTTGGAGGCTGGTGAATGGGGCCCTAGCATCTCTTCTCTTGACTCAGTGGAGTGCATTGGGAAGTCTGTGTTCTGCTAGAACCTTAAAAAGCCCAAATAGAAACCAAATTATATTGACTCTTAGAGGGAAAAATACAGTAGCGATGTCAATATGTTTCACGTGGCGGTTTGATGGCTCCTGTATTTATAGATCAAAGCCACTCTAGTCTGCTTGGATGCATTTTTAAAAAATTCTCCCCAGTCAAAATCCGTTGAGTGTTTCTTGTGCCAGACATTGAGTCTGACCAAGGACACAGCAAGGAAGTCCTGATTATGACAGCTGCTGGCTGCCTGTCAAAATGTATTGATGGGGAGAGTAAATGTACTTGTCTTGTCATGACAGCAGAGCCAGAGGGAGAGGAGAGCCTCCTAACGTTTCATGACAGAAAGGTGAGTGCCTAAAAACAAGGGCTGAGAGTGGCTACAGCCTTGGAAGGTGAATGCAGCACTCAGCAAAGCTAACAAGTTGGTTAAGAACTTTCAAATCAGGATCTATTGAAGCTTTCTTTCTGGAGACTATACAGGATAAAGAAGATATTGATAGCTTTGAAGCTACCAACAGACTAAGACTAGCTAATTTTAGCCTTGGGTGTTCCTGAAAAGAAAAAGGAAAACACGCACTCTCTGTGACCTTCAGTTCTCATAGCTTTTGTAAATAAGAAAGGTGAAGGGACTAGTGATGGAAATAAAGGTGACGACTGGTGACTACCATTATGGTCTGCCGAGATCTGTTTGTGTCTGAAGAATAATCTCAGCTGAGCAATGTAACTGCCCTATGTTTCCAGGGTAAACTGTGAGGGCTCCAGGTAGAGCTGAAGAGCCTCAAATGAGTTGCTGTTTAAATTATAGGTTTGGTAGCATGGACCATAGAAGCAATGATAATGCTTGACCTGACATTTCTTCATAGGGAGCATAATCCAGGTTCATTTCTTCTTCCCGGAGGAATATAATTACAGCTGGCATATGGCTGCTCAAACAATGCTTCTATAACATATGATATTTTAAATAAGTTTTGGCATGAGAATTCCTTCAATCAGCCAGTAGTCATGTTTAATATGTACTTAGGAAAAGTTTAGTAACCATCAGAATTCAGGTCTTTAGCTTCAAATTAAGTTGTCAATTTTATTAAGACAGTAGACTCCATGTCCAAAGTTTATGAGGCCTTCCTTACTTTATTGACCTTGTTGAGGTAATTTCTTTATTAATTTATTAAAGAAAGCTCAGGCTTAATAAAGGCAAATTGATTTCCTTGGTGCTGTTTTTTTTTAATCCAGTATCATATAGCTTTAGGATATAGAGTGTGATTGATCTAAAGATTCTTAAAGGACTGTTTGTTTGTTTGTTTAAACTTATTGGGGTGACATTGGTCAACATGAACACATAGGTTTCAGGTGTGGGTTTCTATATTACAAGATCTGTATATTGTACCATGTGCCCACCACTCAAAGTCAAATATTGCCAAGGGAACCATATATTTAGACTTTGTAATATGGTAAATTTCAGCTAGCCAAATAGTTCTCTGGCTTGCTTATGATGAGGTGAGACTCAAGAAGAGAAGGATAAACTTCACAATGCTGTTTAAAACTTAATATCATCAGAAATTCCAGGTTCTCGTGTAATCAAAGAGCATTTGTCTTGAATAACACAGTCACAGATTCTCTATTTTACAACTAGTGGTGAGTCAAAAGGTGAGAGATTTTAATTACATTCAGATGGGCTCCCCGAGAATGCATACTGACTATGCAGGTTTTTCTGGAAAGTCTTCAAGAAGTGGAACTGGATTCCATGGGCGTTGTTTGTATCGAAGACTAGTTTGAGGTTGCCTGGGAAAACAGTTGTCTGATTCAAGTGATTTCAAATAGTTCCTGTGGCTGAGATTCTACAAACATCACCACTCAAACTGCATTTTGGTACCAGTGCGCTGAAGTAGGTAGAGGTGAGATCTTTGGCGTGTCTCCGTGGAGACAGCACCACCCCTTCCTTGAAAGGCCTCCTGTCTCAGCCATAGCTGCAAGGCCTGGGCAGAATCACCCTCACGCCTGTCTGTGGCTTTGGCTTGTTTTCTTAACTTGGTACCCCATTCTCTCCAGGCTGTGGCCCGATGGCATTTCCTATTTCCATTTTCCTTGTCAGAGGAAACAAATGCTAACCTCCTTGAGCTCCTAGGAGTGTCTTCCCTCCCCCTCCCGTGAAGGTCTTTCCTCGTCTGTGGGCTCTCTGGATGCCATCCTCATGTCTGTTGGGAAGCTATTTAGCCTTGAATTGGACATAAGGGAGACAGGTGTTTTGTGAGCTTCCCCCTCAGGCAGCTTGTTCAGGACGCTTTCCTCCTGATCTCAACACCCACCCACTGCTATTCCCGTTTTAGACCTTTCTGGAGCAGAGAGCAGTGTTCTTGGCAGATGTAACTAGTACTTACTGAGACAAATGAGACAGTATCACTCTGACCGCTAAGATATACTGATCTGTGTGCACCACCCACTTCCAATGAGTCTCTGTGGTGCTGTAAATATTGGGTTTTCTGTTTGGGGGGCTTAGCTCTGAACACTATGGGTGTATATCTTCCCTTCCTTACTCTCAGGCCTAACAGGGGTTTCCTCCAATAATTTCCATATCAGTAAAAATATTTAGCCACCCAGGTAGTTAAACCAAATACTGCATTTAATCTTCAAATATGAGATTAGTTTAGACCTGATACCTGTCTTTTGAAAGAGCAAGAAGGATGGGATCCTTGTATCAATTATGTGGTAGTTCTAGACCAGGGAGCTTTTCTTAAGATTAGGAAACTGAGTCAAATCAAATAATAGAAGGAAGAAGTTGGTGGCGTCGGTAAGGTATTGGAGTTATCTGAAATTAAATAATAGTCTTATTTCACAGTAACATTTTATTTTTATAGTGCATTTATCCCTTTTTGCTGCCCCATATTTTCTTGGTATCAGAAATGGGCTCCAAACCTTTTCAAATAGGATAATTGCTTTACAAACCAAAATGGACATTAAACCTTCAACAAAATCTATGATATTATTTGTACCTTTACCAGTGGCCACTTGAACACAAAATACAAGAAAAAGTTTCTCGGGATTTAGTTGCACTTGTATCTAGCAGTACATTTTATCACAACAGCATTTGTGTGCATTAAAAAATAACAGTGCCCAACTCAGCTGGTGTGGCTCAATTGGTTGAGCATCATCTCATGCACCAAGATTCCCATGCAGGTTCGATTCCCAGTCAGGGTATATGCCTGGGTCATGGGCTCGATCCCCAGTAAGGGGGGTGCAGGAGGCAGCAGCCAATCGATGTTTTTCTCTTCTGGATGTTTCTATCTTGCCCTCTCCTTTCCTCTCTAAAATCAGTAAAAACATATTTTAAAAAACACACAAAAAACCCAGTGCCTAATCTACAAAGACATACTATTGATTCAGTCTATTGATTACATGCTTAATGCCCATGTAAATTCACAATTCAAGTTGTCTGTGAACTGCAGGTTAGAAATAACTACTCCAGGGGCCAAAGTTTATACTCTGTACTGCACTTTATACAAGATGATACTTTTTTCCTCCACTATCTCTGGATTTTAGTAAACAATTTATGTTGTCCTTGGAAAAAAAAATTCTAACTTTCATACTCTGGTCAATGCCCTGGGGGATTAGGATTGCTTCCTAATTAAACAGTACTTTACAGCAGACTCAGAGCAAGGCTCTAGGCAGTGGTTCTCAACCTTCTGGCCCTTTAAATACAGTTCCTCATGTTGTGACCCAATCATAAAATTATTTTCGTTGCTACTTCATAACTGTAATGTTGCTACTGTTATGAATCGTAATGTAAATATCTGATATGCAGGATGGAAATTACCTTTTGCACGACCCCTGTGAAAGGGTGGTTCGACCGCCAAAGGGGTCGCGACCCACAGGTTGAGAACCGCTTCTCTAGGGGAAGGAAAGCTGCTAATTTTGACCAATGGGGGGGAGAGGAGGGAATCTCCCACCAAAAGAATAAAAAGTGTAGCAAATTAAAACAGAACTAAATTATGATTATGTCTGTCTGCAAGATGATTGATAATACCTTTAACACATGGAAGTGCATGATTTTAAAAGAGGTCCACGTAGAAATCCTGAGCAATGAGGAAAACAACCATTGTGAGTAAGGTAAGTCCCAGGCATACAAGGATGCCTTTTTTGCTAGTGTATGGGAAGACAAAGATCACCTTTGGCTAGTCTATGTGGAGACTGGTTGAAGTAGGGGCAGACTTGTTCTCAAGGGACATTTACTTATTTATTTATTCATTCATTCATTCATTTTCTCAAGGCCCTCCTCTTTGGTAACTATCAGCTTGTCCTCTATACCAATGTGTCTGTTTCTATTTTGTTTGTTCATTTCTTTTGTTTTGCTTTTAAATTCCACACATAAGTGCAATCATATGATACTAGCTTTTCTATCTGACTTATTTCTTTTGGTATAATACCCTCCAGTTCCATCCGTGTTATCACAAATGGCAAGATTACATACTTTTGAAATTGCTGAATAATATTCCATTATGTATATACTACTTCTTCTTTATCTCTTTGTCTATTGATAGACATCTAAGTTGCTTTCATATCTTGGCTATTACTAGTAATGCTGCAATGAGCATAGGAGTGCATAGGTCTTTTCAAGGTAGTGTTTTTGTTTTCAAGGGACTTGTTTTATAAAACACACACACATATCTAAATGAAGACACAGGCATCTTTTTTAGTTTAAGGGTTTTCTGAATGAGCATTGAGAGGCAGGAATTTGGAGAAGGAAAAAGTGTTTCTATTTCCATTGAAAGAAGATGGAAGTCATTGAGGTTGTATGGAACACCAAGTAAGACATACCATATATGAGAAGGCCAGAGGCAAATATAAGTTTTATACTTTCTGGAACGAGTATATTGACTTCATAAAGAAACAGTGTGAGTTGAGTGGAGATGGAGGAGGTTAAGGAAGATGAAAGTGGGAGGTGAATTTACCTATAGTTTTAATATTGAATTTAATATAACAATTTGGAGATGAGATTTTTCTTAGACAATTAAAAATACAGCATAGATGATCATTATGTATGGAGAAATTACCTTTTGCACAAATAATGAGATCAAAATGTTAGCTATTATATCTATTTTAGAACCTTGACATCTAGACTTTCTATAGTAGATATCAGGATTCTTACAAGAATCGGTACTTACTTGGCTCACTTCACTTTTCAAATGATAAAGTATGAAATGTCAAAATAGTATCCTCATCATCATGTGACACTCACATATAACTTTTGAAGCATTCATACCTGCATTTTCAAAATGATTAAATAAGCCATTATATTAACTATTGATCATTTCCTACTTTTTTCAAACAAAAGATTATAATGTGGAATAATCTATTTTACACATGCACCTATTCCTTTTAATGTCTCACCGTGTTATTTTTGTGCTACTTTCTTGTTTTCATGGATATAGCAGAAGCAAAAACTCCTAATAAAACAGAAGAGAAGATATTTCCCGATTTAAGTATTAACATTGTTGTTATTAATAATATGCTATGGTAAAGTACCACCATCTGCTAAAAAGCTACATAGAAAATAAGCCAAGAGTCCAAAAGTAAGACCATAGTTATTACAACATACAGAATAGAATTTGTAGTGGGCACACACAGTCTATTTCCTTTGCTGCTTCTATTCTATGTAGCTGGTTTTATGAGGGCCCCATGAAGATGGAATGGGTAAGGCTGGGGGCTGTTGTTGCCCTGGGATTTTCCTTCATCGGGGTTCAATGAGGAAAAGGCCAGGAAGGGGTTTTTGGTCTCAGTAAGTTTTGCTTTATCTGAATCTTCATTTTGTCTCATTGGTATCAAACTATGCCGGAGAACTAAAACAGGATCCGAGCATCTGTATTTTCCTGGACTTCCCGGTTCTATCTCTTTTCAAATACACCTGGTTAAAAGTCCCCAGTGTGAAAACCCCACACCACCTGCTGTGAAGCAGGGCCTTTATGTGAGTTGTGATCCATCATATGTGTCAGGAGCGATGCTTGGAAATAAAAGGAAAATCGGTAGTTATGAAACACTGAAACGGGTCTGGGTTTTCCTGTCATCTGCTTTTCTTTCTCGCCCGCACAGGTACCATGCGTGTGAGCATGCCGCTGTGGTAACAGGAAGTGCCTGCATGGCAGAATGGGCAGCTGAGAGCTGTGTGCTATAACCCCGCAGGACAATGAGAGTAGCTTTGTCTGTGGGTATGAATTTGTTCCAGGGACCAAGAAAACTAAGAAGAAAGGGAGGTCTCTGTGTTCTGTTATTCACATGTAACTAAGTTTTGGAGTCTTTTAAAGACGTGCATTGAGCAATAATTTTATCATTGCCTTAGAATGTGTGTGTGTATGTGTGTGTGGTTGTGTAGTAACTTTGTGAAATCTTAAACCTAAAAAGCTGCTTCTACAACCGGCTGGCTTTTCTCCCTTCTAATTTTTCTCAGGGTCAAAGGTCCTGCCTCATCTTGGGGTGGATGGAACCACCAGCGGCAGTTTCGGAGCCAACCTGGGGTCACTGGAACGCTTAGCATTGAATCAGGAATAAGGAGAGGCTGGGGGTGTGGGAGACAGTCGAGGGGCAAATCCAATTGCATTGAGCTGGGCTTGCAAAAATAAAATGATGTGTATGTGTTTCATCCGTGTGCATGCAATACCTGCAAATAAACCCATCTCTATTTTATTCATAGTTCTAATGGCAAGTCTGTGTCATGGTCTGAACCAGGTGGAAGACAGGTGCCCAAGGGACAGCACATGTGGCACCGCCTCTCTGTGCACGTGAAGACCAATGAGACGGCCTGCAACCAAACGGCCGTCATCAAGCCCCTCACTAAAAGTTACCAAGGCTCTGGCAAGAGCCTGACCTTCTCCGATACCAGCACCAAGACCCTGTACAACGTGGAGGAGGACGCCCCGCCGGCGGGCTTCAGCCCTCCCAGCAGCCCTTCCATGGTGGTGCACCGGCGCGTGCCCACGGCGGTGAGCACCCCGCCGCTACTGCCCCACCTGACAGCGGAGGAGACGCCCCTGTTCCTGGCTGACCCGGCCGACCCCCAGGGCTTGCCCCCTCCACTCCCGCAGCCTCAGCAACAGCCGCAGCAGCAACAGCCGCAGCAGCAGCAGCAGCAGCAGCAGCAGCCGCCACCGCAGAAATCCTTCCTGGACCAGCTGCAGGGCGTGGTCGACAACTTCAGCATCGGCATCCCGGATTTCAGCGCGGTGCTCGCAGGCCCAGGGGGCCCGGGGAACGGGGTGCGGTGCCTGTACCCGCCCCCGGCGCCCCCGCAGCACCTGCAGATGCTCCCGCTGCAGCTGAGCACGTCGGGGGACGAGCCCGCCTCCCCCGCGGCCGAGGACGAGGACGACAGCGAGAGGTTTCAGCTGCTCCAGGAGTACTTGTACGAGCGGGAAGGGACCACGGAGGAAGACGAGCTGGACGAGGAGGAGGAGGGCCCGCAGGCGGCCAGCAAACCCACCCCCGAGGCTTCGCCCGCCCTGACGCCCCCCTCGCCTTTCCGCGACTCCGTGGCGTCGGGCAGCTCGGCGCCCAGCTCCCCGGTGTCCGAGTCCGTGCTCTGCACCCCTCCCAACGTGACCTACGCCTCGGTCATTCTGAGGGACTACAAGCAAAGCTCTTCCACCCTGTAGGGGAGGAGGTGTCCACATGGAAGAGCAGGAGAAGTCGGCGAGCACCAGCGCCTGGGAGGGTTGCAGAAAGCTGGGGAGCGCCTGGGAGTGGAGGGCGAGCTCAGGAGGGAAGAGAAGGCTGCTGCTACCCGGAGGGAGGTCAGAGGGGGAAAATTCCGATTCTTGAATTATTCAGTCTTCCCTGGGAAGAAAGGGAACTCTGACAAAGCACAATCCCGGTATAGTATGTAACTTTTATCACAAAAATCAATCAAAATAAAATCGACAAAAACAATCTCCCTTTTTTTGGACAATTGTGCATAGAATTGCATGCCCACACACACGCGTGGCCAGTTTGGAAAGGTGCAGGAGGTGAGGACCATCGGGTTGAATCATGAGTTCCCCTCATGGTGTTCCTGGGGAGCCTGGTGGAGCCAGACAGAGCAGGGGGGTGAGGGAGGGGCAAGCAGGAACCCCCGCAGGGAACCGAGGGTGGGGGCCCAGACCCCTGGTCTTCAGGAGACCCGGGAACTGGCCGGGTTAGGGGCCTCTCTTCTCCCACTGCACCTGACACAGTGCAGCCTGCTGTCACACTTAGAGAAAGGTGCATGGGCGTCCTGCCGCTGTGTTCGGAACAACAGAAATAAGAGCAAAATTATCACCAAAAAGTGCTTCATCAGTAGAGCTAGGGAAGGGTGCAACGAGAAACTAGACAATAGATACATAAGCTTGGAGCTTTGAACAAAATCAGCACATTCAGCTTCCCATGTCTGATACTCGCTGACTGATGAGTGGGGGAAAGGCCAGAACGAGAGATTGTGTCAAGAGTGGCTGAAGACCTTTCGTGGATTAACTTGTCTTAGTGCCAGGAGGGCTCTCCTTTGCCCTTCAGTTACAGAGAACAAACCATGTGGCAAAATTGTTACCTTCCATTTACCGTAGCAAATAATACTTAACCAGTCGAACTTCTAAGATGCAGTATGTGTATTTGGTGCCAATGTTTCTCCCATTAAGTACAGAAACAAATCCATCTCTGAATTTAACGGTGTACTCATAGCAACTACTACTGGCAAATTAAATGTTTAATGATGAATAATTCTTTCCTATTGTCACAGAAGTCCCTGTAACTAGCGAGTGAACGTGTTCTTGTATACATGTGGTAATAAAATTTGTGCAATGTAATGTCCATCTACCTGCAACTAGAAGATTGTCTTTCCAATATGATATAGATATTTTTATGTTCCAATCATGTTTTATAGACCATCCTCATATCTACAGGAACTATTTGAAGGTTTGAGTGCTGTGGTCCAATTTTTTTCATATGCTGCTCAGACGGTCCTTCCTCTTCTAAGAGGACACTTACTTTTCAGGTATTTTATGATCTGGAAATGTTATTAATGAAGTGGTTTGAAAATCTGTTACAGTGAAAGTTCACAAGAACTGTGGGTAAAAATAAAAAGGTATGTTTTATAAACTTGCACACATCAGCCCGATCCCACAGGCCAGGCCGAGGGACCCCGCTGGTGCACAAATTTGAGCACTGGGCATCTAGTTAAAACATAAGCTTGAAATGACAGTATTTAGATGATTTCAGGTTACTCTAGGGTGGTTTTTTAAAAGCTTTTCCACAGCTACTTGAGCTTGATGTGCTTAAGGCATACAATAACTTATAAGATTGATCATAATTTCTCAAATTATTTACCACCTTTTGCTTTCTTTTAATTTTTATTTCCATGTATTCTTGTTCCTATATTTCCACGGCCATACTTTTCTTTAGGTTTTTGTTATTTGCTGTGTGTAATATCCATGTATGTGCAAGCCAGTTGTTTTATTTTTGCCTTCCCCTTTTCAGCCCAAATAAAGAGGTTTACTTGCTGCTTTTGATTTCTATTATTTATGGAATGAATCTTTCCCCCTTAAACATCTTTGTTCATGCCTTATGTTCAGTCATATTGTAATACGCTTCCTTCATGTTGAAGCTTGTGATTTCTCAGTCAAAACTCATTTTAGACTCTTTAAATCCATGCTGCATCATTTGTTCAGAGTTTAACATCAATCCAGTGGCCGAGGCTCATGTTTCTCCTGCCTCCTCCATATTCTACTGCCAAGTTTAGTCAGTTCCATATCAAGGATGGATTGTATTTCTTTTTTAAAAAGTGTAACACCTTTAACACTTATAACACCTTTGATAGAAAGACCTTATGATTAAAACATGGGTTTCAGTTCCATATTTTCATTGTAATGAAGCAGAATGAGAAATATGGATGGTCCCTATGCTTATTAGGTGGTCTACTAATTGGCAAACCAGCAAGGGAATGTATACTCTTTAATATTAGTGAAACAAGTTTTTTATCATAAGGCCATTAACCCATGTCCTTCATATGTGCATTCAGATCTTTTTTTTTTTTAAGAATAGACCAGGAAAACTGCTTCTGCTATTAAAATACTATAAGATGTAAGCTTGTTCTGAGGTTTTTTGAGACATTTGGTGAACACATTCAACATTGGTCACATAATTACTCTGAATGCCTCCTATTATGATTGAAAGTTTTCCTCAATACAATAGAATATTAGGTCTTATATTATAATTGTTCAAAATTTGAAATGGACACATGCATACCTGATACCCAAAGAGCAGAAACTCTTCCCCTTAATGTATGTGCTTATACATGCTGTTTAGCTTCTTGTAAATGTGTTTTAGTTTGGCTTGTTACTGCCTTTTGTCAAATAATCTTGACAGTGCTGTATAATAAATATTTTCTATTTATTAAATGTGTGTGTGTGTGTGTCCCTCCTCCTCTCCCCCTACACCTCTCCCCCTCCCCCTCCTCCTCCTCCTCCTTCTTCCTCTCTCTCTCTCTCTCTCTCTCTCTCTCTCTCTCTCTCTCTCTCTTTCTCATCAGTAAAACATATCCTCAGGTGAAGATAAAAACAAAGGGCAACCAGAGAAAATTTTATATGGACAGGCTGCATTGTAGCTTTTGGGATTAGACACTCCACTTGCTTTCGCTGTTGTGCAGACCCGTAAGAGACACGGAGTTTTGATCTGTTGCTACCTCCACTCAGAGGAACAGAATGTTTTGCTGACACTTTGGATTCCATGAAGGGGAGCCAGAGGAACCTTTGGAACCAGGTCACACTGATAATGCCCTACGCTGGCACCATTTCATCCCTTTCATGCCTCCTGCTGGAATTCATTTAGAACCACATCTAGGGGGAAAGCTCTGTTCCATTTGGGATTGGCCCTGCTAGCCGATAATCGGCCTGACATAATAACCATCTATTTTTAAGAATCATTTCCCCCCATCAAGGCATTTCTCTGGGTTAAGGTGTGCTGCTTTGCCACCCCACTGTATGTCTTCTCCTTGATGATGTCCTGGGGGACCTTCCCTCAGCTGTCCCAGAGTGACTGTCACTCTGTGGCATGATCCTATAGACCCACCTGCCATCAGCAGCCAGTGCCAGGCTGCCTGGCTCAGATGACAGGAGGCCTTTTCCTTTGATTATTGTCTAAGTGCAGAGCAAGCTGTTGTTTTCCTTTCAGAGACATGTTGCTTTTAAAGATTAAAAAAACAACAACACATTGTTATCCATACACTGTGGTAGAATTAATTATTTTTGGGGCCTGATAGGGGCCCATCTGGAGCTACTGAGCCAGAGAAGGATTACTTCCCCATAGGTCACGCATTGAAAGATGGCTGTATTCATTTAAATGGGAAAGTTCTCAGTTAATTCATAAACAGAACTTGGTGGGATTGAATGGTATTTTTAATTATGATAATTATAATTAATTATTCCAGAATAATTCCTGTTGACTTGATTATAGATGTTCATATTTGGGTTTCCTCAAACCTCTGGCTAACATGCTGTAAATGCATAATCAAAGTGAAATGTCACGATGGTTGAAAATTGTTATAGCAAATTTCTTTGTACAATGAAAAAGCTCATGTATTCCACACCATTTCACGGAAAGCAGAACTCATGATAAGGAACACATTTCCCATGCTGTTATAAAATGTAAGTTGTCTTCTGCATTTGAAGCTGTCATTATTGATGAGAAGACACACCTTTCCAGGATGTAGATCAAGCATGTCAAACTCAAAGGCTAATACGGACCAATAAACAAGGTTTAAGTTTATGTGGGCCACAAAAAAACAAAAGCTTTAATTTTCATAGAAACGTAGGTTTATTTCAATAGAGACATGCTGAATACAAAGGGCTGAAATAAATGAGTCATCGTTAACATAAAATAATAAAACATTTTAATAAAAATTAATATTTTTTCTTGAACATTAACTTACCAGACACTGAATAACTGCACAAATAAGTGTAACACAAATAAAGCTATTTTTCTTGTTCTCCAAAAGTGAAATATTTCCTGTTGTGCACACCAAACAAGTCAGTCCAAGACTAAGGATGTGGCAATCGGCTGCTAAAATATTCGCTGCTAGTATTAGTGGAGAGTAATGGTGCACTTGTGTGTAAGGTGCATAAGGGAAATGAATGCAACACTATTATAGTAATCAGTCATTAGCGAATGTTGTATTCATTATTAATAACTAGAGGCTCAGTACAAATTTGTGCACAGGTGGGGTCTGGCCGTCCTGCACCAATGGGGGCCCATTGGGCTGGGCCAGCAGGGGGGAGGGGCCGCGGGCAGTTGGCCTGTCAGCTCTGTCCCCAATCAGGATGTTGGGGGCCAATCGGGGGCCAGGCTGGCCAGGGGAGGGGCCAATTGGGGCCCAGATCAGGCTGGTTGGCTGCTGCAGTACACGTCATAGCCAGCGGTCATTCCAGTCATTCTGGTCATCCTGCCATTCTGGTCACTGGGCTTTTATATATATAGATTATGTATAATAGGATATTGAAAAATTAAGTTACGAAATTTTATTAAAATGTTTCTTACATGCTGTTATATTGGCTGGGCCACAAAAATATTTGTTGTGGGCCGCATGTGGCCCGTGGGCTGTGAGTCTGACATGCTTGATGTAGATGAATGCCTTACCATCCTCCCAAGACACAGTCAGGGAGTAAACAGTTCAATAAATGAGATAACCCAGGAAAGTACTTCCTGAGAGAATATGAGAAATCCTCATGGAGGTACTTCAAGGGGACAGCCAGCTCAGCCATGGTGTTTTTCTTCTGCGACTGGTTACACTGGACAGTACTTTAAAATAACTTGTATTTAGAGCTGGTATGTCACTTATTCATTTTTTTTCTTTTTAAAAAATTTATTATTGACAGTATTACAGATGTTCCCCTCCTTCCTCTTTGCCCACTTCCACCCAGTGTCCCTCCCCTGGCCTTGACCACACTGTTGTTTGTGTCCATGGGCTATGCACATATGTTCTTTGGCTGATCTCTTTACCTTCTTTTATCCAGCCCCCTTCCCCTTCCCTCTGAGATCTGTCAGTCTGTTCCATAAAGACAGTATCAGCTCAAATGCCCCCAGAGACTAAAGGTTCTGGGAGCTCAAGAACATGTTATATTGTTCTAGGATTCAGCTCTGGTTGTAATGAATAAGTGCACAGAAAGAAAATGGCCTCTCCCTCATCTTCTCCCTCATCCTCTCCCTCTCTCTCTGGAATCAAACCTCAGCCCCTTCCGTCTGCAAGCCAACGCTCTATCCAATGAGCCAAACCAGTCACGGCTGTTCTCCTCTCTTCTTTTTCCCTAGTAGAAGGAAAGTGGAAAAGCAGAGGGTTTTGAATCTGTACCAAAAGGAGGGAAAAAGAACTCTACTTGGACACAGAGCAGTCCAAGTAAGACCCCAGAGGCTTGAAATAGTGTATAAGTTGGGGAATTATGATGTGTTCCAACCATAAAGTGAAAGAAAGGATGGAAGGAGATGAGGTTGGAGAAAGGGGTCCCAGGCTGTCCTCACATGGAAGTCATTACAAAGCCTCTCTTTCCCACACTCCCTCCTCACTCTCTTTCTCCCTTTCACCAGCTTCATCTATTTGTTTTAAAATAACAATTCAGGAAGGAAGACTTGCAACATAAATGGCATCTGTGAATGTTCTGGAAATTAATCCGTTATATACATCATTCTTTTTCAGGTTGTTTTATCTTCCTTCTGAAGAACTCAGAAACTCAATGGCAACTTGAAACAGAACCCAATTTAGTCCTGTCATTAGACCAAGAGGGTTTTATTCTCCCTGGTCCTCTGTCAGATTTTAAATGGATGTGGTTTTATTCCCCTTCTCATCTAATACTGGAACATATCCATCTACAGCAAGATCTTCTTTTAAGTGATGTTTTATTTCAAGAGACCCTTTAAAGGGGAAAAATAATAGCTCCACTCTAGACAAAGCTCATGGTGGGGAAGTGAGTCTATTTATCTCCAAAGATTCAACAAATTCTTACGAAGTGTTGGGCCCAAATTCTTGGTGGCTAGAGGAGGAGGTGGAGTTCAGAAGGGGGACATGACTTGCTCAGAGTCACATAGCTAAGTTAGTGTGTCACCTGTGTACTTTCTTTCTTTTCATAGCTATTGCATACTTTCCCTCGAAGTGAGACCCAGACTCTTGTTGGAACAAGAATTCCTGTCCTATGATCTTCTGAGATATAGCACCCTAGAGAATTAAAATGTTCAGCTGTTGCCATTGTCTGGTGTAAATATCTCTATATTCACCTGTTTCCCTTGGGAGAGAGTGACTCACAGGACCATGGCTGAAAAGGTGGATGGAGAGCACCACACAAATCTACAGACAGGGTAGGTGACAAAGAAGAGTACAGTTTGATCATGAGGAAGGTGGTAACTCAAGCTCTGACAATTAAAAATGAAACCTGGCCAGCTGGCATGGCTCAGTAGTTGAGTGTCAACCTATGAACCAGGAGGCCATAGTTCGATTCTCAGTCAGGGCACATACCTGGGTTGTGGGCTCAATCCCCATAGGCAGCTGATTCTCTCTTCATCATTGATGTTTCTATCTCTCCCTCTCTCTCCCATCCTCTCTGAAAACAATTTTTTTTTAAAAAAAGAGAAATCCAAAATTTAAATTTTCAACACCATGGCAGACATTGTTATGGTCATTTTGACAGAACGTGTGAGGCTTGATGAACTCCTGGATCTTCAGCAGAACTCTGGACACAGAGGCCTCTAAGAGCCCCATCTTTGTTTCACCTGTGCCCTACAAGGCTCACACTCTAGGGGGCCTGGTGTCTTACCTTGTGGATATTCTCTTGCTCACCCCAAGTTCTAGTCCTCTACATTTCCATGGAGACTCCACTGGTCCTCAAAACAAGGGAGCCTCTGCTGTTCACATCTTCAGCCAAGAAATGCCTGCACAGTAAGCCATCTACCCAGTGTCATTCAAGGAGAGAACATGGTGGTGCAAAGGTCATATTTGTGAGATCATGATGTGTTTAAATGGAGTAAGTTCTGTATAGGAAAGAATTATAGACTCAGGGGCTGAGACACCAGGGGTTTCTTCATGGTGCCCAGAAAATAGAGTGAGAGATCATGAAATAGGAGCTTAGTGTCTTAGAGGAAAAGTCATCTAATCTAATAAAAGAGAAACATGCAAATTGACCACACCTCCGCTATGCCCCAAGCCACGCTCACCAGCCAATCAAAGTGACTCTATGCAAATTAACCCAACCAAAATGGCAGCTGGCAGCCACGGAGCTGGAGCAAGCAGGAGGCTTGGTTGCCCTGGTGATGGAGGAAGCCAAGCTTCTCGCCTGCCCTGGCTGGCTGTGGCCTCCACGCAAGGCAGAAAAGTTTCAATTATAGAAGACAAATAAATCCCAGATACCTGCTTCCAGCCAGCCTCCACTGGGAGCTTGGGTGGCTGGGGGCCATGGCTAACCTGAAAACAGCCATCAGCCCCTCACCCAGGATGGCCACAGCCTCATGGGGTGAGGGTGTCTACAGGGAGGCTTGGCCAGCCTGAAAACAGCCATCAGCCCCTCACCCACGCTGGCCAGGCACCCCAGAGGGGACCCCCACCCTGAAGGGGCTGTGGCCAACCTGCAAACAGCCATCAGCCCCTCACCCAGGCTGGCCAGGAACCCCAGCAGGGCCCCCACCCTGATCCGGGACACATTTCAGGGCAAACCAGCTGGCCCCCACCCATGCACCAGGCTTCTATCCTATATAATAAAAGGGTAATATGCAAATTGACCCTAAAAGCAGAATGACTGGGAATGACTGGTCACTATGACACACACTGACCACCAGGGAGCAGACGCTCAATGCAGGAGCTGTCCCCTGGTGGTCAGTGCGCTCCCACAGGGGGAGCTCTGCTCAGCACAAGCCAGGCTGATGGCTGCCAGTACAGTGGTGGTGGTGGGAGCCTTTCCCGCCTCCTCAGTAGCACTAGAGATGCAGCTTAGGCCTGTTCCCCACTGGCAAGTGGACATCCCCCGAGGGCTCCTGGGCTGCCAGAGGGATGTCTGACTGCCAGCTTAGGCCCAATCTCCCAGGGAGTGGGCCTAAGCTGGCAGATGGATATCCCCTGAGGGGTTCCAGACTGCAAGAGGGTACAGGTTGGGCTGATGGACCCCTGCCCCCCCCCCCCACTGAGTGCATGAATTTTTGTGCACCGGGCCTCTAGTAGGAAAGAAAATGAGAAACAAAGGAGTAAAAAGAAAAAAAGAAGAAGAAGAAAAATAAAAATGTTTCAAGTGTGTAGTCCATATATTATAGTAAGTCATGAGGATCTCCATTTGGAGACTCCAGAAGCTCCATAAGGAAGACATTTGGAGAGACAGCAGTCGTAATCCAATGATATGTGAGTAACTGCCCCAATAATTTCTACAGAAAACCCTCTGAGAGGGAATCAAAGACAAGGGAAGCAAGATTTTATTAACCTACCCTCTGCCAGACATTTTGCTAGGTTCTTTGCATTAATTTTCATTTAATCTTCCCACATGGGTATTTTAGAGAACTGAAGTAACTTGCCCGAATTATTTCTGCTTTAAGTGGCCCAGCAGGAATTCCACCCCCCATCCTAAGCCTGTGAATTTCCCTTCCTCTCCAGAGCCCAGGATAGTAGACAGGAGTTGGCATTTCCCACCACATTTTAGCTTGGGTGGCTGGGGGCCATGTTGTCCCTGACATCATTATAGTTTACAGGTCTCTGTCTCTCAGTAGATTTTAAATTACCTTTTGCTTGAGATCCATTTTTCTTTCTAATTTTTGAACCTTCAGGACAAAGTGGATTCTCAGTACCTGTTTGTTAAGAAAGGAAATGGTGCTATAACACCATCTAGTTGTCCCAGATCAATTCTCTGAAGATTTATTTCAAGATATTTATGGGGTCCAGAGCTCTAAATTTCGACCTACTAGTTCTAACTCTGCCGACTGAAAGGACACATGTTTCCTTCATGAAAAACAACCTTTCTTTTTGGCATCAGAGAGAGCTGTCCCACTAGGCAGCACATCTGAGTCCCTGCGGAAGAGGGTGGCGATATTCAGTATCCACAGAGCCCAGCCAGAGGTTTGGAAAGGCAGTAGCAGGCCTGGGGAACAGCGTCCTCTGCAGGAAAACTCCACGTAAGACGATTGTTAAAGAGAAACCTGATTAAAATGAGGGCGAATAAGTCATCCGTGGGGAAAGCATGGGCTGGGCGGGTTCCTTCCACACAGAAGTACATACACATCTTCAGACAAAGTGAAAGGCAAAACCAGTCACCGAGGCTTGGGAGAACATGGAGCCTGTTTAGGGAGTTGAAACAATGGCACCATTAAACCAAAAACTGGCTTGATTTTCTCAAGGTAGTTTGAGAATCAACATTTGTAAATTAATAAGCAAGAGAAATGAAACTTAGAAAATGATAGCAAAGGCTGAAAAGGGAAAGAATGATACATGAGTGTGCCAATAATTTCATAGAGTTGAAAGTGAATTTAGAAGTCACTTAAAATATGTTTCACCCCATTTAGGATTCTATTCCCATTGCTCCTGTTTCTCTTTCTATACCAGGCCGGGGCCAGGTGAGAATCCACCACTGAGTTGGGTAGGGCAGGGGAGTGCCAGCGGTTTCAATACCTATTGCCTGCAGTTGTGCAATGAGAGAGAGCAGATCGCCCTGGACACTGGGAGAGCAAGTCCAAAACGACATTTTGACTAATTCACAAGGCTGGTGAGAGAACAGAGCTAAGGCACACACCCAGGATGAAGGTGTCAGAGGACCAGGAAAGCTGAGAGGCAGGCCCAGGAAGGCACATGGCAGGACAATAGTCTGACAGCATTCCAGAGACCAAAGCTGATGACCAACATGAGCTTTTGGTGATAGCCACAGGGGTTTACCTGTGGGACCTGGTTTATTTTAAGGGATGGGATAGATTTAGGTGATTTTAGTCCTCAGCTTAGCAATTTCTGTAGACTAGGATCTTGCATTTGATAAGAAACGTTGATGGTTAGAAAATTCTTCACTTTCCAGAACTAAAAATGTGCCTTTTTCTAACAGTTGTCCAATTAGAGTTCTGCCCTCTGGGAAAAGGTTGAACAAATTTAGTCCATGTGCACATGACTTCCTTCAGCCACTTGAATACAGTGATTATGCCCTTAGTTACTGGCTTATTCTCCTAGCCAGAGAGCTTCGCTTCCTTTCAGTGTTGTCTTTGATATTAGGTTCCTAAACTCCTAATCAGGCCATGGCCATATTCCAATTTTTTAATATATTATAAAAATGGTGCATCTAAAGCTAGACATAATATCACACAAATACTTTGATCACATTAATCATTATTCTGGTGTGGCTGCCTAAGAGTGTGTTCATTTTGTTAGCAGACTTGCCACATTCTGAGTGCACACTTAGCTCAGAGCCAGCTGTCACCCTTAAGGCATTTTCATATGAACTGCAGGAAAGGGATATGAATGTGACTATTTTATTGGGTTGGGTTTCTCCAGAAACAGACCATGAGAGGAGGGTTTGAGTGCAAGTTGTGTATTAGGGGGTGATCCCTGGGAGCACCAATAAGCCAGTGGGTGTGAGGCAACAAATGACAGGCAGCCAACATGGGTTCATTTCCATGCATGTCACCATGGCGGAACTCAGTCCTGCTGGAGACAGTGGAGAACATGCCTCTTAATTGTCCCCACTCCCCACTGTCATGGTCAAGGGCTGCAGCAGAGGGAGGTACGTGTTAATCCCAATTATTTCCCGCGTGTCCCATGTGCAGGCTCCTATCTCCAGAGAAAGCCTTCAGGCAAAGATTTGCAGATGCTGGCAGCTGGAACCTAAGAGCTGGGCAGTGTGGGGAAGGTGAGAGTCAGGAGGGGGTAGGGCACCAATAGTATCTGCTTTAGATATTCCATGTAGATAGATAGATGATAGATAGATGATAGATAGATACTAACATGCATACATACATACATACATACAGATGCAGATACAGTACAGATAAAGATATAAAAACAACAGGCAAAGGTGTGTTGAGTCTCCCAGCCCCCACTTTCCTACCCCCACAGATAAAATTTAGACTAAGTTGTAAGTAAGGGCAGGGATATCCAGCAGGAAAGATAAGCTCTGTAGATCCCGAGGAAGAACTCCTGTTTTGGGACAGCGGAGCAGAGGTATGGCCTACAGCGGGGTAGTAAAGTGGTGCAGGTGACATCAAAACAGAGATGAGGAGCAGGTGCTACTGAGCTCTTAGCAACAGCAGGAGAAAACAGCCTTAAAGGATGTTAGAGGTCAAGAGTGGGTCAGTGTCACCATGTGGGTCAGTGTCACCATCCAAACTAGGAAGAGATGTGGCTGTGGAGAGAACCAGGGATCATCCACAAGGACAAGTAGAGTAACTGCAAGCAACAGCCAAAACAGAAGCTGAAACAGAGAAAGGCAGAGGTGCAGGCTGTGTGCAAGTTGTATGAAAGGCAATACTCTCTCTTCAAAGACTCAACAGAATTGGGCGATGTCATGGTATTTGCCATGCAGCCTGTAGGGGCTTAAGGTAAAGCATCGAAGTGACCTACGTAGTATCCACAAGCTAAAACATTAAAATAATTTTTTACTGACATTAGCAAAAGTATTCCATTAACTTTGTTATGTGGGTATCTTATAATTTATTGAACCATCCCCCTAGTTAGACACTTAGATTGTTTATAATTTTTTGAATCCCACGGATAATATAAAGAATTATTTCACACCAAAGCTTTCATATATATTTTTTGGCTTGCTTCTAAGATTATGCTATCAGTTACTGGTTGATGATTACTATATATTTCCTGTGAAACAATATGTATTGCACATTATATTTAACTTTGTAACATCTTTTAAGGTACGACTTATTCTCATTTTATCAATGAGAAAACTGAGGCTAAAAATGATGAAGTAACATACCTAAGATCTCAAAGATGGTTGGATATAGAGCAATCAGTACACTCCCTGGACCCCTCCCTCCTCTGGACCACCACACTATGCTGAAAATTATGCTGAATACTATGTTGAAAATGCTACACTGAAAACTGTTCTGAAAGCTCTTGGTACATAAGCACACTTAGTTTGAATAGCAAACTAATGAAAATTTTATATTGCCTGCTCTAGAGTTGTCACTTGGGAACTGGGTGTAGATTATGTCCCAAAGGGCTCTGGATTCCACAGAATTAGGGAAATTTGCCTGATTCCATAAGCAGAATCATTGCCATGTATTAACTCACAATGCAAAGCTACAAAGAGAAAGAAATTCTAACTCAAAAATCAATGTTTAATTATAGAGGTATTAGAAAAGCACTTGAAGTAAAAAAAATATTTATGGTAATTATTGTATCCTCTATGTTTCTGAAATTTAATAAATTATATTTCATTCAAAGTAACATGTTTACTGAGAATTTCTTAAAGAGTCACTCCTTTTCTTTTTCTTTTTTTAAAGTAAGTCATTATTACTTCTAGAATGTTTATTAAATGAATTTAGAGGGGGGAAAAGAGGAGGTAGGAATGATCCTTCTCCTCAAAAATGTAAAAAAATTTCTTGACTGGATGTAAAGATAATCAGCTAAGTTCCTAATAAGAGTCATTTAACAATTATGAAATGGAGATCGGCATTGTTTGGTTATCTCTACAACAGTGGTTCTCAACCTGTGGATCGCGACCCCTTTGGGGGTCGAACTACTCTTTCACAGGGGTCGCCTAAAACAATAGGAAAAAACATATATAATTACATATTGTTTTTGTGATTAATCACTATGCTTTAATTATGTTCAATTTGTAACAATGAAATTGGGGGTCACCACAACATGAGGAACTGTATTAAAGGGTCGTGGCATTAGGAAGGTTGAGAACCACTGCTCTAAAACATCAACGAATTAGCTGCTTTCTTTAAATAAATTCAGCTCTCATTTTTAATAGACTAAACTCAACAGAGTCCTTGTATCTAAATTTTTATTTCACTGATTGGTACATCTGGCTTAGGGGGCGATTGCAATGTATATGAAAGAATCCTAGATTGGAAATGTTTAGCCATATACCAAATTAGCTGTTGAATCAGTTAATTTCTATAAGCCTCAGCATTTTTATCTTATCTCTAAAATAATGAGTTTGGATCATACAAAATGATAATAATAATAAATGTATCAAAAGACTTACTATGCACTTCTATGTCCCCAGCATTATATTCTTGAGGTTGTTTAATCTATATACTGTGCAAAGTATGGGTTAATCAAGATTTGCTAAGTTGTGCTATAGTATCAGGAAGGAAGGAGGGAAGGAGGAAGGATAAGGGGAGGGTGAAAGCCTCAACTGAAACTTCAGTGCCTTAATAAAATATCATTGATTTTATGCTCACATATGTAAAATCACACACAGGGTGGGCCACCATCCCTCATCCTCGTAGCAACTCTACATGGAACATGAGGTCTCTGTCACTGCAGTCAGGGAAATGTATGACTGCAGGTTTGTAAGAGCCAGGTGGCAACTGAAGGGCTTCCTTTTCCCCACACTCCCTAGCTTAGAGTCCATCATGTGTTCCCTGAAACCCCACTGCAAAGGGGGCTGGGAAATGTAGTCCTCTTAATGCCTAAGGATGGAAATGATGAACACATGTCATCGCCTGTGCCAGTTATTCTCCTCAACGTACAAACAAGAAGACTGGGGCTTAGATATACCAGGGTCCACATCTCTTAAGTGAAGATGACAAAATTAACAGGATAGCCAGAATCCAGAGCTCACTTAGAGAACACTCAATCATGCAGACCACTAAGTCTGCTTCACCCCCTGCACTGCACCCAGTAAACAGAGCACCTGGGTGTGCAGATTCTTCTGTTTACCTTTTTCATATTTTTGCTACAATGTATGATCTCCTATGAAGCCACATAGACTAGTTCATGGCAGAATTTTTTTGCATAGATTTTTGTGACCAATCTTTCTATCAAAACCCACTCTGATAATAAAGAGTGCCACCAGGCCTTCAGGGAAGGTTCTACCACCCCAAGTAAATGAACATGACTTGACCTTAATCTATAATAAAAAAAGCATAATATGCTAATTAGACTGGATGGCCTTCCAGACAAAGCCAGTCTGCAAGGGAAGCCTGGGTCCCTGGTGCCAGAGGGAAGTCGGTGCCGGCAGCTGGGGGAAGGAAGGCCTACTCTTGCATGAATTTCATGCATCGAGCCTCTAGTTCTTCCATAATGAGGTATTTAATTGACCATAAGTAGTGGTTATGGGGGTGGTGAACACTTTTAAATGATTGAAAATCATTAATGTTCCTAACTTTCTTCTAATTATTAATCAAATGCAAATTAACTTCTTACTGCCTAACTTGTTAAATAAGTAGTTAAACATTATGAGATTGGGGGAGGGGTGAAATGCATCCATCCACAGGGTTTTTGCAGAACCCCAGTGATAGAATGAAATACTTTTCTAGGAGAGATGAGCAGTTTCTGCTCATTCAGGCTGGTAATATCTGGCTTGATTAAAATACAATCTATTTCTCCTGGAGAAATACGTAGCATTTATCACGTGCTTAGATACATTTTATTTCCCTGTGAAAAACATACTCTTTAATGGAGCATGTGGCTTCAGCCTCCCCTGCAAAAATGAGCCTCAGACTTGTAGAGCGGGAGACCCAGAGAAATGGGAGTTATGAAGGGGCACTGACCACTGGCCCACACTCACAATACCTAGTGATCCTGTAGGGACACATGACTGTTGCTGAGATACAAAAAGGATGTCATTTAAGGCATTATTTACTATCACTTTTTTTTAAATCAGGTTCTCTGCTACACTGATTTTCAGACAAATCCTACGAATTTTAACAGGTAGTCAAATACTGGTCTACTGGTCAAATGCTGTATTGTTCCAGTCTGTTCAACCTTCACAAAGCTGTTGATTCTCATTGCTCCCTCCCTCCCCCGCATGGATTGAACCTCTAGATCTGAGGTCTGTAAGTATTATCCACCTTTCCCTTCCTATTTGGTCATTCTAAATTTGTCTAAATATAAAGGCTAAACTAAAGCAAAAAGACACACTCATGAAAGATTTAGTTTTCCCCAGTTATCATTTTGCTGTTTACCATTCCTGTTGGCTTTGGCAGGTAAAATTGAATGGCAAGCTGTATTTTTCTCTGGCTCTGGTGTTAAAATTATGATACTGCAGAGCATTATGTGTAATGTGCAAAGCAGTTTCACTTTAAACCATTAAGTATCTATGTCCCTCATTCTTACAAACAACATAAATATGAGACAGGCTTTAATTTTAACTCCAAAAACATTTCTGAAAGGCTTAAGAAACAGCATCTCTGTATATTTAAAACAAACCAAGAAAAAATATTTCTGAGCTGATTCCCCTTAAGCTGCAGTCTAGAAAGAGTCCTGAACCACTGTTGAGTATTAAACATGAACTTCACCTCCATTGCCAAAGTTAAAGGAAGGATAAGAAAATCTTTTGCACATTTTGGAAATCATAGGATCACTCAAGATATTGGAAATAAAGCCTGATATGTCATTGAATTTAATTCCTTTGCAAAAACCATTCTCCTTTCTATTCAAATATATAGTTAGAAAGAGTACTTATGCACGCACTACCACTGCTCAGGGAGCTGTTGGAAGCTCTTCCAGAGGTTTCACATAAAATGTTGAACTACTTTGTGTGTCACCTGGACAAAAGCAGGATTGGGGCTCATTTTTTCCCTGAGACCTTTATGATACAAAAGAATATCACCATGTTTTTCACATTTAGCAGTTTGCTGCTAAGAATCATGGGTCAGGATGGGAACCTCCCAACCTAATGATTTCGACTACATTCTTCCTGTAGAAGTACACTCTCATTGTTTGAAATAGACAACCAAAATCCTAGGGGTCTTTCAAGGTCCAGGTTTTAGATAAATCACTTAACATTAGTGAATGTGAAAAATATAGTGGGGTCCCTCTCAGGCAGTGGTTCTCAACCCAGTCTATACTTTAGAAGCAGCCAGAGAGTTTAAACATACATAACATGTGCCGGGGCCTGGTCGTTCTGTGTTTTCACTGTGCAGCCAGGTTTGAGAATCATTGTCTTAAGAATATAAGGAGAGACACTGGATTTAAAAAATAAGAAAAAGAAATTCTCAAGAGTTGTACAAATCTCAAGAGTTTTATTATTTTTAATTTATTTTTATTGATTTCAGAGAGGAAGGGAGAGGGAGAGAGAAATAGAAACATCAATGATGAGAGAGAATCATTGATTGACTGTCTCCTGCATGCCCCACACTTGGGATCGAGCCTGCAACCCAGGCATGTACCCTGACCAGGAATCGAACCATGACCTCCTGGTTCATAGGTTGAGGCTCACAACCACTGAGCCATGCTGGCCGGGCCTATTTTTTTTTTTAAACCTCATGCTCCTACTTATAATCCTGGCTCACATTTTGTATAACAAAGAATTTAGGAGGCCCTCATAGAGCCTGCCAAATGGAGGAAGAAAAGCTACAATAAAGAACTCTGAAGGAAATGAAGAACTTTCTTCCCTGTCTTCATTACTTTTCATCTTCCAACTGGAACTAGCATCCTTCAGTGGGAGTGGGGTATAGACTGAACACCAAAGGAGGCTGGTAGGAATGTGAGAGGCAGTATTGGAAGATGGACTCTATGTGCCTTCAATAACAACAACAACAACAATAACAACAACAACATCACTGGTTTTATTCCTCATATTCTCTTCTTGACATAGACACGAATACACTCACTAGTATCTCTTCATCTGAGTTCCATCAGACTCCTTACAGTTCTTGTATTATCAGAATGAATCCAGAACTGATTCATATGGAGCCAGTTATAAAGAATGTACAAAGGGCCATGCATTGTGCTCTCTAAGAGTTCACAGGCAATGCCAAGACTAGACATGTAGGTAAAATGTCCAGGAACACAAAAGTGGCAGTGACTGGATCTGGCACTGCTCCAAGCCTTTGCCCTGCCCAGCAAGCATAACCACCACTGCCTGTGTCCGCTGCATCATCAGCCCACCTGACCGTCCGCACAGAAAAGAGCTGTGCAGCGAGGCACCTCGGGGCGTCCCTAATTAGACCATGACTTATTGATGCCTTTAACTCCCAGAGGGCTTTGCACACATTAATTGCCCAGTTAAATACCTGATCAATAAACGACTAACAAATGCTGAATTTCAAAGGGAAGATGCCTTATTATTCAATAACCATTAGTAATAGAGTACATGTAAAAGAGGTGGTCAAGTTAGGTGGCATTAATGTATCTGACACTATCTGTGAATTGTGGAAAATTTTTTACTGTTTTAAAAAAAGAAATATACTAGGATCATGGCTTATGGAAATTGTGTGTGTGTGTTTGTGTGTGTGTGTGTGTGTGTGTGTGTGTGTGTGTAACATAATGCCTGTCCTAGGTACTCTTGACACTACAAAGATGAAAAAGAAAGGAGCTCACAGCATCAGGCACTATAATAGACATGTTACATAAATCATATCATTTAATTTATTAATACATATTATATTTATCATTTCTTACCTTATTAATCTTACTCCTTCATAACAACATTATGAGTTGTGGTATTATTTTTTCTTGGATTTGTAACCAGAAGCCCAATCTCTTTTCTACACTAGAATTACCTTCCCAAAATTTTGTGTATAAAAACAAGATACCAGTAGTATTTTTACATGAAAATATTTTGTAGAAGCTCAGTTAAACAAAAATAAAGACACTTCCCTACTATAGAATATCTTAGAGGTTTTTGTTGTTGTTGTTTTTGTTGCAATAGGCATTGGAACTCTCTAAGAGAGCAATATGTGTAAAATGCTGATCCAAAAGGTTAAACCAACATCTGTACCTTTGTGGTTGAGCATCGGCCCATGAACCAGGAGGTCACAGTTCGATCCCCAGTCAGGGCACATGCTCTGGTTGCCGCACATACTCAGTTTGCCATACTTTTATTTAAAATGACTTCTTTTAAGGACACTGCCTAGGGAAAACCTTTCGTGAAGTTTTTTGTTTGTTTGTTTGTTTTTTATGTTTTACTGCCCTCAGAGGTTATAGGTTCTAAAGAATGTTGAATAAAGCCACAAATATTCATCATAAAGTCAGAATGTGGTCAGTGTTCTTAGAGAGATAGAGATTGAAGGCAGGGAAGTTCAGAGAGAAAAGAAAGTATCTCCAGCTGCTAGAATGATCTGCCCAGAAAATGTGACATTTGGACTCTATCATTAGTGCCATCAATTTCTTCCCTGGACTCTGCACTCCAAAACCAGTGATTAGCAACCTTAGTTGCTTAAAGAAAGCTTTGTCAGGAGCCTGCTGGGAGCTAGAAGCTTCTTAGGGATGTGGAATCTTGGGCTCCACCCCAGATCTGTGGTTTTCAAGGTAAATTGTATGCACATTAAGTTGGAGGGGCACTGCTGTGGTTCAGTGGTTCTCAGCTTTGCTACAGGTTAGAATCACCTATCACCTGAAGAGCTTTTGCAAAATTTACCCAGACCAAGTAAGTCAGAGTTTCTGGGGATGGGCCCCAGGCATCACTATATCACTATTTTTAAAGTGTCATGGAGATTCCAGAATGTAGCTAGAGTTGAAAGACTGTGGTTTAGGTCTAGGGATTACCAATAGCTCCCAACGTGGTCTTTCCTGTCTTATACTGAGCTCCAAATGTCATACTTACATGGGTATGCCTGTGTATCTGAAAAAAATCTACACTAATAAAATACAAACATGCAAATTGACCAAACCTTCGCTACACCTTAAGCCATGCCCACCAGCCAATCAGAGTGACTATATGCAAATTAACCCAACCAAGATGGCGGCCGGCAGCCACAGAGCTGGAGCAAGCAGGAGGCTTGGTTGCCCCAGTGATGGAGGAAGCCAAGCTTCCCACCTGCCAGGGCCAGCTCTGAGCTCCACTCAAGGCAACAAAGTTTCAATTATAGAAGATAAATAAACCCCAGATACCTGCTTTCAGCTGGCCATGGCCACGGAGCTGGAGTGAGCAGGAGGCGTGGGTTGCCCCTGGCGATGGAGGAAGCCAAGCTTCCTGCCCTGCCCTGGCCAGCTCTGAGCTCCACTCAAGGCTACAAAGTTTCAATTATAGAACGTAAATAAATCCCAGAATAAAAAAAGAAAAAAGAAAAAAAGGAGAGGCTGGGAGCTTCCATTACCAGGGGACTTGGCCAGCCTGAAAATGGCCCTCAGCCCCTCACCCAGACTGGCTAAACCTCCAGGGGGTGAGGGTCCCCACTGGGGGGGCTTGACCAGCCTGCAAACAGCCATCAGCCCTTCACCCAGGCTGGCCAGGCACCCCAGTGGGGGCCCCCACCCTGAAGGGGGTGTGACCAGCTGCAAATAGCTATCAGCCCCTCACCCAGGCTGGCCAGGCACCCCAGTGGGGACCCCCACCCTGAAGGGGGTGTGACCAGCCTGCAAACAACCATCATCCCCTCACCCAGGCTGGCCAGGCACCCCAGCGAGACTCCCACCCTGATCTAGGACACCCTTCAGGGCACACCAGCCGGCCTCCACCCGTGCACCATGCCTCTATCCTATATAATAAAAGGTTAATATGTAACTTAACCCTAACAGCAGAACGACTGGGAATGACTGGTCACTATGACACACACTGACCACCAGGGGGTAGATGCTCAATGCAGGAGCTGTCCCCTAGTGGTCAGTGCACTCCCACAGGGGGAGCTCTGCTCAGGCACAAGCCAGGCTGATGGCTGCCAGCACAGTGGTGGTGGCAGGAGCCTCTCCTGCCTCCTCAGCAGCACTAAGGATGTCCGACTGCAGCTTAGGTCTGCTCCCTGATGGTAAGTGGACATCCCCCGAGGGCTGCTGGGCTGCCAGAGGAATGTCTGATTGCCAGCTTGGGCCCGATCCCCCAGGGAGCGGGCCTAAGTCAGCAGGTGGACATCCTCCAAGGGGTCCCACCTCCAAGGGGTCTCTCTGAGGGATCCCCCCGAGTGCACAAATTTTTGTGCACCAGGCCTCTGGTGTGTGTATATGTATATATTTTAAATGGATGAAATAGCAGTATACAGTCAGAAGAAGGGAAATTATTTTCAGAAGAGAAAATGTATTTTTCTAAGGTGAAAGAGGGGAAGGGTGAAGAAAAGTGAAATTGGTTCAGTGGAAGTCATTTTTTATTAGCAGTGTTTTTCTTTATAAAAATTCAAGTTTAAGTGCATACTGCTTTTCAAAATGGTATGGTGGCAGTGAGTCAGCATGCCTTCTCTTGGGATTCTTAGTGCCCCAACATGGCAATCTGTCTCATGATAATGCTTATTAATTTTATGAGATAGTATAATTTATTAAATTGGTATTTGTAACTTACTAGGAAAACGTAGAATTTATTATGGGGGAAAAAAACTCCAGATTTGACATTCCATATTTTCTTTCCAATTAGTGGTTAATTAAGAGTTAAATTTTATCCAATCATTCCTAAGTAGTTTTGTACAAAAATAAATTCATCAACTGAAGAGGCTGCAGTGCAGATAAACCAAAGCACAGGCTACAGTTAAAGGAAAAAGGAATATAATCATATACTATTCAGTGACATTCAACTATAATCATTTATGTAAAATTGGATATAACTGGTAGCTAATAAATGGACTTGTTTAGCGTTAGGCATTTAGGATTGATCACTCAGTAATTAGCATAAATAAGTGTGGTAGAGTGTACACTAGTGAATAGTTGCATATTATTATCTGCAGAACAGCATATGACTTGGAAGCAAAAAAGGAGATCAGCAGTGTATTGATTAAATAACAAAAATTTAAAAGTTATTTTCATTAAGCATTATTGAAGTATTTTCCCAGTGCTTAAACTCTATCAGCCCCATTCCTCACTTTTGTATAAGATATCTGTGAATCCCCATTTTACGTTTTGGAGAGTTCAGATTCTCTTCCTTGCTGTTGATATTCTGAATGGTAGCATTTAAATTTCATCTTCACTAACCTCTGTTTTCTAATGTAAATCTTTTTTATAGGTGGTTTCTTTAGTGATTTCCTAACAGTGATATTTCCCAATTTTTTTTTATCTCTTTCATTTTGTTTTTCATGTATACAGTCATAGAAAAGCAGGAAGGTTTTTGGACCATGACTTGAAATATATATTATTTGTACAGCAATCTTATGACAAGAAGACTATAGGCAACAGATTGGCATTATGAACATTAAATAAATTGTGATGTTATTCCCTTGGGCTTAGTGAGACAGCTGCCCAGCTAAGGATCCTGGGATCTTTAGGATGTTATGAGGCTGTGAGAACTGGCTGCATCTTACACTACAAATTCTGTCTCTAAGAAAGTCACGTCATTGCAGAACACATTTGGTTTTAGTCAATATTATTGTTAGTTACTTCTCTGAACATAGCCACAAAGGTGGAATTTAGCTTAGGCTGCATTTCTGGGGTTTTAGAAGACAAGGCTACCACTATTTATTACAAATGGCATGCACCAATGTAAGATACTAACAGAAGAAAGAGTTTTTATATGAGACTAGAGACCCAGTGCACAAAAACTGTGCACTCATGGGGGGTCCTTCAGCCCGGCCTGTGCCCTCTCGCAGTCCAAGAGCTCTCGGGGGATGTCTGACTGACGGCTTAGGCCCGCTCCCCGCTCCCAGCTGCACTCATGAGACCGGCTTTGGGCTGAGTGGCGCTCCCCCTGTGGGAGCACACTGACCACCAGGGGGCAGCTCCTGCATTGAGCATCTGCCCCCTGGTGGTCAGTGCACATCATAGCAACCGGTTGTTCCGCCGTTCAGTTGATTTGCATATTAGCCTTTTATTATATAGGATAGATTTCTTTAAAAACACATTTGTAACTAAACCTAAAAGCTACTGACAGGGAGTTCCATCAGTAAAACTAGGGGATAGGTTTCTTAGAACAATGGGACCTGTGCCTACCCACAAACCCACTTGGTTTCACAGAGTTTCTGTTAGTCTGTAGTAAAATAAATCAAATGTGTGCAGTACAATAGAACTAAACTTATTCCATCCAAAGGAAAGTTTTCCTACTCCAAATGTACGTCTAAGTTTCTTGTGTTAAAATGGTTTTGTATTATGAAATTACAGTGAAGTTGGTATGATTTTTGTTTGTGTTTTTTTAATGGCAAAAATTGACAGCCCTACATTTATCCTCCTCTGTTCTATATGAAAATTTGCTTGTCTGTAGAATCTTAAAGTTTGGAAGCTGCTTAACACAGGGATCCCTACCAAGCCTTCTTAGGTCAGAAAGCGCCTTTGTTCCCCACTGAGGGCTGCCCCCTCTCAGAGAAAGTTCACCCAGGCGTAGACACTCTGTGATCTCACAGAATCTCGCAAACAATGGGAGATACCCTCCCTGAACAAAAAGTTGCTTCCCTCTAGGCATTACACCTGCAATTCTAGCACTAGCATAGGCCATCAGAAGGGTGGCTTGTCATCTTGGGTAGCTGACCAAAGAAGGGAAAAAGAAGAAATCCACCTCTGACCTTATACAAGGACAAAATTATCTTAATTCTTATTATTTCACTTAAATCCTCACATACCATTTACAGAAAAACATAATAGGATTCAGAAAGCTTTTGTGCTTTATTTATGTTCTCATAGCGAGTGGCATACTCAGAACCCACAAATCAAAAATATCTGACTTTTCTTAGATTCAAGTGACTTCAGCTTTAAAAACCATCTTTAGGGGAAGATTTGAGGATTAGCTCTGAGTCACCCAGATTACAAACAATTCGAGAAACTTTCATGGGATTGTGAGAACGAGGCACCTGACAGCACAAATATTATTTGTGAAATATATCCCTAATATATTATCTCATGAATAATCCTCAGTTTATTCATGCCCTGAAATGTTTTGCACTTATTTGCAACTTGTTATCCTGCTGGAGATAAACACATTCTAGTCTCTCTACTTATTTCCACATGGTTAAATGACTCCTTCGGTTCACAGCTATTTTTTAATTAAAGGAAATGCATGCTCCCCTCTGGCTATACTTCTCAATATTGAGAAAAGTCATCTAACTAAACCAAGACAAAATTACCTCCCGTGACCAAGAGCTTTGTGGCAGCACATTTTTCTAATGATATCGTGTCTGACAGTTCTGTGGTTAACAAACTTGTTCAGGCTTTTCCAAGAGAGAGAATGCAGACTATTTGCAAGTTTTTCTAAACAAGAAAACAATTGAAGATCACAGGCAAATAGGTGAATTATTTTAACTCATCCCCTCACCCTGGCCAATGTTATCTCTGCCGTGCAACAGTATTTGAGCCACACAGAGTATTTGAGCCATACCTGCTAAGAGGCTTAAGCCTGAAGGCTTATTAAGAATAAGATTCTGATCTATTCATTGTATTCCCCTTTGCTTTCTTCAATACCTTTAGTTTTATTTTCTCCTGCAAAATATTCCAGACATTATTAATGTATGTGTTTAAGGTCTTCAGATGGTTGTTACACTGTTGGCCATTACACCTCAAATCCAAACAGACCTTTATAGACATCATTACTATTCTTTAAAAAAAGGTGTCTATATTTTATCTGGGTTTCAGATGTCTCTAAAAATCAGCCTTAAGAACAAGTCCTTTTATTTATATTTATAGCTTTGCCTATACATTTCTTTTATGTCCCCTGCCGGAGGGGAACTTTTAATGAGCAACAAGTACAATAAGCATGCTTCTGAGCACCTGTGAGCTCATCCTTCAGGAGACTGTAAGCTTGAAATTTTGTTTTGACTTTGAATCCAAAAGCCAGAGAGAGGGGAACCATGCAGATGTTGTGGAAGATAGTGTGTGGGAAGTGGCTGCCAGAGAGGCCAGTGCCAGCCTCAGCGAGGATGAGCCAGTTTATCTCAATGGAGAAACCTATCAAACAAGATGAATATGTTTGAGTATTTGGAGAAAGAACATTGAATAAAGAACTCTAAATACTGCCTGTCTGTGCAAGCGATTTTTTTCTGGTGGAAAAAAAAACAACATTCAAAAGAGAGTTGCAGATTGTGCTCATAACCTGAATCACCAAAATGTTTTATAGTTTCCTTGCTGCAGCCCCAGAGGATCTCAGAAGCAGGAGGGATGCAAGAGGAAAAGTGCTGTATGTTTTAGAAAAATTGGGGGTCCCAGATGCCCTCATTTGGGAAGTGAATATTGTAATAAGCCATTTAATGAGTGAGGCTTAGGTATCCTGGTCCCTGCCTTCCATAGCTCTTTGTAGCTAGATCTAGGTACAGCCTCAGGCCTCCCCGCTCCTGGGCCAGTCCTAGAAGAGGGAGGGCATGCAATGGGAACTCCCATGCCCCCTGTCCACTGGGATGTGGAATTGAGACAGTTTTCAATGTTGAGTTCTGTAGGTCAATGTTGACTTCTATAGGCCACTGTGGGGTTTTGTAAGTCAGTATTTAATGCTGCACGCCCAGACACAATTATTGGACTCCCAGATCTTCCTGTGTTTCCATAGCTGCCTCCTAATCAAAAAGATCTGAGCTCCTCGGAAGAGTGCAGTGTTTCTGGCCTCCCATTGATCAGGGTCTGGGACTAAGCTATTGCCTTGTAGTCCACTCCATGCTTTGCCTGGTTCTCCCACCCCTTGAAAAATGAAAATCCTCTGCCCCTAGCCCGTTTGAGTTGTGATTTTGTGCCCTGCCCTACTTTTTTTTTTTTTTAAAGCTGAAGTCATTTTGTTAGCCACGACAGGGCACCGGTTGTTACTTGCGATTGATATTGGTCCAGAACTCAGTCCAGCTACCTCGGTACCTGAGCTCTGGCTAAAAAGAATTCAGAATCAAATTATAAGAGGAAGTTTATTTAGAATTAGAAAAATCACAAAGATAGAAGTAAAATAAATGGGCTCAGGCCCAGCTGGCATGGCTCAGTGGTTGAGCATCAACCTAGGAGGTCATGGTTCAATTCCCGGTCAGGGCACATGCCTGGGTTGTGGGCTTGATCCCCAGTGTCGGGTGTGCAGGAGGCAGCCAATCAATGATTCTCTCTCACCGTTGATGTTTCTATCTCTCTCTCCCTCTCCCTTCCTCTATGAAATAAATAAAAATATACTAAAGAAAAAAGAAATGGCCTCGGGAAACAAGTTACAGAGGCAAAAAAAAGCGGGGGGGAGTGGTGTGGTGGGAGGTTTGGAGCTTAGGAGAAAGAGAGAGGCAAAGAAAAGGCACGTGGGGGAAGGGGGTGGAGAGATAGCCCACTGGATCCTCCATCCTGTGGGTTTTTATATATACAACCTTACCTGGTGGCCATCTCCATTGTATTTCTAATGGCATTAATTTGAATTGTGTTCTTACAAAAAAACTCTGAGTTTTTCTAGAGCAGAAATTGTTTGATTTACCTTTAAATCCAAAGTCTAAAAGTGCCTAGAATTTAGTAAGTGCTCAATAAACCTGTGCTGCATGAATAAATGAATGGATATGAGATCGAGTTAAGAAAACTAGTGTTAAACGTGGGCATCTCTTTCTTTACAAGGTAGTTTTTGCTCTTGGTTATTCCGGAGCAAGGTTCAGGAGTCTGCGCTTTTATTCTATTCAGGTAGCACTTTAAGACAAACTTAGATATGCTTCCATGTTCTTGATTTCAAGTTTAAAGAGAGAATTTCATTCTTCAGGGCTACATTAGAGTACTCTTTTTGAGCATTGCAGACACTAAATGAATTATGTGTTTTCAAAGGAGTTGAGATGCAACCTTAATTGCCTATTGACTTTCTGGGGATAGAAATTAGCACAGCATTATTTTTTTCTAATATATCGTGTATGACACTTAAATAATTCTTCCAAAAAACTATTACGCATGCACTTTGCAGCTGAATCTAAAATAAAACACCCTGTTTCTAAGAACTATAGACATACTGCTACTCTAGTTTTGTAAGAAGCAATAGATAACCTTTTTAGGATTTCAGGAATATTAAAGCATGACCACAAATCTAGAAGTATTGATTCCTAGAGATTTTCAGATAAGCTAGTCTGATATACTATGTACAAGACTAGGGAAACGGCAAACCTGTTTTTGTTGTCATGGCATTTTCCCCAAGAACTTGGGGTCATATTAATAGATTATATAATTTTCTGAACAGCTGGATTGTTTTATATTATTTCTAACTGAATAATCCTGGAAGGAAAATAAAGAATTGTTCTCTACTTCAACACCCCATAGCCAGAGTCAGTCACATCTCATGTTTACATCTGATATCAGCAGTTGCCTGCTCCATTTCCACTTGTTGGCCTTTCTTTTTTTATTTTTTAAAAAATATATTTTATTGATTTTTTTACAGAGAGGAAGGGAGAGGGATAGAGAGTTAGAAACATCGATGAGAGGGAAACAGATGAGAGGGAAACATCAGTCAGCTGCCTCTTGCACAACCCCTACTGGGGATGTGCCCGCAACCAAGGTACATGCCCTTGATGGGAATCGAACCTGGGACCTTTCAGTCCGCAGGCTGACGCTCTATCCACTGAGCCAAACCGGTTAGGGCGAACTTTATTTTTTAACATATGTTACATCCTCTAGTCTCTTCTCCAGTCTCCTCTTTCCCTTTGCACACTAAAGTTTACAACAGAGCCCAGGGCCCTGAATAAATAGATTATACTTTAAAAGTATGATGGCAACTTGACAAAAGGAGTCTGAATTGTACTCTTCTTATAATGAATTGCAAAAATAAAAGAAATTATATTATCCCAGATGAAATCTGTGAATCTCTCTTTTCTTCTTCTCCTACTGCTTTTCTTCTTTTTCTTTTTCCTCTTCTTCCCCCCTCCCCGCTCTCTCTCTGTCTCTCACTCCTCCCTCATATTTTGAGAGGAAAAAGGGAAAGAAGTTACCTCAATATAATGAGAGGAAGAATTTTTCTTAAATATGGCACAATAGAAAAAGTGGAAATAAACCATTTACACACCAGTAACAGCTGCTCCAAACGTGATTAATATGATATACCTATATATCTAAATCTATAGCATTTCCCAAACCGTAACAAAAATATTGACTACACCCACAATATTGATCAGATTTTTAGTGTCAAGCAACACCAGGGCAAAGTGGAATTGAGAGACGAGCAGCTATTAATCAATGAAGAATTGTCCCTGGACGGTCCATTCTCCCAAGGGCTTCTCTGAATTAATAGCTATGGCTTCAGAGTGGAATTGCTCCTGATATTCTCTGCCTGTGTAAACAGATGTTTATCTTCAGTCATCAGTTTATTCAGGAAAGCGTTGTATACACATGATTACTGAGTGGGTGTGTTTAATCACTGCTCATAAAAGTAGCAGAATTTGGCTTCAAGTAGCAGTAATGCTTGCAAGAGGGCAATGCATTATTAAGATAGTTCATTAAGAATGACATGAACCCAGTACTTGAATATTGTTCATACTTGAGTATATCTAGTCAATCATCACAAACTAGCTAACCTGGGAGTCAATGAAGAACAGAGGCCAGGCTGCACTGTTTTTTCACAAACCAGCCTATGCCACTGACATCCCTCGTGGGAATTAGCAATGTGATTGCCACTTCATTACAGTGCTTTTGTAATAGAACGATTTTTACTTCAGATCATTATGCAGGGAAATGTGCCTTAGGAGTTTAATTTCTCTCTACACATCTAGAGAGTTTCCCTCTGCTGTCCTAAAATAAATATTTCATGGGAAAGATTGACTAAGATTGTTTGACCGCATCAAAGAAGCTGGAGCTGTCCAGGCTCCCTTAAATTTGATGTCTCCAGAAATGGGAACATTCATAGAATCACAGGGCTAGGAGAAATTCATACGAAGCTGCTCCCTATGAAAGGGAGGGATGAGAAATGCTCAAAGGTCAGATTCAATAAACATGGAAAGAAAGGCATGGTTTCTTAGGGTGTGGCAGGAAAAGAGTGTGTTTTCTTTTGGTCAACATCAGAACTTCCCATAGAATTGCTTAGGCAAAAGATTTAAGGAAATTGTGTGTGTGTGTGTGTGTGTGTGTGTGTGTGAGAGAGAGAGAGAGAGAGAGAGAGAGAGAGAGAGAGAGAGAGAGAGAGAGATTACAATGAGATAGCCAAGCAGGCACCTCAAAATAAGGACTCAAAATAAGGACTGGAGCTCAAAAGAAAGATACAGACTGAAGATCAGGTTCTGAGAAACCAAATCAGTCATCTCAGAAGTAAATCAGTCATCTCAGAAGTACTGCAGCAGTGCGGCACTTAAATGCCTGATCTCTACAATTCCTTAAGTAATGAGAAGACAAGTAGACCAATCTTAGATGTACAAATTTGCCAGTAAGAGAGTTCATCTGGTTAAGTTGATTCTGCTCCACTTGCTATCCATTTTCTTAAATGGAAGGTTTGAGGGAACCCCCTGGAGTAGGCTATACAAGGTTGCCAGAGGAAATGCTCCTACCTTAAAGCAAAAGCAAGAAGATGCTGCTGGCTCTATGATACATACTCCTGAGGAGCTGCTTTTTGGAAGACACATCTATTACTCTTGCCACCTCCAAGCATCTCTGGGAGACGGTTGTGGGAGAAAACCCTCTGCATTGAAGATTTTTCTCTCCTGGAGATGCATTGCATGAGGACTGGTCAAACTTCTGGAAGGAAAAGGAAATGAGGGATCCAGGCCAGAACACTCTTTAAAAAAAAAGAAAAAAGAAAGAAAAAATATATATATACATACACACACACACACACACACACACACACACACATTGATTTCAGAGAGGAAGGGAGAGAGAGAGAGAGAGAGAGAGAAACATCGATGATGAGAGAGAATCATTGATCAGCTGCCTCCTGCATGCCCCCACTGGGGATGGAGCCTGCAACCCAGGCAGCATGTGCCCTTGACTAGAATAGAACCCGGGACCTTTTAGTCCGCAGGGCAATGCTCCATCCACTGAGGCAAACCAGCTAGGGCCAGGCCAGAACACTTTTATAAGGAGAGACATCTGGGATTCCGTAAAATAGGAGATTCAGAAGCCTGCTGGGGCCGTCTTCATAAATGAGGTGAGATTTGTGTTGCCTTCTTTCTCTCCTGCCTCGCTGCTGCAGTGTCGGAAGCCTGGGAGCCTGATACTGAGGGTTTTTTTTCTTTGAATTGTAGCATTTGTTCAAAATATGTCCCTAAACCCCTGACTGAGCTACTAAAAATAATGTGACTCCTGAGACAAATCATGGGTAATACTCTGAACAGAGATATAGGAGAGGGAGGAGGATGTTTGCAACTGAGATTGGGAAGAGAAAAATCCATGAGGGAGAAAGAAAATAAACAAACAACACAAAACAAAACGACTGCAAGAGGTAACGTAAACACACTCATCTCCCCTCTGATTGTTTCCTATTTCCTCTGTCCAACAGAAATATTCAGATATTAAAGAGATTCTTGGAGCGGTGCTTTGGGATAATTCAAAATTAACAAAGAACAATGTGAAATAATTCTTAAAATAGAAAAATTATATCCAGGAGATTTGTATGAGACCATAGCTGATTAAACCACAATTTATTCTTGTGAATAGGAAAAGTAGATTAAGTACAAAAGGTTTAGTTCCAGTTTGAACAGCTTGATGATGTCAGCACCATAAAAAAAAGAGTTTGCCTTGAGACTTAGTTTCACACCTTGTGAGAATCAGGAATACTAGTAGTCTAAATCTACCCCCCGTCTAGGTTTTTAGCACAGGGCCATCAAATAAGGCTCTCAGCTTTTCAGTGCATTGAGACAGTTCAAAACTGTATTAACGTTCTTATGTTCCTTGTGGGTAAGTCTAAAAGAAGTTCTAAATAAAGAGCCCTAATCATCATCATTCAGGAATAACCCAAATCAATTAAAATAGATGAGATTATTTTAGCAATTGGCATGAGATGCCTTGGTGTCAATTCCTAAATTCTCCCATGGGGAACTAGTTCAGGTGATACCATTTCAAATGATGCTTGGAGTTCATGTAATTCAATGATTTTGCATGTTAAAATAATCTTCATAAAGTTAATTTAATTTTGATAGTTCAGAAAAGGTACAGGGGAAAAAGCAGCCTTTTCCACCCAAGTGAACAACATTGACTTTTAAGGGCAGTTGTCTTTGGATTTTAAAACAGAAAAGAGCCTCCCACCCAGACTCCACAAATCAATTGCCATTTATGCCTTAAAACTTTCTAACCAAAAATCTACTCTGATTATTGTGATGGCCATCCCCAAACATCTTGCAAGGATTCATTATTCATTTTTATATTACATTAAGATTTGAATTTGATACAGTTGTAAGAACTCTGTCTTCACTTCAAATAATGCTCCACGAATCACCTATCTAACATTTCTACTACTATTCTTACTGTTTATACAGGAGGAGAGATCCACATTTCTCCAAACAATGAAGATTGATTTTTAAACCTAGGATCTACTAGGAAGGGAAGAATGGAATTTTTTGCTCTCGAAGCATCAAGTGAGAGATTCAAAGATCATCACCGTGCAGTAAATCACTGACAGAATTTGGCAGCCTTGTCCAAATCTAGTCAACTCAACAGTAGAATTAGGGGTGCAACCAGTGTTAGTTATTAAAGGTAAGCTTTGGGGAAGTGACTGTTTTCTACAGGGCCCAAGATGTGGTTCCCTGGAATTCTGGTGAATACAAGGGCTGGCTAACTGATCCAATCTAGAGCACATGTCCCAAGCAATGATATTAAATTATGCCTAATGGTGAATCCAGTGAGAATTTCTCCATTTAAAAATAAACCAGGTGTCCCTAGAACTTGGGACAGGAGTTATCTTGTTTCACCTATTTGCCAGATTACATTAAGATTTAGAATCTAGATTCACATATAATTGTATCTGCCGTGGGAAACCAGGACAAAATTAAAAGGTCAAAAGTTTAACAGAATGTATCCAGGTATTCAGATATTGTGGGTCTCCAGGTCAGGGGAAGAAGCCCTGAGCATGCCATTGGTTCCTGGGGAACAGGATCTGCAAGGTAAGAAATAGGTAATTTCTTTTTTTGTTGTTGCTTAGGCTGAAATGCAAATCACCATAAAGTCAGAATCTATGATCCATTGTGAAAAATAGATCATGCCAAAAAATTATATGAAGAATATGCAAACTGCAGGTATTAATTTCAGCAGCCCTTTAGAAGATTTTATTTATTTAACAAACGTAAGCACCAGAATTGGGTACTGTGGTCAGCTCAGTGCTGTGGTAAACTGAGAAGCAGAGATGAGCACGGGCATGAAAAGATTAATATTTTAATTCTATCAATATTTATCAAGTGTGGTATTAGGGAGATGCTGTGGAAAATATCCTACATGGGATCTGACCTCCCCACTCCTACACACACCCTCCCCCTCCACAAACCAGGTAATGATTGTCCTCAGAGCAACGCGGAAGGTTAACAGGTACAGTGCACACGCCCCTTCCTGGAGGTGGACTGCCTATCTGCCATGAGAGACGAAAAAGGAGTGTTTGCAAAGCTACTTAAAGAGTATTGTTGAGAAACCATACTTGCTGGCATTTTATACTTCTATAAATATTGGGAAAGACTTGTCCCTTTGTAGATCAGATAAGGCAACAGGAAATTCTGATTGGATGCTATCCGGGGACATGTAAACAGAAGTAACAAGAACATCTCTCTCTGCAGGAACCATTGCTAGTGGGCTTCCCTGAGGGGTTTGGCTACAGACTGAGGATAGAACAACTGACTTCTCCAAGGCATCTCCTCCCACCCTGACGTGGTGAAGGCTGTCATCGGCAGGAGTGGACTGAAAACACGGCAGGCACCGGCTGGGGAGTGTTCTGCAATGTGGTTACTGGGGAATGAAGGGAGAGCATAAGCTTTTGGTTTCTCTTTAATGTCCTGGGATTTCTGTCTCATTACGATCCAGAAGAGTCTAAGGATGGTCTCGCCCACAGGTAGCACTTACATGGTGAAGCGCCTAGGCTTAGGGGTTTCCAGAAATGAATGAAAGCCCTTGTCCCTAAAGCACTGTTTTCCAGGGACAGAGTCAGTAAACATGGAACAGTAAGGCCAGACAGAGAGGAAAGAGTTGAAAATCTAGTAGTAATGGTGTAATACAAAGCAGAATTTGGTCAATAATAATAATAATAATAATAAAGCATAATAATAGAAACGAAAGGGAGAGATACTTTCTAAGACATTTGAGGAACAATTAATGAACTCTCAGTTTGGGAATTAAATTTTTTCAATGCTTAGATATTACCAAGAGAAGTACAAAACTAGGAATGGAGTTCTAAAAGCTATCATTCTCGCTATAGTTCAGTAAGTAACTGACTGAGCTTATGCCTGCCAGTGCTTTTGTTCTCGCATCTATAAATCCAACAAACTGGAAATAACCATTTCCCTCCTATTTAATGGAGACTTTCATGAAGATGACTAAATTGATACCAACATAGTGTTTTGGACTCTTCAGCAGTAAAAGAGATGAAAGGGTATTTATATTATTGATCCTTTTGTAAACAAGTTGCTCAAGGAGGCACTAACATTTTAAAAATGTTATATTACACTAGTCTGTGTATCTGCAATAGGAAATGAGATTACTCTAATGTATCTATTTATAATTAAAATGCTTGCATTATATGAGATTCTAGAATCTTTGTAAGTTGAAAGAACACTTTATAGAAGGCATAATACTTAAGGCTATTTTCTTAATTTCAGCAGACAAAATTATGACAAGACACTTCACTATAGAAACAATGGGTTCAGTGATGGAGATACAAAAAGGAAAATATTTCTTATCCTCAAAGAGGCAACAGAGATGAGGTAAGGTCAAGTCATAAGCAAATTAATTCAGGGGCATTCTGTGGTAGGCACATGTGCCAATGGACATGACAACAGAGGAGAAAATGCAACTAAATCTATCAAAGGGTTCAGAAAAGAGTTTACCAAGAAGGCAATGTTGAAACTGGATCTTTTAGACAGAATTTGCAGTGTATAACTCAAGGACAGACTAAGTACGTGGAAGCACGTATAGAAGTTCAGAGCTAAGAAGACACAGCATGGGAAATGTTCCACATGGCTGGGGCTTAGGTGGCAGTAGGTCAGCAGTATTAGTTAAATAGGATACCAGTGCTCTTATTGCATGGACACCCTGTCTTTTATTTAATTATTCATTCCCATGCCCCTAAGTTATTCTGTCTAGAAATATCTGCATGTGACTATTTTTAGTCATGATTTCTCAATGGCTCCAGCCTCTGAGATATATAGAAATGGTGCCCTACATAGCTCATTACCCAAGGGTTGGAGTGCATGTATTTATTTCCCTCATATGTAGTTCACCTGACTGCATTGTTTATCCACATGCCTAGTTTCAAAGGGATTCATTTGACATAGGGAGCCATAAACCACTGCATGCTAATTTCTTGTACTACCTCCCAAGGGCTTTGCAACTGCCTATTTACAGCAGGCTCTTTGTTGAATAGTTTAGCAAAAACGGAAACCTAGTCACAACAAAAGAAGGGATACTTAATCTTAGACTTGAAAGTGTACACTTAATTTGGATAAAAAAGGATGTTAATGAGGTCACGGGAAAGCTGAGTTTCCCTGTTCCTGAGCCATAAGTGGGACACTTACCTAGTGTTAGGTGGCTCACAAATGCAGACCCTTGATCAAAGGGGACTTTTTTAACACACTTGTAAATTAAAAAGTTATAAAAATCTTGGATAGAAGATAATTCAATAAATATTTAATGAGCGCATAATATTTCCCAGGCACTGCTGTGCTGTAGGAGATGGAGATACAGAACAGTGAGCAAAACAAGGTCTTAGCTTTCAAAGTTTTACATACTAGATGGAAGAGACTGCCATACATACATACATACATACATACATACATACATACATAAAAAGAGTAAGGGGAATGGAGAGTGATGAAGACTTCATGAATGCTATTTTATATTAGAGCAGGGAAGGCCTCCTCAGTAAGGCAATATTTTAGGGACAATCTGAAGCACAGGAATGTGCTGGGTAGCAAGAACTGAGGTCATGGGTTGAAGGCTGTTTGTGGTGTTGGGAGAAGAGCAAGGAGGCTGATGTGACTGGAGCAAAGTCAGAGAAGAAGGGGGTGCTAGAGGGGTATCAGAGCAATAGCAGGGCCCAGGTCATATAGAGCCTGTGGGTTTTGCTCAAGACTTTGGATTTTGTTCTGAGTGAAATGAGTGTTATTAGCATAGACGAGGCATTTGATTTTCATTTTAAAATAATCATTTTGACCAGTATGGAGAGTGGAGACTATGGAGGACAAGGGTGGAAGCATGAGGCTGTTGCAATAATTCAAGGAGATGTTGGGTGATGTTGTCTAGGGTAATATTGGTCGTGATGTGTAGGAGACAAAAGGTGACTTAATTATGGATCTATTTTAAAGTCATCAGAATTAGAGTGCAGGGGTTTTGTCTGCTTTATTCTCTCTGTATCTGCAGCTTCCTGAACACTACCAGACACATGGCAGGTACTTAGTACGTATTTTTAAAAATATTGAGTGAAGGTATTGGCTGGTGGGTTAGATATGGGGAGTGAGAGAAAAAATAGAGTCAAAGATGGCTCCAAGTTTGGGACCCGAACACCAGAAAGCAGAGATGACACTTGAGATGGTAAAACCTTTGGAAGAACAAATTCTGGGGTGGGAATTGAGAGTTTGGTCTTGGCCATGGTATATAGGTGGGTGGATAAAAAGTCTGGAGTTCAAGACACAAGTGGTGAACATCTCAGAGCCAATAAAATACAGACAGTATGTAAAACCATAAGACTGGATGATTTCAGCTAGTAATGTAGATAAAGAAGAGAGCCGGGATCCCTGAGGACACCACCATATCGTGGTGTCAAGGATGATGGAAAAATCACAAAAGATGTCTGAGAAAGAAAAAGTAACCAAAGAAGGAGAAGGAGAAGCAGAGAGTGATGGCCCAGCAAGAAAAGAAGAGAATGTGTCGATGAGGAGGGCTTCTTCGTGTGCCAAGGCAATGAGAGGTCCAGTGAGGTGAGAACTCAGAGCTGATCAATGGACTAATTGTGGGAAGATTACTATTATCCTCATGACAGAGAATGGGAGGAGTACAAGTAGAAGAATTGAATATGAAGAGCTTGCGTAAATTATCCTTCTGTAAATGGAGGGAGGACAAGGTGGTAGCTGGATTGGAATGTGGGGTCAAGGGAACAGTCCAGTAGTGAGAAAAAAAAGAATGATTTAAGAGTGAGCTACATAAAATTCAAGGTCAGCTGACAACACAATATTTCACCAGTAATAGAGAGTAAGCATTGAATTAATAATTCTTTGAATCTTATACTTCTTTTTTTCTGTACTTATGTTCTTACTGAAACAAACTTTGAATACACCAGTAGGTACCTCCAATTCTAAAGTGTGTTCTTGCCTGTGCAACACCTAAAACAAACAGCATTATGGTGCCCCCTCTTCTCCTGTCCTCTCTTCTTTCTCCCTCTTCCTCTTCATTCCTCTGTAGGTCAGAACTGAATAATCCAGCTGAGTTCATTTGATGTGGACGTCGGTCTCCAGTGTTTTGCTCATTCTTGCTTCAGCTCCCCCGTGTCTCTGGATCAGCTCAGTCCTGTCTCTGGGCTTCTTCTCCAGAACCCCCTCCAGGTCCTTTCCCTTAAAGAGGCTGAGGAGGCTTTCTCTTATTCCCACTCCTTGACAGAAAGAAACCTCATAATTATCACCAGAATCTAAAGCCTGGGTGGTGGCTATATTGTTACATAGTTTTACAGAACCTGGTATGAAGGCTGAGTTATTTAAAGCAAAGTAAATTGCCATTAATTTTTTTAAAACATCATGCCATTATTATTTCTGAAACACTGTCAGCAGGCACTTAAGCATATTAATTGGAATGGTATTATAAAATACACATATCATGCAAAAATAGCAATAAACGTTAGGATATTGGGAAAATTAAAATCTAATGAGAAAGCATCTCATCTTCAATTTATTTCACTGAATTTTACCTCGTGGAAGACACTACGTGGGGTTGTGTGAAATACATAACTGAATAGGAAATAGTTCTCATGATTAAAAAAGGAAAAACAAAAAAACAAGAATCAAGATTGCAATTACTTATAGCTACCCACAATACACACAAACACGCGCACACACACATTCACACAAGCCCCATATTACTTATTCTACAAACACATCAAGCACTTTCATATCTAGGCTTTCTGCACAGCCATTCCAACTCCCTAAGGCAGCCTTCCTCCAATTCTCTGCTTTTGAAATGCTATTCATCCTTCACGATTTGATTTGGCTTCCTGGGGACTTATGGATCTCTACAATAAGAATTAACTCCTTCTTCATGCATTTTGCAAGGGGACCATTTTCCTGCTGGTATGTACTTGTCTGTTCATCCCATCAGACTGGGAATACTTTGAAGAGAGGCATTATCTTTTATCCTTCCTCGAATCCCATCAGTGTCTGTGCCTTGCCCATGGTAAGAATGCAAATATATTTTTGTGGAACTAAATTGTTTCACAGAGCATCAGCCTGAGAAACCTCAATCAAGGACCAAAAGCCTATGAAATTATTGGAGTCCTGATAACACTGGCTATCATTTATTGGGTTTAGTCTATGACAGGAACTATGCTAAGAGCTACATATACATATGTCTAATCCTTACTTAATCCTCCTAAGACCTCTTAGAGATAAACTTTATTAAGCATCTTTTAAAAATGAGAAAACAGAGGCTCATAAAGTTTACCTAGTATCTTGATGAAGATAGCACCATTGCAAGGGGCAGGTCTGAATCTAATCGAGGTCTAACTCAAACTAGATTTGAATCTAGTTTTATCTGACTCTGAGTCCGTGCTTTACCCACTATCCAAGATGTCCTGGCACCGCCCCAGAGCCACCTGTTCCATCACTGAGAGAGGCAGGAGGAGCTCATCACTGATTGAGTGCTGCCCTGTGCTGGGCATGATGCTACTGTTCAACATGCTTTATTTCATTAGATGTTCACACAACTTCCATAGCATGGACTTAGAGTGGCTTAAAGAGTATAAGTAAAATTTCCAAAATGCATGACTACAAGTGGCATAACTGGGATTTCTACGTTGGGCTCTGCTTTTAACCAAGACATTATAATAGGGTTAGACCTCTGGCATAATTAGATACTAAGATCTGGTTATGCCAGAGATTGCATTGCTCATTGAGCCCCCTGTGCTTACCGAGATTACTTTTTTACTTTTTCAATTACAGTTTACATTCAACATTATTCTGTATTAGTTTCAGGGGTGTAGCAGAGTGGTTAGACAACCAGGTACTTTACAGCGTGGTCCCTCCGATGTTTCCAGTACCCCCCTGACCCCACACATAGTTATTACAATATTATTGACTATATTCCCTATGCTGTACTTGACATCTCTGTGACTATTCTGTAACTATTAATTTGTATTTTTAATCACTTTACCCTTTGCACTCAGATCCCTAGCCCCCCATTCTCTCTGGCAACCATCAGCCTGTTCTCTGTATTTTAAAAATTTTAGTTGACCCATAATATTATATTAGTTTCAGGTGTACCACATAGTAATTATATTTTACATAACTTACAAAGTGATCACCACAGTAAACCTAGTAACCATCTGTCATTGTGCAAAGTTATTACAAGAGTATTGACCATATTTCCTGTGCTGTACATTACACTCCTGTGACTTACTTTATATATAGAAATTTGACCGCTTAATCCCCTTCACCTTTTCTTTTTTCTTTTTGCTCCTGATGGCCCCTCCTCTCCTCTTGTCCCACTTTTCCTCTTCTGAGAGACTGAAATTTTCCAATCCTTACATCTGGAAGTTGTAGCCACTTCTTTTCCACTCCCTTTCCATAGCCCAAGGTTCCCCTTTTCTGGAGGCCGGTGGTCCTATCACTCGGGAACTCCCAGGCACTCATGGGTGAACCTCTGGGGGATTCAGCCCAGAGGAGATTGTCCCTCTTGTGCTACTTACTGCTACCTCCTTCTTCCCTACCCCAAGTCAAAAGGACATGAAACTTTCTCCCCTTTTATTACTCCAAATGTAACTGGACAAGCAATGGGTCCATGCTGCCTGTCACTACTTGAGCCAATTAAGCAGAGACAGGGTTGAATCATGTGAGCGTTTATTCCAATACTGCCGGCAGTATGGGAGAGCAGCAGGTCATCCACAAAAATCTGCTCTGCCCCCCACCATAAGCCAGCTGCTTATATTGGGTAGAAGGAGAAAGATTACATGGCGAAGTAGGCAAAAGATTATACCAAATGGGCAGTTTACAGGTAAGGGGGGCTGGAGATTTGCAAAGGCCTGCAGGTATGCAAAAGCTAGGGTCTTCAAAGGCTGGCAGCTTTGGTTTCTGCAACAAAGTTGTTAATCTTTCCATGATAATAGGCACTTCCTTGATGGGGAGGATGGGCTGAATTTCCAGGTGAGCTCCCAGGTCCCATGTATAACTCCCGGTCAGGTTAGAATGTGCCTTCTTTAATCAGAACAAAATAATCAGTTAACAGAGCATGATTAATATTTCTTACAGTTATAGCTGGTCCCCAATATTTTATTTCTGCCCCTTTTACCTCTTTTTAAACTGCCCTTCCTGCTCATAGATTTTTCCAATTGTACTCTTGCAAGATTTGTCAAATTGACTTTGCAGCTGCTGATCCTCCCACTGTATGTTTTTTTTTAATGCAGGGGGCAAGTGGGGGAAATTGGGGAGGGGGAATCGCAGTGTAGAATTATTGCCCTCAACCAACACTAGAAATACTATACCTGCCAATAGCGACCCACACATAGAGCAGAATGCAGAAAGCAGTGACTACGTTTGATGCCTCAAAGCAGGAAAAGTTGGATGGAGAAGTAAGGGTTTAATCAGGATAACGGGAAAGAAGTAAGATTTCAAACTAGGTGACAGGTAGGGTGGGTAGAGTGAGCCAGAGGTAGTGAGATAATACAGGGGCAGGAAAAGGCATGAGTCACTATTTGCTGGTTATAAAGCTTGTTGACAGAAGGGACAGCTTTTTTGAGTAAAGGCTCAGAGAGAAGTGATTCACCTTGAAGAATGAAGAACACTGAAGCCTAGAGGCCCCTGTTTGAGGAAGCAATCTTTGCATCCTCTCTGGTTTCTAAACAGGGAATTGAAAACATGTTTGACTCAATAACAGCCCACAGAGTCATGAGTGGGAGTTTAAAGAACAAAGCCACCTAGTACACTTTATGCAGCTGATAGTCACTTAATTGGCCACATTATTAAAGTGTACATGGACAGAGAATCACTAAGGAATCTCCGGATGTGTAAAATATTTCTTACACTGAAAAATAATCGAGATACTTAAATATTAAGACATAGTCAAATCAAAAGGCAAATCAAGTTCTTTCCAAGTGACCACAGTTCAAAGCTTGGGTAAGCCAGCTGCCCAGGGCCCTTCCAGCAGACTGCATCCTCAGAAATTATATTGCTTATAAAATGCCCTTCTTTGACCCATTCATATCCAATTATTTTTTTTTCTGCTTCAGAGACAAACAGTTTGAGCTTTTTTAAAAAAAAAGTGTAATGATTTTCTATATTAGAATTTCTACTTTGAGTTCAATGTGATTCATTTGAAAAGCACCTGTGAAGTGAGGGTTCTTTCTGTCTTCGCGACTACACAGACAACTCCTGCTGCGTGTTTAGGGATCAGCGGCATTTCTCACAACACCTCCCTGTCACACTCTAAATATCATTTTTTTCTTTCCTCTTGATCTTCTCTGCAGTTGTCTATATTTCAGGTCATTTTTTTCTGTGGCGACGCAGAAATAAAACTCAACATTCTTTGTCCCATTGCTTTCTGTCATTTCTTCCTTTTATTTGTAGTGTTTCCACTGCTTTTCTGATGGTGGTGTGGGGACAGCGGGAATCAGATCTTTCATCTTTGTATCCTCTATAACTAGAGCAGTGCCTATCCCATAGGAGGTCTTCCATAAAACTTACGAATATTATGAATCTGGAGTGAGACCACTTAGATTAGATCGTCTCCCTATCATTTACTCACCTTGTGACATGGACGAAGCATTTCACCTTTTCAACTTATTCCCTCATGTATCAAATATAACAATACCTCTGCCCAATTATGACAAATAGGTTGGTTCTGGTCTCATGGTTTTGTTTTCAAAGGGTCAGAGTCTGGAAATTTTTACTAAGGCGTTTTATGGTATATCATCATTCAACACTAACACACATTTAAATAATGTGTAACAAATCTTGAAACCCCTTGATATTTTATCTGACTCAAAATGCCATGACCACATGCACTGAACAACCACCCGCTGTTGAGACTTTGTGGTCTTTGGTTACAAGGAAATTCCTTGGTAAATTATGCGTTCCAGGACATTTGTGTCACTGTTCAGCAGGACTGAATTTGCAAAGCCTGCCCTCTTGTGGCCAAACAGTAATAGAGAACAGTCTACTTGCCCCCTTTAAGCCACTAACTGATGGAGGCTGGAATCTACAGCACAGCAGTGCAGAGCAGGGCTTATGGAATGAGATGTCAGTTTGTGTCTGGAACCTACCCTCTCTTATCTGTGTCATCTAGAGCTCATTCTCTTATCTGCAATGTATGGATAATAAAAATACCCATATGATAGGGGTGTTCAGTTAAATGTGTTAATACCTGTATAGAGCTTAAGATATTATTTGCCACAGAGGCAGTGTTCAAATAAGGTGAACTTACATTATCTACAGTGACTCTGAATGAATCTGCACAGAATTGCCTTAAAGTGCTCTATACATTAACTAGACAAGCAGTGCTAATCCTAAAGGGGCTCTGTGCTTTACCAACTGAACATTTCAAAATATATAGGAAACAGATAAAATTAAGTTTAAAAACTTGACACAATCTATGTCAAAATGTGCCTTCCAAGCCATATTTCATAAAGTCTCCATCAAACTATGATGACATTCCCATGAAAATATGGGAATCCGAGTTTTGTAAATATTCATATCTTCTCAAATAATGTCCTTGAATGGTTCAGAGAAAAGTGGCATTTGCTAAATATTCTTTCTCCTATCTTTTCTATTTCCTTCCAAAATTCCCAGGCAATTGAATAAACATTGCAATGACTAGTTTAGACATGAAAATCATATTGCAGATAAAAAAGTAGATAAATGGATTCAAATGGTCTTTGGTGGATTCAAAGATGATATTCAATTTAGTAGCAGAATCAGCCATAAATTTGATTACTTTGCATTTTCTAGAAGAGTATGCCAACTAGCTATGTGAAGAAATAGTTAAAATGACAACTATGGGGTCACCACACAAAGACTGCAATATAAAATACAATCTATTAACAGAGAAGAGATTATAATTGTATTTGGCTCATGATCTCATGAATATTAGATTATCCTGCACAATATAGAAACAGAAGGCAATACAGTGAATTGTCCAAACAGCCTAGAATTTCATTTTTATTTTGCCAAGCTGTTCTACATTTACTGTTGAAAAATGTATGAAATGAATATGGATTAAAATGATAATGTTTAAATAGCAATATGTAACCTATGGTAAAATATTGCAAGATTTAATTTTCTGATATGGTTAAATATTTGATTCATTTATAATTACTTAAAATTATATTAATAACAGGGGCACTTTGTGCTTTTGTTCATAATCATATTAGATACTACAGACACAAGAAAAATGGGAGGCTGATTACTTAAACAGAAGGCACACACAAAGCACACTTACACATGCACAGCAAAGAACTTGACAGGGGACACAGTACTAGGTATTAAATAGCTCCTTAAAGTGAGACTGATTTTTAGTATACTTTATACATTTATAAAATATATTACATATTTATGAATATTATCACTTTGTACAGATGACAGAGAAGCTGAGAAAATGGAGATTGGAGAGGCTGTGATCTCCTAAGATCACATAAGAAATGGCAGAGTCAGAAATTGACCTCACCACTTCCACATCCTATGCTCTTTATCTATTCAGAGATCACAAAGTTGGCCAATGGCTAAAGCTAAACTTTAGCCATGTAAACTCAAGTCTTGGAATGGAGTGTTCATTCAGTATTCACTTACCAAATTTGTACATAAACACTGAGGTTCTTATAGCAAAGAAGACCAAACCCCTGCTTAGCCTTCCTACTGCAGAGGGGGACACGGAGTACTAAGTGCACATTGTAATGCAGTGCCAAAGTGACTGACATAGCACAGGATGCTATTGCAGAGGGAAAAATTGGGCAGCCGTCCTAAGCTTCAGGGAAGTGAAAAGAGAAGGTGATGCTGAAACTGAGAGCTAGACTGTTAGGAGCTAGACAAAGGAAGAGAGAGGAAAGGGGGGAATTCAGAGCACACACCCCAAAATAAAAGAAAGCATAGCATTTTAGGAAAACAGGATGAATTTCTATAATGAGCAGTAGAGTTAGTATGAGTTACAGTAGCATTATTGAGAAGCAGTAAGTGCCATCTTACAAAGTTTAGATGTCAAATTTAGTTTTTTCATGGAGCTACTGATGATTTTAAAACAGGGTAGACACATGATTTTAGGCTTCAGACATATCATTCTGAATTCTGGTTAAATATGACCAATTAAACACATGTGTTTACCTGCATTTGCTCCTAAAATTCTGGTAACATGGAAACAGATGAAATTTAAAAGTTAAAAAAACCAAAAGATCAAATAAACCAACAACAGAGACAAAGGGAAATGAAAAATGGCTACAAATATTTTGAAGATGTAGTATGCAAAGAGTAGCAACAGGGAAGAATTTAAAATATTCTTGCAAGAGAGGAGCACAGAAGAAACAACATAGTTCATGGTGTAAACATGGAAAAGGTCAGGCACTGGAGAGAGAGTCCCTTGAGGGGAACAGTAGAGTTGAAAGGTAGACTCTGAACTGCTTAAAGTGAGTTTTTGTCACTTTGAAGTTCAATTACTCGATGAGATTCTCTCTGAGATTCTCTCTGCAATCCTGTACCATAGCTTACTACCCAAACACATGCCTGTAGAATACATAAGGCCTATTGTCAGGAGAAATTATGCTGGAGAGGATGTCAAGCATGGTGTAATGACGGACAAACTGCCATCCTAAAAAGAGGGTTCGGGGGTGAACGTCTATATGCTGAACACCAAGACTTCTAAGCAACCAGGCTTATCGCTCTCAGAGAGGAGATGGGAAAATTATTTTCTTGAAAAGTACCTCTCTCTCTCTCTCTCTCTCTCTCTCTCTCTCTCTCTCTCTTTCTCTCTCTCTCAGCAACCATTAGGACTGGTCAACTGAATGATCGGTCGACCAGTTGCTATGATGTGCCCTGACCACCAGAGGGTAGATGCTCAATGCAGGAGCTGCCCCCTGGTGGTCAGTGTGCTCCCATAGCCAACCTTCTGTGGCCAGCCAACCTCCCGTGGTCCCTCTCCCAGGCCAGCTGGCCCTGATCAGCCCCAATCAGGACTGGGCAAGATGAGCCCTGATGGTCCCAATTGCCAGCTAGGCCAAGGGACCCCCACCCGTGTCTAAATTCGTGCACTGGGCCTCTAGTATTGCCATAAGAAGAGCAACAAAGTAGCTGGATCTCCCATCCAACTATTTGGCTGTAAAACCTACCAGTCAGTAATCCCTACCTATGCTCACAGAATTCCATCTAAGGAGGGTGTCTCATTCTTGAATCAGTGAAATATCATTAGACACTTAAATATAGCCTCTGTTATGTAAGACAGAAACATAGTAAAGAAAAAAAAACTCCAAGAAAATATAGAAAGCAGGACAAACATGTTTTAAAGAGAAAAAGCAGTTTATTATTCAGATAGATATGAGAAAAAACATTGTTTTGTTTAAAAGAAGCGGTGCTTTTAGAAAAAAAAAAGAACAAATAAGAGTTCTTGGAAATAAAAAAGATGACTATAAGAGAAGTACAACAGGAAATCTTTCAGAAAGAAGAACCTCCCACAAGCAATAATATAAGATAACATAAGTGTGATAAATTACTTTTCAGAAAATATTTTCTCCTTTTCCCCACTGAGCAGAGGCCATTTTTTCACTCTATTGATGCTGGGCTAGGACAACAAGGCCAAAAACATGTGTGCAGAAGTGATCATGCATTCCTTCCAAACCAAAGTCTTAACAGGCACATTTCTTGAACATCTGCCATTTGAGAAGCTGCTGGTCCAAGGAAGATGAGAAAAACAAGAGGCAGATGACCCTCTTCTGTGAAGTCCAGCCAAACCTTGCAGAGCCCTAGCCCACTTCAGACTGGGGAGCACTAACTGCTTGTTTCTGTGTAACACTGAGCTCCAGAGAAGTTTGTTGACTGATATAAGACAAAGTAAATACAAATCAATACAATAAAAGACTCAATCTAAAAATGTAAACAACCAGATAATAGAAGTTTCACAAGAGAAAAACCAAGAAAAATAAGGGGATAATATAGAAAGTAAATAATACAAGTAAAATTGTCAGAATTGAGTGATCTAAATTTCCATATTAAAAGAGCCCAATGAATCAAAAAAGATCCACACTGACGCAGATATTTTGAAATTTCAGACCATCAGAAATAAAGAGAAGGAAAAAACATTCAGACAAAATAAACACATATGGAAAAGTGTCGATCAGAATGGCATTGGACTTAACAGAACAGTGCTGAAAGAAAGAATTCAATTAAACAAATACTGTTGAAATTAAAATCAAAAGGGTCAAAATTCTAATCTAGAATTATGTAACTATTCAAATATTAAATAAAATGTGATGGTAGGGTAATAGTATTTTCAAGCCTGTAAGGACTCAAAAACATTTACTTTCAAAGCACATTTTCTGAGAAAGTTAGTAAAGAATGTGCTCAGTAAGATGAGGTAGACTTGGAATCCACGGTGTCAAAGCTCCAACATATTAGACAAGTGGGGAAAGAATCCAGAATAAGGGCAAAGGAAAGTTCCAAAACAAAGCTGTGCAGCAGCCTAAGAATTTCCAATCCAAATTAGGAAAATACAATGAACGATATTCCAGGAGGAATAGCTTCATAAGAAACAATGGAACTAATAGTTTAACTGATAAAATTTTGACTATCTTATCGGAGATTTTAGAGGTCTTTTTGAGTTTGGAGAAAATTTCTGAATCCTAAGGACATAACACAAAAAGCAGAAAAAGTAAAGTGAGACATCATTTACAGGAAGAAACAAGAACCCTTTGAAAGACTGGGATTCTCACCAGGTACGTTTGCACGCATGTATTTTTCCTTCATGTTTGAATTATGCTTACTGCATGCCTGAGTTTGGAGTTCTTCGGAAGCTGATGTGAAGATAATGTGTCAAGTAGTTCATTTGGGAAGTAAAGGAAACCCTGGCAGAGGAAAGGGGAGGGGAGAGGAAGGAAAAGTGGGAACTATTACATTCTAATCTAAACTCTTGCCAACCAAAGCATTCACATCACCTCGGAACTTATTTGAAATTCTACATCTCAGGCCCCACCCCATGCATCAGAATCAGAATCCGTGATTTTATGAGATCCTAGATGATTCATGTGAACTTTTAAGTTTGAGAAGCAAGCACTGATCCAAACCATGTGCTCCTAGACCAGTGGTTCTCAACCTGTGGGTCGCGACTCCTTTGGGGGTTGAACGACCCTTTCACAGGGGTCGCCTAAGACCATCGGAAAACATATATATAATTACATGTTGTTTTTGTGATTAATCACTATGCTTTAATTATGTTCAATTTGTAACAATGAAATTGGGGGTCACCACAACATGAGGAACTGTATTAAAGGGTCACGGCATTAGGAAGGTTGAGAACCACTGTCCTAGACCCACAGCATCAGCATCACCTGGGAACTTGTTTGAAATGCAAATTACCTGGGTCCACCCAGATCTGCTGAATCAGAACCCCTCTGGGAGGGGACATAATAATCTGTCCTAACAAACCCCTGTCACTCCATTTTGAGGAACACTGGATCCAAGCCATTATCCTGCCTTCACTGGTAGTTGTGACCATTTTTAATTTCAAATCCTTTGTCTCATATCATTTTAGCACAACAATTCTACTTCTAATGTCAGTGGTGCCCCATGAGGGTTAGAGAAGGAGGAACCTATGGTAATATGTATGTATGGGACAATATGCTGCTCTTATGGCAATAACTGGAGGGTTCCTTCCCCCAAGTGGGAGAATACTGGAAAGGCTCTCTAGTTGGGGGAACATAAAAATCATAGGCTGGTTGGCCATAAAACTTGAGAGATAAATCCATGTTTTTTTTCAATAGCTATTCTAATAAAGGTTTTACTCCCATCTTGACTTTTAAATTTTAAAACGCCCCCAGCTCTGAAAAAACATTTTTCAGTGGTTGCCAGGTGGAGTGAGGCTAGCTGGGTTCATTTAAGAAGACATCGGAGGGTATTAGCTTCCAGTGTTTCTAAATAGTAGGGAGGAGGGCATCCCGCATTCAAGAAAGGTAAGGCTTTCTTCTTTCATATAAAAACCCTCAATACTACCTACTGCTTTTCAATCAATTCCTAGGATTTATCTCAGAGTCTCTACCAGCCAAAGGCTTAGAAGTAAAATATCCATGAGACCCTTCGTTGTCTTTCTCAAACTCACGCCTTCATTTAAACACTAAAGCGTTCTTCATCCTTTATCAAGTTCAGAGCCATCCTGCCCTTCCCTTTTGCTTCACCTAAGGTGGGCCCTCGAGTTCACAGCAGCACCATTTACAACAGCCAAGACTTGAAATCAGCCCAGGAGCCCCTCAGTAGTACATCTAGATAATGGAATACTATTCAGCTGTAAAAAAAGAATACTATTCAGCTGTAAAAAAAGAAGGAAATCTCACCTTTTGAGAGATCATGGATAGACATGAAAAGCATTATGCTAAGTGAAATAAGCCAGTCAGAGAAAGACAAATACCATATGATTTCACTTTACATGGAATTGAATGAACAAAATAAATGAACAAACAATAGAAACAGACTCACAGATACAGAGAACAGACAGACAGCTGTCAGAGGGGAGGGGGCCGGGGGCTGGGTGAAATAGGTTGAAGGGATTAAGCAAAAACAAAACACACACACACTAAAAGCATACTCACAGACAACAGGGGGCCCTCGAGGTAGAACGAAGTCAATGATCTCCAGGTGTCAGACCCTCTCAGGGCAGGCAGAACCCGGGATGCAGGTTTATTCCACTGCTCCCATTACCCTACCACTCTAATGGACTCCTTCCCTCCCTCTGAAAGGCTTTTCCATATGTCCCTACGTCCCACCCTCCTCGCTCTGACCCAGACTTTCAGGAGCTGGCTCAGTGGCCTCTGCACTTCGTCAGGCTGACCTTGAACCGCCTGGACTCGCCTTGGCCATCAGCGAGTGGCCGGTGGATTGGCCACTAGGGGGCGTGCGGGGTCCGGGCCGCCCCGGCGGGTTGGCAACGCCCCGAGGGGAGGACCTGCCGCGAGTCGGGCGGAGCTCGGGCCGGGCGCGGCAACCCCAACCCGGACCGCCCCCCCAGGCCAGCCCGGCCCTCTCCCCGCCCCGCACCGGCTGCGAGCGGCCGAGGGTTCCGGGTCCTGTGACCGATCAGGCGGCGTCGCGGGCGCGGGGCGCGGCGTCGGCGAAGTCTCGACTGCGGACTTGGTTCAGAGGCTGGGCTACGTGCAGGACCGTCGAACGCCGGCCGTTAGGAGGAGCGGGCCCCGGGCGCTGATGGCCGTCCGCATAGCCGGAGATCTGTGTCGGAGTGCCGGTCTTCATCCGCGGGGGCCCGAGACCCGCAAGCACTCTCTTCAGGCGCTGGTCATCGGGCGAGCTGGTAGTAGCTAGACAGGTACCATTGAGGCGCTACGTCCACCAGTTTCTCTCAGAGTATTACAGGGCCCCCATCGGGGTGGACTTCACGCTCCACGTGCTCGCTTGGGACATCCAGAACGATGTTGCCCCTGCGCCTGGCGGGAAAT
>NW_005871059.1:5437105-5473285 GCF_000147115.1 Myotis lucifugus | reverse complement strand
CTGCAGCTGTGGGACATCGCGGGTGAGCGGCGCCCGAGGCGTGGACAAGCGGAGAGCCCTCGGCGGGCGGGCGGGCGGGCGGCGGCCTCGGGGCAGGGGCGTCCGCCAGGCTCGCCAACCGCCGGGACCCAGGGGCCAGGGGCCCCTGTTCGGTCTCCGCTCGTCCTCCGGCCGCGGCCTGGACTCGCCCGGGCACGGTTAGAACAGAGACTAGATCCACGGGGGAGGGACGCGGTCGGGTGGACGCGGTCGGGGCAGGACAGTGCGCCGCGGGGTAGCTGGGGAAGTTAGCGGCGGGACCAGGGAAGTCAGTGCCGGGAGCAGGAGCCTGAGAGATGCTCTGCTCAGTCCGCGGAGGGCCTTCCATGTACCAGGGATGGAAAAGAGCCCTCCACTCCGCTCCGCGCCCACCTGGCCCCGGGTGAGGAAGCCTAGAGGCCTTTCCAGAAGTTTGAACTCGGAACGTGGACCCGCTCATTAGCACCAGGAGGAGTCCCGGGAGGGGGCCGGCTGCTCCATTCAGCTTCCACCTTCCCAGATGAGAACTGGAGTCCCTGACTTACCCAAAGTTACACTTCTAGGTAGGGACACAAGCAACCTCGAGACCAGGTTCCTTTCCAGAAGGTTTTTCACCCTCTGCCTGGGATCCCAGACTCCGCTTCATGAGTGAAACTCCCCTCTGCAAGTACTGCTCTCAGTTCTAGGCGAGGCCACCCAGGGGAAGGTTTTGGAAGGCATCTCTGGAAACTTGTTGCTCCTCCTCCTCTCTCTAAACCAGCGCCCCACCCCTGCACCCGCTTCCCCCATCTGTTTTCCTGGCATTTGCTTTCAGCTGTCATTTTGGAGCATGACACCCCTCTCTGAGGGGTACCTCTTCTTGCTCTAATTTGTGAACTCTGGGTGGTGGGGTGGCTGGGATGTAGGTATTAAAAAAGATGTCAACTTTTGGAAAGTTTAAATATGGAAGTGGTACCCTGTTCAATTATTAACCGGTGCTAAGAAGCTCAGCACTTGCCTGGGAGCATGTTCAGGGTTGGAGAGGCCATCCTTGATCCTATAAATGCATAAACCGAAGCCCATACCTTCTACGGTCACCCAGCTGGTAGAGGACAGGGACTGTGGGGACGCAGGTCTGTGCACTAGGTAGTGCACTATTCATCCAAAGCTTATTGCATATGAGAAAGTATTGAAAAGTTATAACCCAGGTACTCATTTACTTAAGAACAGACTTCCCAACTTCAGATATGAGATTAAATTTATGTTCATCAGTCCCTCAGAGAAAGGGGGACCATCAGCTGGGTGTTTCGGTTCCAGAAAACCAAAAGTTCGTTTGAAAAGTCATCTTTTGAAGCCAGAGGCTTCTTTCGAAACACTTCCTGCTATTTCATAGAACACTTCTGAACAGTAGTATTGCTTTATGACTGTCCTGGATCCTAACGGTTGTCGTGCCATGTGATACTCATTCTCCCGGAATCTTCAGTGTAGCTGTAGATTGCCATGCAGGTGATTTTAAACCCCTGCGTAGGAGGCTTGTTGACTTTGCATTAGTCTTCATTTAAATAACGTGGTATTTAGCTATTAAATTATGATTAGGTCCCAGTGCAGGCAAATAAAAGGTTTATGCAGCATACAGTGGGGCCTTGACTTACGAGTTTAATTCGTTCCAAGACCGAGCTCATTAAGGAGCTCGTTAACTCAAATTACTCTGTCAACTCAATGCAAAAAATCGGCTGAGAGACAGCTGGTATCTCAAAAAACTCGTTAGTCGGGACACTCGTAAGTCAAGGCCCCACTGTAGTTGTGTTTTTAAGCTTCAAGGAAAAATGCTGATGTTTAGAGACTTGGGAAAGCAAAAACATGTTATCTTCCTGGGTATCACCTCTTCTTTTTTCATTCTTCCTTAAAAGACCTATACATCTAGGAAGGGCACATAGTCTTTATCGGATTCTGATACATATCAGCCCAGATGGAATATCCTTGCACTTTTGCCTTAAAACACACACACACACACACACACACACACACACACACACAAGGGATTCCTGGATGTTAGAGACCATTCAGCCCACCATACACACCAGCAATTAACAAGATTAGACATAAACTTATGAGGTGATGGGAAATTATTAGGGTCACCTTATAAAAAAGGTTTTCAGAGATGAGAGACAAAAATAACTTGGCTTTAACTTAAGGTTTAAAGAGCTACATCATTAACTGTGTTTGGTTTGGGTATTTGAATCCTAACTCATACCACTGGAATTAAGTAGTAATGATGTAATGAAGGCCAACTGGGGGCCCACTCCAAAAAGTTCCCTTGTGGCCAAACATACTTGCCTTATGTGGTAACGAAGTTGAGTCATATTTAAATCTCAAAGGATAGAAATAGTCCTTAATTGCAAAAGAGTAAGTAGAGCTGGCCACTTGATATGACTAACTTAAGGTGTGGTGTTATTACGAGCTAATTTTTCTGTTAATTTAGAGTTGGGAAATGTGGAAAAGAGATTATGTCCACTCTCTGTACTTGAGAGCTTTGGCAAGTGTGACAGGCAGGAGTTGTCCAAATGCTTTTTGTAAATGCGGCCAAGCAGTTTCAGCTGAACTCTTCAAAATAAGAAAAATAGTGACTCTTGGGTACAGGCCTTAGGAAATCCTTTCTTAACCCATCAAATGAATGTGGCTTTAAAATACAGATGCAGTTTAATATAATTTTTGTGTTAGGCAATTGCTGTCTCTTAACTCATACCTGTTTTGAGACTGCTGCTCAACACATACTGAAATATATTAAAACTAGAGGCCCGATGCACAAAATTTTGTGCACTGGCGGGGGAGGTCCCTCAGCCCAGCCTGCGCCCTCTTGCAGTCTGGGACCCCTCGTTCCTTACCGCCCGCCTGCAGCAAAGGAGGTGGGAGAGGCTCCCACCACCACTGCTGCACTTGCCAGTGAGCCCAGTTTCTGGCTGAGCAGCAGCGCTCCCCCTGTGGGAGTGCACTGACCACCAGGGGGCAGCTCCTGCATTAAGCGTCTGCCCCCTGGTGGTCAGTGTGCATCACAGTGACTGGTTGTTCTGCCATTTGATCAGTTTGCATATTAGGATTTTATTATATAGGATATTGCAGTCTCTAGCAAGGTGTTAAAGAGAGTTTAATAAATGCATACTAAATTAAGATGTAGCAAGAAATGTCTCTAATCTTCATTTATTATATATTATAGGTGAAGTAGTATTTGACTTACTACTTATTATAAGCTTATTAGCAACTATAGAATTTTCCATGTAGGTTGAATGGCTGGTCTAGGCTAAATCTTTACAAATAAACAAACAAATTTTGTCCATTTAGATCTAATATAATTCAGCCTTCATGTATTCATTGAAGTGATTTGCATTTTTAGGAGAGGCAGCTTTTTATCTCTACCCTCCTAGAGTTTTCAGCTGGGCCTGAGAATCAAATTGATGTAAGATAAGTTAACAGTAGAAATTTACTGAATATAAGTTTTACATGACCCAAGAACCCTCATAAGGAAATGAAACCCCATGTAGCAAAACATAGTTTTTTTTTAAAAAATGTTTTTATTTATTTTTTCAGAGAGGAAGGGAGTAGGGAGAGAGATAGAAACATTGATGAGAGAGAAAAATCAATTGGTTGCCTCCTGCACAGCCCCTATTGGTGATTGAGCTCGAAACCTGGGCATGTGCCTCTAGGAATCAAACCGGTGTACCTCTTGGTGCATGGGTCAACACTCAACCACTGAGCCACACCAACTGGACAAAACATAAATATTTTAATAAAAATTGAACAAAAAGATTCCTTTAGTTCAAAATAATCCTTATGCCAAATGGCATTTTGGGGATTAAAACTCCTTTGGGCCATAGAACAAATCAGCAATAGCCTACTCTGAAGTTCATGTAAATATTATTAACCAAAACATAAAATGCATGCTTGGAAGACATTTTAAATTATATAAACATACTTAGATTTAGTGTGTATTTTTTTATTCCCATTCTAAATTTGAATGTTGACCTTGATTTTCTTGTTCCAGCTTGTATATCAGTGGTTCTCAACCTTCTGGCCCTTTAAATACAGTTCCTCATGTTGTGACCCAACCATAAAATTATTTTCGTTGCTACTTCATAACTGTAATGTTGCTACTGTTATGAATCGTAATGTAAATATCTGATATGCAGGATGGTCTTAGGCGACCCCTGTGAAAAGGGTCATTTGACCGCCAAAGGGTTGAGAACTGCTGTTGTATATTGTCAATTACTATATCGGCCTGTTCTTGTCGTATTTTATAACTTTTAACCCTTTATGAACAAAATATGGAATATTCCCTCTGACATATTCTTGATATTCAAAATATAATAAAATTGGGGATTATTAATGTTCAAGTTTCTTCTAAATAAGAAGAAGCAGGGCTCTGAGGACTTAGTCTTTGTAGTTTGTATAGTCTCTGTTTTAAACAGTGAATACTACAGTAACTTTCCAAGGGCTTATTGGTGGTCAATTACTTAGTAACTCACTTATAGGGATTTTAAAAATATTTACTACATCTGACTCCCGTACAACTTTGCCATCCTCAGTCTTACTCAGGTTCAACTGCTTTACTGAATTACAAGCAAAGCTTATTGTCCCATTTTACATCTTTCAATCTTCCTCAATATTTGAGTCCTGAGACACTTTTGGGCACCCCAGTCTGCACTGTGCATTCACAATTGTACAGGCAGGATGGTCAGCATGATAACGTATGTGTTACCCATATTGAAATTCCTTGACAATGATATGTTTATTTATTTATTTATTTATTTATTTATTTATTTATTTATTTAAATATGTTACCATCCTTAGTTGCCTCAATTAACCCAAGCAAAAAGATGCTCAGGTTAGGTGTATAGACAGACAACTGGTAAAAAGTACTAAACTTGACTTTGCTCCCAACCATTTGCTTAATCATTCTATTGTTTGAATTAAATTATAAACTTTTGGAGATCCCATAGTCTAAATACAATGAGGTGTAGTAACTTGACCAAGAAAACATAGGTATCAGTAGCACTGTACAGAGACAGGTCTCATGACTGAGATATGAAAACAATCACTATTAATAATATGTCCGATTTGGGGTTCACTGGTGATATAACAGCGGTATAAACCCTTGTCTAAATTTGCAAATGTTCTGATCATTCTTATATTAAAGTGTATGACTCATATTTTATACCCATTATAATTATCTTTTTATGTTATTATCCAGAATGTTCAGTTATAATACTTCTCTTAATTATTACTTCCAAGGTAGATACTTTTTTGTTTGGCGCTATCATTTTTGTGTGTGTGCATTTCCAAACTATGGGCTTTTGACGATAACAAAACTGTTTGATGGTATATGGTTGCAGAACACACCCAGGAAAAGCGAGGTAGTAGATGCTTATCTGGTCTTCTCTGTGACATCACTGATTAAACCAGTAAAGCCATGCATTAGTCTAGAGATGCAGTGTTATTTTTAAATATATTTTAGGAGAACTTTTATCCATCACCTATGTGTTATCCTGATCTTTCAATTTTCTTAAGCTTTTCATATGGAATTTTAATAATTCTTATTCTATTTTTAAGTGTTCCCAGGACTTCATTTTTATTTAGTTATGATGGGGTCTACACATCAGGAGACTATAGCCATTGTAAACAAAATTTGTTACTTAGGGTTCCCAAGATGAGGGAGCAGGCCTCAGCCTGCAGGACCTCCTTGGTCAGGTGGCAAGATGAGTGAGGGGAAAGCATGGGCAAGAGCCTTGATTGTGGTTTTTGTAGGAGGGGATGCGCAAGGCAGCATAGACAAGCTGAGCAAACTTAAGTTTGGGTAGTTGGAAAGATTTCACTGGGCAGGGCTATAGGGTGGTCCCTAGTTGTCTAATAGCTGGCTATGGGGTGATTTAGGGCCTGAGGATAGAGTCCTAGACTGCAGGAGCCTGCAAACAGGAGGCTGATGGAGGGTATGGACTCTGCATTGGTTGGTTACATATCAAAGACATACTCTCGAACTAGCTAACCCTGGGAGGGTCAGTCCTTCCCTGAAGTCCACAAGGCCCTAAGATGTCAAAGCTTCATAAAATGTAGAAAATAAAAAGCCATTATATATTATGACTAATATATATTTCTAGGCATTTATTAAAATAGATTGAAAGTATACTTGCAAAGAGGAAGACTTTGAAGGCCTTAGATTTGTAACCCCCAAATAGCATATTCTTAAAATAGTAAGGATTTCACACTTAAACAACACTTACCTAATAGAAGTGGGTAAGTTGACAAGTTTAAGTTGTATTATGGTTGTAGAGATCTTCTCTTGAATGGTAAAAATAGTGAAAGCATAAATGTAGGGAAATTTCTGGAGGACATACAAGTTCAAGAAAGAAAAGTGCTTTAGAATTTTATTCAACTATATTGTCAAAAAAGCTTTTTGACTTCTTGCAATCCAGGAGACTAGGAATCTGTAATTTCCTCACTCTTCTGTTGAATGAGATGAACCACATAAAAATAAATGCCTAACAGGGGGCTAATTTAAGGATCTCTAATTTAACTGATAGATGATCTTACATTCTCTTCTTCCCATTCTTTACATTAACTTCTATCCAGATATTTGCCTTAAGCATCTTATGCAGTGATTTTTTTTATTTCTTCTTGAAATTAAGCTAAATCTATTAGGTGTGTTTTGTTTTTTTTAGTGTGGCTATATGGTGCCTCCTCCAACAGACTCATGGGAGGTGCTTAAAATGCAGATTATTTAGCATCAAACTGTATCAACAGACTTGGCTTCATCTGCCAAACATCACCATGAAGTCAGTTATCTCACCTAGTAAGTATGCGGCTGTGCCATCCAAGGCTGGTGAGCAGAGCCATGAAGTTTTTATGGACTAAAGCTGATGTTTCACCACTCAGCTATTCCTTGGCCATATTCCATGTTTTTGTGGTTCAATCAAATGTACATGCCTTGCTGCGAGGCCAGCTAGGAAATCTAGGGCTTTAAAAAAAATTGATATTGCTTCTCCAAATAAAATTCTGCAATGGGATATTGGGGTAGGTAATTAGCAATCCTCCATACTTAGCAAATTAGAATTCCCAGAGGTGAGGCCTAGAAATTTGCAATTTACCAAGCCCCATGGGTGATCTGATTTATACTAAAGTTGAGGACAGCTGTTATGTCACAGAATTGCAGGGATAGGGCATGGACCCAGATATTTCTGCATCAAAGGTTTCATTGTTATGTTATCCCCCTATCATTTTACATAGGGCTCAGTAGTTGAGTGTTGACCCATGAATCAAGAGGTCACCGGTTCCATTCCTAGTCAGGGCACATGCCCGGGTTGTGGACTCAGTCCCCAGTAAGGACCATGCAAAAGGCAGCCTATCAATGATGTTTCCCTCTCATCTCATGTTTCTCTCTATATATCCCTCACTCTTCCTCTCTCTCTAAAAAAAATAAATAAAAACACATTAAAAAATAAGAAAATCAGAGAAATGAATGGAATTGTGTTATAACATGTAACTCCTTTTACCTTCTTAGTAGTACAGTATTAAACTGTGAAATTCAGTACATATCAAATTTACACTCAGATGGTGCTAATTTGATGCATTATCTTTTAAACTTCTTTTACTGAGAATAATACACTTATTTTATGAAAAATTATGCAAGTAAGTGCAGGGGACGGGGAATGTGCAAGTAGCAGTACAGGCTATTCTCACATCGCTTTATTGGTTACTATTATGGTAGTTGTTTAAGAAATTGTTATACTTTTAACAGTACCTATAATTCTAACGTGTTAAATACTAGAGTGTAATGCTGGAGCAAGTTTATAATAGCTTGATAAATTAGTAGCACAATGAGTCATAAACTTGATGCCTAAAAATAGCAAAAATACTCATGTGGTTACAAATTATAGCCCTCCTACATGTAAAACCCAAGACACATTACAACATCACATTATTACCTAAATCAAGCTGTATAAAGTGTTAAATGGACATATAATCATCCTTTTAGAACCAATGATTGGACTTAAAGTTTGGGTCTTGATCTATCAGCCGCCAACCATATCAGCTTGTTAGAAGAGCTTCATCTCTGAAGTGCACAACGAGATTTAAGGATTTTTGTAAACGGTTTTACATGCACTAATTAGAAATTATGCATTTTCATACAATCACCTTGAGCAAGAATACTCAGTGCGTGGGAAAAACTAAGCACTTATACTTGGAAAAGTAGGCACCAATTGTCCTAGTGCTTGATGTGGTTTGTCATTGTGAAATTTATATTTTTAGTTTCAAACAACATTAAGAAACATTTACATTATTTAGTAAGTAGGGTATGAACATAAAATATTGAGACAAACCTTAATAAACTAAAGGAAACCAGTGATTAAAATCATAAGAGAAAGCATCTCTGGCCTGTATTAGGGCTGTGCTATGGTACTTCCTGCCTTGGGTCTGTTTGGAAACATGGGGACATATGGAGCAGTGTATACCCAGAAAATACTTGGCTAACAGATCAGATAGCACACTAGATAACCAATCAGCCTAGGATATTTGAGGAACTTTATTTCCCTGGGGTTTTATTTTCTCAGCTACAAAATAAGAGAGGTTTGACTAGATAATACAGGTTGTTGTCTTCCAGTTATAATATTGTCCACTTAAGTGTTTTGTCAGAAAAGCATGAAAGTGTTCTCCTCCCTCCAGTAAGAAATAGCCACAGGACTGGTCAAAGAAGGTGGTGCTGCTTAAGAGTTCTCCTACCATCTGAACTACGTCCTCAGACCTATTAAGAGGAAGATCTCTCGCCCAGTCAGTGTGTTAAAAGGAAGATCTCTCGCCCAGTCAGTGTGGCTCAATGGTTGAGTGTCATGGTCCGATTCCTGGTCAGGGAAACATGCCAGGGTTTTGGGCAGGATCCCCAATAAGGAGTGTGTAGGAGATAGCCGATCAATGATTCTCTCTCATCATTGATGTTTCTAACCCTCTCTCTGAAATCAATAAAATAAAATGAAATAAAAAAGAGGAAGATCTCCCAGGTCCTGCTGAGTTTCCATATTGCTGTAAACTTTAATTTTTAACAGACCCACACCACACAAAACAGAACTTATGCAACTGTCTTTGTAGTGAATAACTGTGGCTTTCTTCTCTGCCCAGTCCTCTCCTGTCATAGGACACAACCCAGGAGCATTCAGCGTTGCAGGAATTTCACTTGTGTATTTGTGGAAAGTAGAATCTCAGAATAATAAAGATTTTTGGGGACTAAACTTATTATTTTTATCCTTCCATTATTCCATTAAGCAATATCTAAAATTACATAATGGCATAGTAGAATTTGAAGGAGAAATATATTAATTCAGGGTAGCTTTGCATTTGTTACTATCAATAAAATGTAGGTAAAGCATGTTTTTCATCATGTGTTTTACTGGAAAATGTCCTATCGCAGTGTTTTTAACCTTGGTCAGAGTTATAAATCTCAGGTTAGTGTTGATTGCCACTCATGTTTTCTTAGTCCTCTACTCAGTAACTTGGCCGATTGAAGATATAAGCTTTAAAAGTCAAGGCAACTGCAAGTTCAGAATGGCTGGCATCATATTCCCATAGGTGTGTGGGAGTCAGGAGACCCAGGTTCGAGTCCCATCTTCTTTAGTCATTGCTACTGAATCCTGGTCAAGCAGCTCTTTGTGTGTTTTTTCATCTGTCAGATGAAGATAAGGACCTTTCTACTCCAAGAATAGTGTGATATCAGATAGTAAGAGCATGCTTTGCAAAGTCCTATATGATATGGTAAGCAGTAGATTTTTCCCCCCAAATTTTTAACCTTTAAATTATTTTAAAAGTACAGTATTTGAAGAACTCTGTAATTTGATCCTTCTGTTAATAGCACAACCATGGTGCCACTTTTTGTTCTAAAGTAATAGGTTTGCATGTGTCTGCCTTCTTAAAAAAGAGCAGTCTTGTATATTGAGTCAAAATCCGGTGGAGATGTGAAGGAAAGAAAAATTTTGAGCATGAAATCCTTTATCTCATGTCAGTCCTAATCTTTTTCGTTAACATTTAACCCACTATACTTATCTTCTTCCTGCATGCTTCATTTTCTCCTATTCTTGTCTCTTCTTCCTCTCTTCCCAGCTTTCTTTTTCCCTTTAGTACCTCTCTTCTCTTAGACCCAGGAGAGAGGAAAGTGATGGACTCTCTACTTTAAGTACTGACCTTGATGGTTATGGAGACTGTGTTGTACAGGGGCAGGACAAAAATGAGTTACTTGTGTACTCAGGCCACATGATCAGCCACTCTGCTTTGTGAGTCAGCTCTGTGTGTATGTCCTTAATCTCACAGTTTATGTTGCTGTGGAACGGGAGATACGTGTTTATAGCATTATTCTTAGGGTCAGAGGGGTTATATCTAAATTGGGACCCTGTTTAAAATAGGAATGTTTAACCTCTTATTATATTTTTTTCTAGGGCAGGAGCGGTTTGGCAACATGACCCGAGTCTACTATAAAGAAGCTGTTGGTGCTTTTGTAGTCTTTGATATATCGAGAGGTTCCACATTTGAGGCCGTCTTAAAATGGAAAAGTGACCTGGACAGTAAAGTCCATCTTCCAAGTGGTGGCCCTATTCCTGCTGTTCTCTTAGCTAATAAATGTGACCAGAAAAAGGAAGGTAGCCAGATTCCTGCCCAGATGGACCAGTTCTGCAAAGAACATGGCTTCACTGGATGGTTTGAAACCTCCGCAAAGGTGAGATCTGTTTTGCCTGGGATCCGCTCTGCTGTGAGCTTGTAAATATAAAGTATTTAGGTGGACTTAGGTGAGTGCTGGTTGGAAGGCTGGAAAAAAGTTCAGTCAACAGCAGCAATGCTAATGCTTTCAAAATTGGTTAGTGGGAGGTGAATAGGACAGATTTCACATTAAAATGAAAATGAGCTATTATTCAGAGTAAATAACAAATGCCATTTTCTGTGAGCTGAGTCTTTGAGTGAAGTCTCATGCACCTAGAGTTTATGGGATGAAGCACAAGCATTTTTTAAAATTTTCCAGAAGGCTAACAAACCTAGGACCATGTCCCTTGTGAAGATGTAGTTCATGTGCAAGGCTAGCAAAGGCATTGAAAAAGTCAGAGAGATGAATTTGGATGACATTTGACGAGTTTTATATTAACTGTGTATGAAATAATTTGAAAAGGAAGAAAGTATCAATATTTGTGACATGTTTCTTCATGAATAGTAGAGTGAGAATTTTTCTTTGACCTATATGGGAAGCTGGATAAAATGTTTTTTTGATCCTTCATGGTGTGGTAGCTGAGTTGGTTAGAGTGTTGACCCAATATGCTAAGGTTGCAGGTTTGATCCCTGGTCAGGGCACATACAAACATTAACCAATGAATGCATAATTAAGTGGAATAAGTTGATGTTTCTCTCTCTCTCTCTCTCTCTCTCTCTCTCTCTCTCTCTCTCTCTCTCTCCCTCCCTCCCTCCCTCTCTCCCTATATCCCAGTGATGGTGAACCTATGACACGCGTGTCAGAGGTGACACACGAACTCATTTTTTTGGTTGATTTTTCTTTGTTAAATGGCATTTAAATATATAAAATAAATATCAAAAATATAAATCTTTGTTTTACTATGGTTGCAAATATCAAAAAATTTCTATATGTGACAGGGCACCAGAGTTAAGTTAGGGTTTTTCAAAATGCTGACACGCCGAGCTCAAAAGGTTCGCCATCACTGCTCTATCCCTCTCTCCCTTCCTCTCTTTCTCAAACCAATAAATAAAATAAGCACACACACATAAGTCACTTTTGAGAGTCTTAACAGCCTAGATATGCAAGAAAGCAAAGGTGAAAATCACAAGCACAAAGTATTGGAGGGTGGAGGGTGCTTGTTTGTGTGTTGGAAGTTTCACTTTAGAGGTCAAATAGCAATCAGACTTATGTTTGAGAAATTCTGTGATGACAAACTCAAAACCATTGGTGTAATCCTAGCACAATTCCAGGTTTTAGTATGCCTTCTGTGAATTTCCTATTTATATATTTTAAAAAAAACATTGTACTTACTAATCACCTACGTACTACCAGGTTGTTTTTAGCTTCACCCAAAACTCACTCTAAAAGTGGAAGATTGTTTGGTGCCTCTTATGATCAGAATAACATTGAGTGATGATGGAGTCATGGGGAAAAATAGTGTCCACTGGAGGTTAAACAGAGAGGTAAACGTAGAAATAGATCTTGATGTGCATATGGATACACACAAGTATCTACTGAATGTCTGTTGAGAGGGCTTAGAAGCAATGACACCACAGAACCAATAGCTTACAGAGTTCTCAGTAATTTTAAATGCTGCTGTTCTCCAATAAAAAGAACCAGGGTTTCCTGGAGAAATGACTGGTTTCAGGACCATGGGACAAGCAAGTGAAGACATGCCTGAGATATTTTGTGGTGCCAGAAAGTAAGAAACTCAAAATGTGATGGAGACATATCACAAAGGCACAGGAGCCTGCCTATAGGAGCCCCCTTATCTAAGACAATTTGAGCAAAAAGTAAATAACATTGTAATATTATGTACACAGAATAAAATAATAATCTGTGATATGAATAAATAAGTGGTAGAGAAGAGAATTGTAGAATTACAGCTGATAAATGTAGAAGGAATTATGGAAATAGAAAATTACCATTAAACACCACAGCAATAATTGTTTTAGGGAAGAATTGATTGAAGCTAAAATTAATAGAAAAAAGTATGGTGAAACATAGAATATCTACATATTTTACTTACTAAGTACATAGGGAAGAAGAGGAATCTTTCAGGGAGAAACCTGAGAGATAGAACTTTAAGCAAGTGGGCCTTATACACTGACAAAGACATCACTCATGCCTTATTCCTGTCCAAAATGCATAACGAACTTAATGCCAAGGAAGCATCAAGCAGACCCAAATTAAGGGATATTCTCTGGCCAGTACTCTCTGAGAATGTCAAGTTCATGAAAGTAAGGAGACTAAGGAACTGTTCCAGATTAAAGGAGACAGGAGACAGGACCACAAAATTCAGCTGCTCACTTGGACAGTTGGTATAATTTGAATAAGGTTGATAGAATAATGCTGATAACACTATTATCTAATTTCCTGATTTTGATAGTTGTACTCCATTTATCTAAGATGTTAACATTTGAGGAATATGGGTGAAGGGTGTTTAGGAATTTTTACTATTATTGCAATGTTTTTATAAATACAATTATTTTAAAATATTAAGTTAAATATTTTAAAAATCACAGATTTTGCTATGTGTTACTGATTGTCTACTTGATGACAACTTATAAATCTATTACACAAATGTGATAGGTAGTGATTCTTTAGGATAGTGTAATGGACATCACACCTACAACATTGTTTCAGGTCAATTTACATATGGCATCTAATATTAATAATTCACACTAATAATACAGGAGAGGGGGCATGAGGACTATATAAATCAACTAAGTCCAGGGCCTGTCTCGTGCTGCCTGACATGGAACTGGGCTGACCAGAGATTTAAGCAGACCAGGAAGAGCCTCTGGACAGGGAAAACTCCTACAAGGATTGATGAATAGCTCCTCACTCGTACATTACCGTTTACCCATACCTTAAAGCAGTGGTTCTCAACCTTCTGGCCCTTTAAATACAGTTCCTCATGTTGTGACCCAATCATAAAATTATTTTCGTTGCTACTTCATAACTGTAATGTTGCTACTGTTATGAATCGTAATGTAAATATCTGATATGCAGGATGGTCTTAGGCGACCCCTGTGAAAGGGTCGTTCGACCGCCAAAGGGGTCGCGACCCACAGGTTGAGAACCGCTGCCTTAAAGGGAAAGCACAAGGCCACAAAATATCCGTGGTAATGGTTAAAGTTAATCCCAACTTTTCCCACTCTCTATTTCCCCATAGCAGCAATTTTCCATAGAAACTATAACCAGATATAAGCTTAACCTCTAGAGATGGTTGGAGTCTCTTCTTCTCTCATGAGACTCCACAAGAGAAGGAAACAAGACTACTCTGTGGAGTGGCTTTTCGTGCTTGTCCTCTCTGCTCAATAAAACCTGCTTTTCCACGTCATCCTCTTCTCTGTCTGGCTCGTGTCTTGAATTCTTACCTGTGCGAAGCCAAGAACCCCTCTGGCATCACTCAGAGATGGGGGAGCAACATGATGGATTTATCCTATTTTAATATGGTGTGGCCCCTTGACCTTTTTCTTCATAATGTATCCAGAATACTTGAATTAGATGTTGAAGGGCAGGGATGTTTTTCATTTCATTGCTTCCATTTATATGAGTGGCAACCCAGAGGCGGGTGAATATTTATTTGCAACCATCAAAATAGTTTTTTGAACCTCAGTGGCAAAAAGTTTAAAATAGGAACATCCAAAAGGGTGATCTTTTGTAAAAAGAAGAGGGTTCCATAGCCACATTACTCAGTAGCACTGAACTCTTGGCTAACACTAGTGTTGGAGAAGCTGATAGCTGGGTACTTACAGTGTCCCCAATGAGGAACTTTCCTAGTTCCTGTGAATATTCTTCAAGCATTATTCTGTGGATTAATCCTCAGAATTGATCCTGTTCCTTATTTCTGCTCTACAGGACAACATCAACATAGAGGAAGCAGCCCGCTTCCTGGTGGAGAACATTCTCATGAACCAGCAAAGCTTTCCCAATGAAGACAACGATGGGGACAAAATTAAACTGCACGAGAAGGCCTTGCCAGCAGAGAGCAAATCCCAGTGTTGCTGATGTGGCTTCAGCTCCTCTCCTGCTCACCAGATGCAGCCTGACTTGATTTCTCCATTTGGAGCAAATTCCTGAGAAGGGATTGAGGTGGTGGATGCCCTGCTCTGAGATCTTCCCAGAGCTGTGCTTAACGTGACCGTGAGGGCACTCTGGGAGCCTTAGCTGAAGTGGGTGTCGGTGTCTATCCTGAGCATGGCTCTACACCTTAGAGTGAGCACTTGGGCTTCTCTTGTTGTTGCTGCTGTCAGGTGCAGGATAATGTTTACATCCTTCTTAACATCTTTGAAAATGACAATGCTCAAGATTTGGTACGAGTTGCAAGTTGTGGCTTTTAGTGTAAGCACTGGGGTGGTAATGAACTTTCCCAGCAGTCTTACAGTAATTGTACGAGCCTATATTTTTGTATTCTATCTTCACTTTTGAGGGAGGCTTTTAGACTGTTAGCCACAGAAGGCTTGAAGTTTCTGTTTAGCAAGGTTTTCCCCCTCAAAACTTCTAACTGGAGCTACTTTTATCAGATCTATAACAGTCATGGTCAAGGAAAGGAGTTATTCAAAGGTTAGACCCAAGGTCCCATAGTATGAATTGTGAGAGAAACAAGGTTATGTGGTTTTATATAAAGTTCTGGGCATTTAAAATATAATACATGAGGAAGGTACGTCTGGCTCACAATATTTGTATTACCATTCAATCCAATTCAGAACAGAATAAATATTTTGACTGATGTCTTTGTTTTGAATTAATGTAGCTCTACCAGGTAATATGGGGTATATTTTTATGCCTTAGAAAACTTTGTCTGTTTACTTTTACTTTTATTGTTAAGGAACTTAATGATAATCATGTGAAAGGTACAACTTCTCTTTTTCAGAGGGATATTTAAAGGTGTTTGTGACATAATCCAAAGCTAATATGAAATGAGGTATAAAAAATGTCTTATACATTATTATGAACTTGGATAGGAATGATCCATGCATTTATTAATAGCAGAGAAAAAAGCTAGCACAGTATTACACTTGATCTGAGAGGCACAGAATTATACTTGATCTGAGAATAAATAGTACTCATGGTCCGTAAAATGGAGCTCATTCTTCTCACCAACTGAGCTTTGCCTGGGAATCACAAATATGTTTACACTAGAGGCCCAGTGCACGAATTCGTGCATGGCCAGGGTGAGGGGCCTTGGGTGGTTGACAGGCATGCGCTGCACCCTGGTCGAACTCCAGTCAAACTCATGGTCACGGGGACAATTTGCATATTACCCTTTTATTATATAGGATGTTACATTTTTAAGTAACTCTTTGACCTTTTCTGACATGTATTCAAGGTCCTTGAGAAAGCTGGCAGAGGCTTATTTAGCTTTCAAACCAATTTACATACATAAAGAGAGAATCTACAAGTTTCAAGTGAAATACTCTCAGAAAAGGTGGGGAGGAGGCAGGGGTGGGTAAAGTCTCTTCCCTTATTTTCAACAGGGAGAATTAAGCCTTATTTTTAATTTGTATTTTCCCTTACAATCAACCCAGGGTAAACATTTGCTTATGTATACAAGGGAGAATATAGAGAAGCCCATAGCTTGCATATACATGTAAAAAAAAATATAACAGTAGCAATAGTAAATAACAATAACTAAATGCTTAGCTATAGGGGGAAAATAAAATGCACAAGTGTATATTATTAAGAAACAAAGTTTAGCCAAGTAAATTGGAAGGTCTAATTGTCTGTATTAAACAATTCATGAGTCCAGCAGCATTCCATTGAGCAAGTAGAAGAGTTCTCCAAAGGGCTATACAAAAAGGGACAGTTTTAATAAGAAAGGGAGCTATTAACAAAAGAAGAGAAAGGATCATTTTTAGACCAAGACATTTTGGGGGAGTGGTGCACAGCCAGAGTTTTTTATATGCAAATTGCCTCTTTTTTCAATGGGAGATGGGGGTTGGGGATGAGAAGGCCCAGGTCACACATTACCTCATTGACCAGAGAATTTCGGAGTGGTTAACAAAGATTACCTTTCTGAGCCCTGGCCTGTTTGGCTCAGTGGATGGAGCCTCAGCCTGGGGACTCAAGGGTCCCAGGTTCGATTCCGGTCAAGGGCATGTACCTTGGTTGCGGGCACATACCCAGTGGGGAGTGTGCAGGAGGCAGCTGATCCATGTTTCTCTCTCATCGATGTTTCTAACTCTCTATCCCTTTCCCTTCCTCTCTGTAAAAAATCAATAAAATATATTTTTTTTAAAAAAGATTACCTTTCTGAGAGGGACTGAAACAGCAATAGGTCAGGTATTAAATCTAAGTTTGGTGTCATAGGCTTTAGCATAAGTGATGGTATTTGGGGCCTGTGGTTTGTTCTTTAACAATACCCATACAAGGAGATACTGTGCAGCAGTATTGTAGCATTTAAATAAAAATGTGTCTTAAAAATTAAAGGCTGTGTGAGCCATTCAGAAAGATAAATACCAAATTCCTTATTGCAATTACCTCAAGTAAAGGCTAGAATTGTGGGTGTTGGTCAAAGCTGATTTGGGCTTTTTAGATAAGGTTTACATTTTTATGGTACAGTTTCATTTTAAACCTATCAGTATATTCCCTGCACTGTCACTGAAATCAAAAGGAGCCTTCCAATTGGGAACATAATACTTTTAAAATTTAAAAAACACTTTTTTTTCCTCATTTATTTATTGGTCTTCCTTTACAATCAACACTTTGAAGGTTTTTTTAAAATTCTTTATTGTTTAAAGTATTACATATACTATCACATACTACTCCTTTTTCCCCCATTGACCTCTCCCCGGCCACCCCCACCCCCTAGCACATGCCCTCACCCCCCTACTGTCTGTGTCCATGGGTTATGTTTATATGCATGCATACAAGTCCTTTGGTTGATCTCTTACTGCCCCCCCCCCAACCCCCTGCCTTCCCTCTCTGGATCTATTTTTGTTCATCAGTTTATGTTGTTCATTATATTCCACAAATGAGTGAGATCATGTGATATTTATCTTTCTCTGACTGGCTTATTTCGCTTAGCATAATACTCTCCATGTCCATCCATGCTGTTATGAATGGTAAGAGTTCTTTCTTTTTTACAGCAGCATAGTATTCCATTGTGTAGATGTACCACAGATTTCCAATCCATTCATCTGCTGATGGGCACTTGGGCTGTTTCCAAATCTTAGCCATTGTAAATTGTGCTGCTCTGAACATAGGGGTGTATATATTCTTCCTTATTGGAGTTTCTGATTTCTTGGGATATATTCCTAGAAGTGGGATCAATGGGTCAAATGGGAGTTCCATTTTTAAGTTTTTGAGGAAACTCCATACTGTTTTCCGCAGTGGCTGCACCAGTCTGCATTCCCACCAGCAGTGCACGAGGGTTCCTTTTTCTCCACATCCTCACCAGCACTTTTGTTTGTTGATTTGTTGATGATAGCCATTCTGACAGGTGTGAAATGATATCTCATTGTTTTGATTTGCATCTCTCAGATGATTAGTGACTTTGAGCATGTTTTCATATGTCTCTTGGCCTTCTGTATGTTCACTTTCGAAAAGTGTCTAAGTCCTTTGCCCATTTTTTTTTGATTGGGTTGTTTATCTTCCTTTTGTTAACACTTGGGTTGCGAGAAACGAGTTAAGTCGGCTCACGTGAATTGCGCGTACTCCGCGGGAGCCGTCTTAAACTCGGTTCATATAGATTTGCGGTGGAGTGCGGGAAACGTGTAAACTCGGGCCGATTGTAACTGCGTATTACCAAATATTTCATTTCAATCGAACCCATACTTCAAAAGATATAGGCATTTTAACGCGCCATCTTATATTTTGGCGGGAAATTCACCCGACACCGTAGTGTTAAGATGTATGAGTTCTCTATAAATTTTGGAGATTAGACCCTTATTGGAGATAACATTGGTAAATATGTTCTCCCATGCAGTGGGCTTTCTTGTTTTGTTGGTTTCTTTTTCTGTGCAGAAGCTTTTTATTTTGATGTAGTCCCATTTGTTTATTTTCTCCTTAGTTTCCATTGCCCTAGGGGCTGTATCATTAAAGATATTGCTACGACATATGTCTGATATTTTGCTGCCTATGAACACTTTGAAGTCCTTAACAGGTAACATTTCACCTTTTTATTTCTTAAACCGCTGTATTGAGGTATATTGACATACAAGAACTTACACTTATTTACAGTATGGTAAGTTTTCTATATCTGTGTACACCCATGAAACCACTTAAGATAATGCATATAGCCATTACCCAATCCCCCCATGATTTATTTATTGAATTTCCTCATGATTTATTTATTAAATTTATTGGGGTGACATTGGTTAATGAAATTTCCAATGGAAATTTCAGGGGTATAATTCTATAATACATCATCTGTATATTGCATTGGGTGTTCACCACCTCAAGTCAAGTCTCCTTCCATCACCATTTATTCCCCCTTTACCCTCTACTATCTCTCCCAAATCCCCCCTTCACCTTGGTAATAGCCATACTGTTATCCATCTATGAGAAAAACCACTTTTAATTATCTTTATTTTTTACTACATTTAATAACACCGCCTATGATTTTGACCTTCTTGGTACATATATTAGTTCACTTGCTAAATCAGTTAACTTTCCTAAGATTAATAGCTGGAATTATTCAGCTCAGAGTTAAAAATGTACATTTACATTCACATAGGGTGAATGTTTTATTATTGCTCACTTTAGCCAGTGTTCAAGAATGGACAATTTGCCCAGCCGACATGGCTCAGTGGTCGAGCATCAACCTATGAACCAGGAGGTCACGGTTCGATTCCTGGTCAGGGCACATGCCTGGGTTTCGGGCTCAATCACAGTGTGGGACATGCCAGGAGACAGCCAATCAGTGATAATCTCTCATCATTGATGTTTCTATCTCTCTCTCTCTCCCTCTCCCTCTCTGAAATATATATATATGACAGTTGTGCAATTTAAGGAGCAGTCTTAATATGCATGTGAAATTATATGAACTACCCATTTCTTTGTACAGGATTTTGTATTCAAAGATGAATATATAAAGCCACCATTCTTATTTTATTTTCCAAGCTGTGTGTTTATGCTTGTATGGAAGAGGTAGAAATGTGAATGATATAGGTTAGAGTTACATATTTTAAAAAAACTGCTAGAATGTTAGTAATTCAATCTACTGCCTCCAAACTATTACCTAAATACCATCTGGTATTGCCCTACAAGTCTATTAGCATTTCCCATATCAAACCCATATCTTTGAATTTTCTTTTCACTGCCAAACCTGCCCTAGAGGTTTAAGTGTTTATATACAGGTTGCTCCCATTAGCTCGAGGTAGAGCATTCCTATGAAACCTTTCCTAAGCCAAATGGAGGAAAGCGAAGAAGCAATTACCATCAATTTATATGGAAAAACTTTTGAGCTGTCCCAGACCCAAAAATTAACTTACCAAATCATGCTAAACAACACATACAACCTAAAATAACACTGACCTGTAGTGAAAGCAGGAATGCACAAAATAAATGGAGATGAAGCATAGGTGCTCACAGTCACAGTTTGCAGTGATGGCGAACCTATGACACGCATGTCAGAGGTGACACGCGAACTCATTTTTTTTGGTTGATTTTTCTTTGTTAAATGTCATTTAAATATATAAAATAAATATCAAAAATATAAGTATTTGTTTTACTATGGTTGCAAATATCAAAAAATTTCTGTATGTGACACGGCACCAGAGGTAAGTTAGGGTTTTTCAAAATGCTGACACGCCGAGCTCAAAAGGTTCGCCATCACTGGTTTAGAGCGATGACAGGCCTTGATGCTGAGATACTGTGTGGTTCCCAGGAGGGAGCTTGGTGGGGCCCCTCTCACACCGCCTGGGTGCACATTGCCTCTACAATGGCTGCTGCAGAACAAATGCTGGACGCTATCTTCACTTTTCACAACAATTCTTCACTAAAACAAATATTACTGTAGTCTGTTTCGGTAAGAGAGCCCTAGCCAGTTTGGCTCAGTGGATAGAGTGTCAGCCTGCAGACTGAAGGGTTCCGGGTGTTCAGTTCTGGTCAAGGGCACATACATTGGTTGCAGGCTTCTCCCCAGCCTGGGCCCTGGTCAGGACTCGTGCAGGAGGCAACCAATTGGTGTGTTTCTCTCACATGGATATTTCTTTCCCTTTCTTTTCCACTCTCTCTAAAAATTAATGGAAAAATATCCTCGGGTGAGGATTAAAAAAAATGGTAAGAGAAATAGAATAAAAATTACAAAAAGAAATGGAAACATTTTTTTAAAAAATAAGAGAACAAAAGGGAGAATGGACAATGGAACTCTAACAATTGGTATGCTCAGAATATGTTAAACTAAAGTGATTCATAGTTTGAAAATAATAAGGCAGAGACATATTAGGGCAATGCAAACAAACCCCAAAAGGCACAAATATCAAAGTAAATGCAGGGCAAAAAACACCAAGTGTGAAACAGGAGAACATGTTATTACAAAGAAAGGAATCCACGATGAGAATTTAAGTTATAAATGTTGTTACACAAATCATCAATATTCATAAAACAAATTCTAGGAAGTATTAGGAAAAAATGTAGTACATGACCCCAGTTGAACTTTTCTCAATCACATACAAAATAAGATAGATCCTCTGTAAACACGCACACACCTTCTTCCCAAAATATATATCTTATTTTTCAATAACCATGGAAAAATCAATCACAAAGGTTACCATGGACTAGCCATAGAGAAACCTCAAATTTTGAAAGAAGTTGAATTGACAACATTCATCACAAACCAAAATCAGAAAACAGTAGGAGGCACACAATCAAACCAAGTAAATTAAAACTAACGTGGACATACATCTCAGGCCAAGAGGAAAATTGAACCTAAAGTTATAGAATATTGAAAAATAAATATCACAAAAAACCATAAATAGAAACCTCTGAGCTGCCGATAACATCAGAATCAAAAGCTTACCTCTAATTGATTATAAGTAAATTCTTCCATGCAAAACACAGTAACATGTTTGATGGGGCATTAAAAAAAATAATTTCCAATGAGAAGTAAATGCTAATGAAAGGGAAAACACTAAATCCCAAGTTTGAATGTATAACTTTGTATATTAAATCAGCTCATATCGGATTATTTCTGCTCTGACACTTGAACTGCTGATCTCTATGGAAAAGAAAAGAATGTTTTTTCTGTAATTTGCAGAATTCAGTGTTAAGCTGCAAGTATGACACGGTGGCTTCTTTCTGTTGCTATGGGCAAGTTACTTGAATGACTTCAACAGAATTCTGAACTGAACAGAGATTACTTCCCACACAGTTATAATTTTACCATGCAGAGGCTAGAAATTCAGAATAAATAATAAAAGGTCATCCAGGTTCACATTTAATCTCTACTGGTGGAGAGATCTTGCTTTATGATGTGAAAGACATTCTGGTAGCTCTGACTTGGATTCCACACAGGTAAATGGGGAGAAAGCCTATAATGAAGGAAGAAATATGTTTGCTAAAGTACCCTATGAAAGAAGTAAGCAATCCCCAATAAAAAAGAACATAGAATGGGGACTATAATCTGATTATAAATGTGGCATTATTCGCCATACTGCTAGCATACCATTGAGATAAACATTGAAAAAAATGGTAGACATATAGTTTGCCCCAAAAAAGATTTTTGTGTAAACAAAAGACATAGTGGATTAAAGATGGCCCCAATTTCTTTGTGACTCTCTCCTTGGAGAACTGGAGTTTATTTTCTCCTCATCCTGTATTTTCTCCTCATCCTGTATCTAGTCTGGCCCTAGACAGTGGTAGAAGTGACACCATACCAGTTCTAGGCTTAGCCCTACAGAGGTCTGACAGGCAGCATTTGCTTCTTCTCTCTGGGACAGCTCACTCCCAAAACTCTGCCTCTCTGAACCTAGCTGCCACCCTGTGAAAAGCCCAGGCGACATGTGGGGCCATGCGAGGCGCTGTGGTCAACATGCCCAGCTGAGTCCCAGCCTTCTGCCAGCATCAATGGCAGCCTTGTGAGTGAGCCATCTGGGATATCTTAGCCAAAGAGAACCACCCACTCACTGTGACCCCAGGTGACATCTCCAGACTAGAACTACCCAGGTGATCCCAATCAACACACAGAACCACGAGGAGTAATAAAAAGATTGTTTTAAGCTGTTGCATTTTGGCTGGTTTGTTATACAGCAATAGATGATCAAAATAATCATCTTTTCTTTTTAATAATAATATTTTTTCTTTGTTGATTAAGGTATTACATATGGATAGAGTGTCGGCCTGGGGACTAAAAGGTCCCAGGTTCGATTCTGGTCAAGGGCATGTACCTTGGTTGTGGGTACAGATGGCAGAGTAAATAGAAAATTAGTAAATGTAACCTGTATCAACAGTTGTGCCTGCAATCTAATGGTCTCCTCAGAACCTCCCCACTAGGCATCCAATTGGGAAGCATCCCTTGTGGATATAGGGGGACTAACTGTATCATTACTCCCTTGCTTCTATTCCCTTCTCTATTTCTCCTGAAACTTCGTATACATGGAATTACATAGCAAATACTCTTATGCTTTGCTTCACTCATTAAACCTAATGTTTTTATGATTTATCCGTATATTTATCTGTACATGGTCAATTCCTTTTTATTTCTGAATGGTATTATTGAAGTTATATTTTTTTATTCTATTGATGGAAATTTAGGTTATTCCCAATTTTTGCTATTATGAATAAGCTACTGTGCACTTCCTTACATGTACCTTTATGTGAACATGTGTTTTCATTTCTCTTAGGTAAATGCCTAATTCTGGAATTGCTGGATATTAAGGTAAGTGTGTGATTAGCTTTATAAGAAACTGACAAATAGTTTTGCAGAGTCACTTCCCATCATCAGTGACTTAGAGTTGCAGTTGCTTGGCCTCCTCTCAACATTCAATATTTGTATTGGTTTGTTTTTTGCTTCAAAATAAACATCTACATAAATTTGAGCCAAAAAATAACACTACTCTAGCCAGCTTATTGGAACTGGATGGCTTCATTTGTGTACTTGGTGGTACCCCATTGTCAACTGGGATGACAGGCATGGCTCGGCCTTGAGTGTTTCAAAGTCTAGCGAGGAGTCATCCACAGGGCAGCTGGGTTACAAAATCAGCAAGCGAAAGCAAGCTCCAATACACTTTTACTTTCCAACCCTCCTCTGGGTTCATGTTTGCTAATGTCCCAGTAGCCAGAGAAAGTCTCGTGGTCAAGAACATATTTAATGGGTGAAGCAATAGACTCCACCTTTAATGGGAAGAACTGAAGGTCACTTTGGAACAGAAAATATTTGAGGCCTTTCTGCAATCTACCACAGTCTTCTCTTTAGCCACAAATCATTTTTATTCTCTTCACATGAAAAAATATAATCATTCTCATTTCAGAATTCCCAAGTTTCATTTCACTGATGACATCAGACTCGGAGTTGAGGATATTTATTTAAATCAGATCCAAATGCAGCTGAGGTGCCAAGTAATCAAGCTAACATGAGTGTTATTGGATAAAGAGTTAATTATAGAAATTAGACCTTACACAAAAGTGAGACTAGATAGGTTGTGGAAGGATCATAAAAAGAGTCACCAATGAGTCTACCTATTGTACTGGTGCAGGCAGACAAGTTAGAACTTGCAGGAAATTCTGTGAAACAAGAATATCCAGCCACTGCAGTAGGACCAAGAAGAGGAAGTTCATGGCAAGCTCTATGGGAAGTTGTTGCCTTGGTGTAGTTACCATTTTGGGGATCCACAATCAAGTATCTGATGGTAGAACTGGGACTACTGTTGATCAGCCTGGACAATAGGTTGGACAACTTGGCAAAATAAGATCATACTGTGACCCAATGGACACAGCTGTTTCACTCTAGCACTAAATCTGACACCAACAAGAGTAATGGCCACTGTTTCATTTGTATGCTTTAAATCATACATAAATACCTCTTTTGGCCAAATCTAAAACAGAAAAGGAAATCTGGGAAATGTAGTCCTCAAGTTGACCAGGTTGGCATAGAATAATCCACTATATTATTTATAGGGTTTTTTTTTAATTTTAGCATTGTAGGAGGTCTATATCTACTCATTATATCTCATTGTTTTTTCTCTTTGGGTTTTAATTTACACTACCCTAGTGACTGTGCTTATTGGCTATTTATATACCTTATTTTGTAAATGCCAGAATTTTGTGCCAAATTTTGTTTGTTGTCTTTTTATTTTTGAATTTTAAAAATACTTTATATATTTTAAGTACAAATCTTTTGTTGCTTAAATATATTGCAATACATTTATCTCATTGAGGCTTGACTTAATTTTTCTTAATAATGACTTTTAAACAGAAGTTTTTAATTTCAATGAAGTTTAGTTATCAAATAATTTTATTATGGTTAGTAATTTCTGTGCTCTAAAATGTTTTTGAATACCTTAAGGTTGCCGAGATATTGTCTGATATTTTCTTTAAGAAACCATTTCGTTTGAATTTTTTGTTTAGATCTACATTCATTTCGAGTTCATTTTTGTATATGGAATAATGTATGAATCAAGTTACAGTTTTTTCCATCTAGAAATCCAGTTGTTCTGGTACTATATGTTAAAAAACACATATAATCTTTTCTATCCATATTAAATTTAATTGGTACATTTTTAAAAATAAATTTACCACATTTTCTTGTATATGTATCTATTTCTGCCTTTCTATTTTGGTTAATCTATTTTTTCTATTCCATAGCAATGATTATTATGGCTTTATAGTAATTCTTGAAATAAAACAAATCTTCCAAATTTTTTTTGATTTACAATTTTAAAAGACTATATTGTTCTAGATCATTGGCCTACCTATATAAACATAAATATCAGATTGTCAATTTATAACAAAAAAATAACCTGCTTGAGTTTTCATTGAAAACTTCACTGATTCTATAGAATTCTGGGGGAAAATTAACATTTTAATAATATTCGGTCTTGTAGTCTACGAATATGATGTATCTCTTCATTTATTGGAGTCTCCTTTAACTTTAGCAATAAAATTTTCAGGTAGCAATCCTGTACAGCTTTTGTTGTTTTATTACTAAGCAGTTCTTCTTGCTGACATATTTTCAATAGGGCAGCCAGATTATTAGACTAAAATAAGTTAAATAATGTCACTCCTTGTTTCATAGCTAACAAATGGCTTCTTTTTTTTATCAGGCATAGCAAACCTAAATAATTTTAATAGCCTAAAAATTCCTACATCATCTTGCCTCATTGCCTACAACAAATTCTTCCCCTTGTTTTCTCTTTATTGACCACACTGACCTCCTTGCTTTTCCTCCAAATACCTCCCTCCTCAGAGAATTTTCATTGTTGTTTCCTTTGCCTGCAACAGTCTACTTCAAATAGATGCATGTATCCTTCCTTCACTGACTTCAGGTCTCTCCTCAGATGTCACCATATCATCTCACTAGTGACCGACCACTTGATATGAAATAAGCCTGACTTACCACCTCAGTACTCCCAATCCAATTTATCTGTGTGACTTTACATCTTCATTCACCCGGATAGACACCCCAGCTTATGCCTGCTGACCTGGCATCCCATCCAGTTTTCAATTCCTTTTATTCTAAAAATGGTCCCAATTTGAAAAATAAATTATTTATCACCCAACCTTATCCTGATTCATTTTTCTTCATGGCACTTATTAATTATGTGTCATATTGTAGACTTGCACTTTTGTTTTCTAGCTTTTCCAAAGGGACTGTAAATTCCACACAACAGAGTCTATTTTTATTGTTGACTGTTTTATCTTCAACCCTTCAAACATCTCACCTAGCACCTAGTCCTCCGTAAATATTTGCTGTATTAAGTAAATAATTAATAAGTATACTATCCTAGCTGAATGACTTTGGAAACTCACTTTGCCTTTTGAACTTCTGTTTTTTCCTCTCTCTGTAAAATGAACTCGTAGATTAAACAAGGTCATTAAGACCTTTCCAGCTCTAAAATATAAGGCTTGCATGTGAAACCTCACTCCTTGCTGATACAAATTTCATTTAAGTCAACAGTTGCTCTGTGCAGAGGGAGAACAGTAGAGCAGTGTTTTTCATAAGCTAGAGTAATCATCTAAAGCAATAAAAGAAATTGTTCTAAAGTGAAATCTCATCTAAGCAGCACAGATTGACTTAAAAATAATAACCAGGGTAACTTTTCTTGCCAGAAGACTCAAGCACAAATTCTTCTTAATTATTTTCTGACCTAATTGAGCTTGCTTCCATACATTCTAGTAATATTAAAAATATTTTATGAGCTGGGTAAAGTAATTCAGGGATTTTGTCTTATGAGGATGACTCCCAAATTTCTATCTCTAGTTCAGACCAGTCCCCTGAAGTCCAGATTCACACATCTAACTGCCTCTCTGCTTGTGTTTCTAATAGGCAATTCAAATTAAGCGTGTTAAAAGCTGAACTCCTCATTTTTCTCCTAAAATCTACTGCTCCAGTTTTTCTCATTTCAGTGGACGACAGTTCCTTTTTTTTTTTAGTTGCTCAGGTCAAAACCCTACTATCATCCTTTATCCCCTTTATCTCATAGCCCACATCATTCTATCAGCGTATCTTTCTATCCATACCTTCATATTTGCTGAGGTCAGCCCATTCTCACCCTTCCACACTTCTGCAGCGTAGACAGTTGCATTTCTCCTAATTACCACAATAACATTTTAATTAATTTTTCCTAGCTTTCTCTCTCTTCACTTCTCAATACCTACCCTTGCCTATTATCAACAAAGCATCCATAAAGATTGCTTTAAAGCCTAAATCAGATCATGTCACTTCCCTGTCCCAAATCTAATTGCTTCCATCCAACTCTGAACAAATGCAATGTTTCTCTTAGGGTCCCATAGGATCTGGCATTCCACTGCCTCTCTTACTTTATGTTTCATGACTTTTCTCCTTGCTTTTTTGCTCTGCTCGTGGTGGCATAGAGCACACCTCATACCCTCTTACCTCAAAAAAGTTCTTGCTATTAACCTTGCCTAAAATACTCTTTGCCTCAGAGATCTGCATGGCTTGATCTTACATACCAGGTCTCTCTTCAAACATCACATTACCAGAGGAGCCATTCCTGTGCTCTCCATGTAAAATATCAACTTCCTCCCTAGTTCCCGTATTTCCTGTTTTACCCTCATTCCTCTCCCTTGCTTAGTGATTAGACCCATCTGACATACTGTAACAACACAATATATTTTGTGTATGTTTACTGTCTGTCTCCCTCACCTAGAATGTAAGTTCAGGAGGTCTAGGGCTTTGTCTGTTTTATATCTCTCCATCCCCTAAAACTGGGACTGGAACATAGTATATGTTCAATAAATATTTCTTGAATGAAAGAATGAGTGAATCTATTTATTAAGCAGAATATTTATATTCTCTAATGCTCTTCTTCCTCTTCTAATTTTTAACTTTAGCTCCATTAAAAAAGACTCAATGAAACAAATTTATTTTAAATGTCATCTTTACATTAATGTTCATTTTATAAAGCTGAAAATATGCACAAATACAAACAATGTAAAGTGCCCAATCACACTTGTAAATATCATCCTCCAATTGCAAACACATGCTTGAAATCTAGAGGTTGGATGACAAGGTAGGATGTCAATCCTTCTCCAGCGGTTCTCAACCTGTGGGTCGCGACCCCTTTGGCGGTCGAATGACCCTTTCACAGGGGTCGCCTAAGACCATCCTGCATATCAGATATTTACATTACGATTCATAACAGTAGCAACATTACAGTTATGAAGTAGCAACGAAAATAATTTTATGGTTGGGTCACAACATGAGGAACTGTATTTAAAGGGCCAGAAGGTTGAGAACCACTGTAAGCTCTCAGAGGAGAGGAAAGGGCTGGTGGAGTCAGAGATAGTTCAATGCTTTCCCACTTTTCCCAGTGAAAATGCTCACTTCTTGCTGTTTTACTTCTTTGAACAACCCACAAAGTGTAGGTCCTTATGCTGTCTTCAAGATCTACTAAGTTCAGAGTTCTACTAAGACCTTCCACTGAAGTGATTTTAATCCTGGGAGTGCGGTTGGTTGACTGTCTGTGTTAGCACTAAATAGGATGTGAAACTTCGTCTAGTTCAGCCTGACAATTTTCTAAGTGAGGAAACTGGAACTCAGAGAGAGGAAATGACTTATCCCAAACCTCTCAGAGCTGACGCTGGGGTCCAGGCCTCCAGTTCCCCATTCCTGTTAATCTCTACTGCACTGTATTTCATTACCCCGTTTTCATATTAATGTAATATAAGAAATAAGCTACATGTCCAATAACAAGACATTGGTTAAATATGTTCAAATGATGACCTACTACGCAGCTATTAAAAATCACTGAATTACATGGGTAAATATTGGCAGTATAGCTAACTGAAAAAATCAAGTAGTATAACTTCAATTTTATAAAATAGTTGTGTATATGATAAAAAGACTCAATATGTCAAAATGCTTTTGGATGCTATTTCTGGAAGATGGGAGTAGAGATGTGTTTTTTTAAAACTTGTATTTATACTTTTATAATTCCAAAATTAATAATTTTATAATAAAATAATATTTTAAAGGAATATTTTAAACTTTCCCCCGCACCATAGAGATAAAAATAGAAACATCAGTGAGAGAGAAATATCGATCAACTGCCTCCTACACACCCCTATTAGGGATTGAGCCTGAAACCGGAATATGTGCCCTGATTGAAATCAAAACGTGACCTCCTGGTTCATGGGCCAATGCCTAATCATAACCCTGGCACCATACTGGCTGGGCTCATTGCATTGTTTTATATCGGTTCTAGTTTCTGTTTTCTCCACAAGATTATGAGTTCTTCAGGGGCATGAACCAACTCTTATTAATCAGTTTAGTAATACCCAATGCATAAAATTAAATCTCTGGATAAATTAAACCTCCATATAATACAATTAAATTAAAATTGTAAAAGAAACAAATATTATTATTCATAGATATTATGCTAGCATCATACAAGGTAAAATTCACAATGCCTTGCAGCTAATAAAAAATGTATCAAATAAGCAGGAAAATACTTTCCATTAGGAGGGGGAAATTTAAATCAACTGAACTGACCCAGAAATGGTATAGATGATAAATTTAATAGGTCATTAAAAGTTATAACTATAGTTCATATTTTTAAGATGGCAACAGACCTCCAGTTTCTTTATAATTACTGTTTCCCCCAAACTGTCAGGCCTGACATGCATCTGTCTGTGCATCCTCTTCCACTAATACTGGGTCCTAGTTTACCACAGGTCAAAGTTGAACAAGAGCACTGCAATTTCATGTCAAGGCTGTCAGAGCTCCATCTATCACCAGTGACAACTCATCACCTATAGGTTAGCCCTGAAATTCTATTTTGAGATTTTTCCTTTTACAGTGATATTAATCAATTTAATTACGAATGTCCTTTCCTGTAGGGTTGTTGTTTTTCATGTTTATTGGGCTCAGGTTTAATTGAGTTTCAGGGATTTATAGCTTATACAAAATTTGAAAAAATTTCAATCATTATTTTTCAGTGTCTTCTATCCACCCAACTTCCCTGCCTGTGCAGGGACTCCAACTGTATATATTAGTCCATTTGAAGTTGTTTCATAGCTGCCTGATGCTATTCTTTTCTAAGTCTTTTTTTCTCTGTTTCATTTTAAATAGTTTTTATTGCTGTATTCAAATTTTCTAATCTGTTCTTCTGCAATGTCTAATTTGCCATTATTGCCATCCAATCTATTTTTTCAACAACAACACTATATTCACAGTTCTTAAGATGAACCTAACCATTCAATCTTTCTCCTAGCTTCTTAAACCTATGGCATACAGTTGTAACTATGTTAATGTCTATGTTTTTTCTGAGTCATTTTCAATTGGTTGATTTTTTCCCTCTTAATGGGATATATTTTTCTACTTCTTTTTATCCCTAATAATTTGTATTGAACACCATTTATTTTGAGTTTTACCTGTTGGGTGCTGGTCATTGTGGTATGCCTATAAATATTCTTAAGGTTTGTTCAGGGAAGCTATTGACTTACTTGGAAATATTTTGGTCAGTTCAATCCTGTTTTTAAGGTTTGTTAGATGGGACCAGTGAAGCATTTAGTCTAGGATGAGATTTTCACCACTACCCAGGGGGCAAAACTCCATACCCCATTTCCTGTCAACTATGAGGTTTTTCTCATCATGCTGGTGAAAACAGGCCCATGAGAGCTCAGAGAAGTTATTCCTTTTAATCCTTTCATGTGGTTCTTTCTGTGGCCTCAGAGCATTTCCTCAGGCGCATGTGCAGATCAGTATTCAGGTGACACTGAGGGCCTATCCTCCGAGGGTGTGCTCCCTGCTACTCTCCCCTCCACATCCTCTGCTCTTTAGCTGCCTACTCTCACTGGACTCCAGCTCCATCTCCCCAAATCAGGTCCACCATCAGGCATGCCTGAGTTCCCAGGCCCTATGCCGGAGCCTCACAGTAAGCTGGGACAATGATAAAGCCCACCTTTTTTGTTTTCCACCTATCTGGGATCACTGCCTTTTATTGCCTGTTCACCAATGTCTTCCTATATTTCATTTTATTTATTGGTTATTGCATGTGAGAGGCTAAATTCACTCCCTGTTACCTCATCTTGTTTGGAAGCAAAAGTCTTCCCAAATCTCATTTTACAGTCGGCTTCCCAAATATCAACTGGTCAAGGCCAGTTCCCAGCAAACAGATCCTAACACTGAGATTTGCATGGACAGTGTTCTCTGTAACATCTCTAAGGATGTAAGGCAAGCAGGTTTGGATAGAACAAGAAGTTAAACCACAAAGGTGCTGTAACTAATAATAAGGGAGCTCTGGAGAGAAAATGACCTTTCGGAGCTGTCCCAGTTATATCCCTAGTGAGATGCAGGAGGCCATCAGGGGGAAGGCATAACCTTAGGTTGAGTGAAGCGGCTTCCTCTGGTGGGGGAGTGCCTTTGTCTGGAAGGGGATCTGGATTAGTACCATTGGATCCGCTACATGGCTGATTTCAACATTATACAAATGTGGGTAGTTTGCACCCTGATGAAGTGTTTTATTTCAGTCAGGAAAACTATGGCTTCTTATTTAATAGCTTATGAAAGTAGAAATTATTTTTTGCTAATAATTATTTACTTATCCCATTTGTAAAACTCTCTCTTCAGAATTTCCTTTAAAAGATAACTAAACTGTAAGTTAGGGTTTGCGTAGAATAATGAGGCTTTCTCTGGTAGGGACAATTGATTTCATATCTGCAGAATCCATGTCCTCCCTAACTAGTGGGCTCTGAGGAGACTGAACATTAGGAGACAGAACTAAGTGGCAATTTATAATGCTTTCAGTGACAGAGAGTAAACATTTTTCTGTACTCCCACTGTTGGGAGGAGGCAGTGTAGCAGAGGGCTTAAGATTGTTCACAGCTATAAAATTTTAGTTATGCAAGGTGAATATGTTCTAGAGATCTGTTGCATAACATCATACCTATAATTAACAATATTATATTGTACACTCAAAAGTGTGTTAAGTGTTCTTACCATAATGGAAAACATAATGCACTATAGTACAATGCAATACTTGTGCACTCCGAGACTGCTCGCTTCTACATCCTGGCTCCACTCCCTCCGTGCTCTGGACTTTGGACAAGTTGTTATGCTTTTCTAAAGCTCACTTTCCTTCTCTATAGAATAGGCTGATTGTAACACCTCATAGGATTGTGATCACTGAGGGAGTCGGAGGCAGAATAACATGGTTATAGAGAGGACTGGTCTGGGCTGACTTCATAGGCTTGAATCCTCACCAATTTAATTTAACCTCTCTGCCTGTATTCTTATTTACAAAAGAGAGATTGCTATAATAACAAATTCCTAGGGTGTTTGTAAGGATTGAGTTAACACAGAAAAAGAGTTTAGTAGAGTACCAAGCATATAGCAAGTGCTCAATAAATGTGAGCTCTGACTATTAGATGTGAAGGGGGCTTGCAAAGTTTGAATTGAATTTGCTGAAAAGTAAAACCAGGTCCTGCTTTAAGGGCCCTTATAGCTTAATAAATGAGAAGGGGCCAGGGAAAAAGGAATGATACATGTCGATTTTATGTTTGCTCATTTGGTTGGTTAAGTTCTAGGCAATTTTATAATTGACCTAATTGCAAAGAGGTGGCTGAGCAGCACTACCAATAAAATGTCCTGTGACTGTGGTTCCAAGTGTTTGAGGTGACTTGGAACTATGACTTTAAGAAACAGAAATGCTTCCCCTCTCCCTGCCCTAACCCTACCCTTATCCCTGTTTGGTTTCAGTCATCTGGGACTCCCAAGGAAGGGTGGAGAAGTGGTTACTGAAGCTCACTTCCCCATGTCAGCAATCCCTGAGCAGTCCAAAGTCGGATCCCCTGCCTGTTCTGTTTCTGCTGGCATGGGGAAGTGAGCATTTCTAACCACTTCTCTACAGAGCAGGAGTTATTGAAGCCAAAGAATTCTTCCTCAAAAATTAAGTATAGATTGGAGAGAGGCTCCCCTCTAAGTAGCTGTGATAAAGTATAAGTCTGGTTTCTCGGCCTTTGAAAGTTATTTAGCAGCAGAGAGCTTGAGTTGCAGGGCAGTCACCTGCATTTGCTATGCTCAGGAGTGATTCTGAAGGTCAAAGCAAGGACCATCAGCCTGCAGAATTGCAGAAAGCAAAGGGTGTGCAGTCAGGTTGATCTTGCTCTACCACCTGCCCCATACCAGGCAAGTCCTTACCTATCTGCACTTCAGGCTTTTTACCTGTGGAATAGTAATAATATTGGCTATCGCTATTTGAGTGCTTATGATGCTCCAAGCACAATTTGAGGTAAGTACTATTCTTCCCTTTGCACAAATGAAGAAAATGAAACTCAGAGAGTTTAAATGACTTACTCAGGGTAAGAATCGGTATTTATATTCAGGTCTGTCTCTAAAACCTATGCTAAGGAGCTAGAACCACTCCCTAAGCCTGGAATGTAGCAGGAATGCAATAAATCACAACTATTATTAATATTTAAAAATAACATTGACCATGATTATCATCTGCACTTAAGAATATGGGATAAAAGAAAAAAAAGATCAACATAGGACTAATTGTCCTTCTCACACTGACACATACAAACACCATCTTAAGGTTTGTTGAGGAAAATATTTGCCTCTTAGTATAATGGCTTGACCAGAATTTAACTCCATAAAGAAAAGAAATGCCATATATGCATGCTGCATATATAAGATAATAAAGGTGAGGGATGATGGCACTAGAAACTAATAAGAGAAAAAGGAACCCTTGTACACTGTTGGTGGGACTGTAAATTGGTATAGCCAGAATAGAAGACAGAATGGAAGTTCCTCAAAAAATTAAAAATAGAGCTGCCATATGTCTCAGCAATTCTACTTCTGGGTGTTTATTTGAAGAAACAAAAACACAAATTCAAAAACATATATGCACCTCTATGTTCATTGCAGCATTATTTACAGTTGTGAGGATATGGAAACAGCCTAGGTGTCCATTGATGGATGAATGGATAAAGAAGATGCAGTATATATACAATGGAATATTATTCAGCCACAAAAAAACAAAATAAAATATAAGCAGACCCATAGATATAGAGAACAAGCTGGTAGTTGCCAAAGGGAGTGGGGAGTGGGAAGATGGGGGGGAAAAAGAAACTAGAAAAAAAAGAAATTAATAAGCATTTTATAACTTTTCAAAAATATTTTATAATTTTATTCCATCTTATGTGAAATCCCTTATTTTTATCCAAATTTAACATGAAAAAGCAGTCTCTGAGTATAATAATGCTATGTTGGGCTTACACTGGTGTTTCTCCCTTTCATGCTCTATTCCAAACACTACCACTAAGTAGCTATACAACCTTTGGCAAGATACCTCTCTTCCTTTGGTCTGGGTCACCTATAACCTATAAAATATGGGCAGGCTGTTGATCATTTCTAAGATTTTCTTCTCTAATATCTTGGCATCTTACAACCCTTAACCATGGATGGCTTCAGGGATGGTCTGTTTCAAGATGAAACTCATCTGTCCATGGGTTGGTTGCTTAAATTTTGCTATTTTTTTTTTACCCAATAGTCTTTATCTATGATTATGGCTATGCATTCGACTACTCTGATGAGATTTTTCTATTAAATAATACTTTCTCAAATTTTGATCCTCTACTCTCATCCAGGAAGGTTCTCTGGAAATTTCACTCATGGGATAAATGAAGGAGCGCCCTCAAGATATCTCCGTTGTCTTCACATAGATGTTTTGTAGGGCCCTTCTTCCACCATAACATTAACACTACTAACTTTGAAATTATTTATTTTGCTTATAGAAATACAACAAAGTTGAAAAGAAAGAGAGAAGTACAACAAAGTTGCTGTTTGACTGTTATCTGTATAACCCCCAATAACAATCAGATTGGGATAGTCTAACCAAGCAGAGGCTATGCTGAGTGGAGAGGGCTGGACATTCATTTGTCAGAGCAGTTGAAAGATTTGCTTTTTAGGAAGCTGTTTCTCCCCTGTAGTTGGGCCTCTGAGCATTGCCCAGTCCCAAGAACAGAGTGTTTCTTTTTTTAAAGATGTTTATGTCTAGGCTCATGGGAGAGTCTAACTAGTGACCAGAGTTCTAAACCTCAGTCAAATCTCTCTGAAGTGAGACTGAATTGGGCCAGCACAATGTTTTCTTTGGCTTTAATGAATTTAAAAAATTTCCCAGTCTAAGCATTTCTCAGCTTCATTCTTTTTTCTTTCTTTCTTTCTTTCTTTCTTTCTTTCTTTCTTTCTTTCTTTCTTTCTTTCTTTCTTTCTTTCTTTCTCTCTCTCTCTCTCTCTCTCTCTCTCTCTTTCTTTCTTTCTTTCTTTCTTTCCTTAGATTTGCAGGGCTTTCATTGTGTGCTAAACAGTTTGCATACATTTCATTTATCCTCAAAATAGAACGGTGAGTTAGGGATAGTATCTCCTGTTTATAAATGAGTAAACTGAGATTCAAAGGAAGAACTTGCCCATGGCAAGGCACTAATAAGTGTGCCTCGGTTGGCTGAGCATTAAACTGGAGCCTAATAGGTCTTGGTTTGCTTGGATCGGGTCGTTTGGCGCCGTGTCTTTTCAAGTGAGTGTTTCAAGGGCCACTGGATTCCATGACTTGGACTTATTCTTTCAGATGAACGAATAAGACACTGGACTTTATTTGATCATGAACATCAAACCTTAAGCAACCAAGGGTGTCTTTATATTGCCTTCTCTGCAGTGATTCCCTTGCATCCACTATATTTAAACCATAGGCAACTTCAGTGATCTCATAATTTTTCTTTAGTTATTCTGGAAGGAACTTGTTCAGAGAAGACCTGGGAGAGGGAGCCTCATAGTATCCGTCTTCAAATAGCAGAAAATCCAA
>NW_005871059.1:5433556-5436999 GCF_000147115.1 Myotis lucifugus | reverse complement strand
CTGCCCATTAATCCTACTGTCTAGCCCAGATTCCTCCGCAGACACCCAACGCCTGAGATTGCATCTGGATGCAGAGATCTGGGCCTCTGCGTTTGCGCAGCACTTACGCCCACCCCCCACCTCCCACCAATACCTCACCCCCCCACCCCCCGCCCCCAGCCCCGCCTGTGTCTACAGGACGCGTGCTGTGGTCTCCTGGCAACGGCAGACGCAGCGGAGCCCAGGGTCGCAGAGCCTGCTCCCAGTCCCAGCGGAGCCCAGCCTTTGCCATGACCACCAAACAAGCCAAGAAGAAAGAGGTGCATGGTATCACTTCGGTGCATAGCTCGGATAAATCTAAAGAGTAAGGGACCTCTCCCGGCCCACCCACCCCTAGCCTAACCCTAGTCCACGGGCTGCTTTCCTTAACAAACTGCCGAGCTGGATTTTAGCGGGCGTCCTCCCAGCTTCTTTATCTTCTGTGGGAACTCAGATCGGGAGATGGAGCTTCTTGCTCCTTATTCCTCCCCCATGCCAGCTTCTACCCACCTCCTCCCCCAAGACCCTAGTTTCTCTGCTTCCGCTGCTGCTGCTGCTGCTGGTGTGTGTGTGTGTGTGTGTGTGTGTGTGTGTGTGTGTGTGTGTGTGTGTGAGAGAGAGAGAGAGAGAGAGAGAGAGAGAGAGAGAGAGAGAGAGGAGGAATTTTTAACTTTAAATGATAATTCCCTAGTTTAGGTCTGCCCCCGTCTGTAGTTACTAATGTTTACTCCAAGAAATTATACAGAGCCTAGCTCATGGAATATATATGTCTCTCTATCTGAGGTGTCTGCGTATGTACCTCCTTATTATTTTTTTCCCTTTGGTCTTATTTTTTTCTCTAGAAATACCCAGTCACTAATGGCACAGACTTTGGGCTTTCATTTGAAGTTACAAAATTGCTAACATATTCCAGTTACGAGAGAGTGCCAGCTGCCAAATCTCCCTCAGTGGGTCACTCATGTTCTTCCGGCTATGCCTGTGGGGGTGGGGGAGGCATTCTTTTTAACTGGATTCTCACATTTGGATGCCTATTTCTTCGCCTCCTTCCTTGCTTAAAATTTCCCACATTGGACTTCTGTTCTGGTCCCTAGTATTTTTCCTCCCTAATCTCCTCTCTCATCCTCATTTCCATATTTGTGATTCCAGATTCTCCAGTTTCTAGTTCTGTCATAAGCAGGCCTCCTGCTACCTGGCAGATAATACATTCATTTTTAACTTAATTTTTAGATAATGTATTACATACATAAGTACAATTTTAACAAGATCGCTCCCCTGCTAATGGCTTCCATTCGTATAGGTCCAAGACCTACAAGTCCCTATAAGATTAAGCCCCTATTACTTTTCTGGCTTTACCTTCCCTTGTTCACATACTAGCTTCCTCTGCCCTAGAACATCCAGGGCTTGTGCCTACCCCAGGGCCTTTGCACTGGCTGTTTCCTCTGCTGGGAAGTTCTTCCTCCCAGATTTCTATGCTCTCCTCCCTCACTTCCATTAGGTGTTTACCTAAATGCTATTTCCTCATGCCAGCATCTTCAGCCAATTGGTTTAAAATTACAACCTCCACTTTTCTGCCCAAACCGAAAAACTCCCTGTTTCCCTTCTTCTGCTTTTTTCTTCATTAATTTTTTGCTCATTTAACATGCTATATATTTCACTTTTTAAAAATTTTGATTTATGTGTCTTCATAATAGAATGTAAGTTTCATAAAGGCAGGGCATTTTCCATTTCTATTTTATAAACCATTGAATCCTTAGTACCTCGACTGATTCCTGGGTCATACCTAGTAGATACTAAGAAATATTTATTTAATGAATGAATGACAGTGATTAAATAAGAAGTTATAAAATTATTGCAAAATAATTTTAATAGACTAAAAATAACTAAGTCAATGATGGTTAGCATTAATGCACATTGAAGGCTCATAACTCTTAAAGAACTTGGGAAAAAATGTTTGACTTTAAAGAGTTTATATCCTGGAAGACATGAGATTCCTAATTTCTATAAGAAACTGATCAAACCAGATACCATAAACACAGTAGTGGCTTGGTCCTGTGATGGTTGATAATGCCCCTATGGTAAGATGCTAACTCTTTCCTTGCCTGTACTTCTTATATCTTTTTGAGATGATAATGTTATTTCTAAAAATGTTTTCTTTTCCAGAAAATATCTGAGTTGAATTATGTCAATAAAAACGTATGTGTATATTTATGGAAATGGAAGAGTAAAGGCTAATAGTTATACAAAATCTACGCTTTGCTAGAAACTATCTACTGAGCATTAAACATCAAATCATTAGGTTTTGTTGTAGCATTATATGATAGATTGTCAAGTTCATGATAAATCAAGTTTTTCCTCTAAGTTCCACTGGAGGACTAAGCATAGATACCAGGCTAAGTCATCAATAAAGATAAAGTGTTACACAGCATGGGGCCCAGAGAGCAAAGTGCAGCAAGGCTCTGCTGTCATTGTCATTTGAATATACTGGGCACATGTAGAGTGAGTTTTTATATGCCATTTTACAACACCTTGTGGTTATACATCCAATAAATGCAACTAACTCTACCTAACTGGATACAGAGAAAAAAGAAAAAGTCTTCAGAGTTTGAAAATGGCCATCCCATGGAGTCTCGTTCTCCTAGAGCTGCTATCTATAGCATATATCTTTCTTCCCTAAAATTATGTGTCTGATTGGGAACAAGGACCATGTCTGGCTTTTGCCTAGCATGTGGCTAGCACATAATAAGCAGTTACCATTTGCTTGTTCAATGAGTTCACAGTTTAGTTATACCCAGCTTGGTTTTCATTCTTTCCTATTTTGATTGAGGCCCAGTTCTCCCTTTCTGTCTGATTCACTGTTGGCAGAGTAAAAAAAAAAAAAAGAAAATAAGATGTTACAACTGCAAAAGCAGAATCATCTATGTCCAGTTGTGACCAAATCTGTAAATAATTATGACTTTAAATCCCCAAGAAAAATTATGCCAGGTAACTGAGCTGTCAGTTTTACACCAAATTGTCATATTTCTGCTTTAGTTATTCTCTATTTCTCTGTATTTGGGAAGAATAAAATCTATATTATAGGGTTTGTTTTGACACCAATTTTGTGATATTGGACATGTTGTTTTTCTATTTCAACATTTAATTTTCTATTCTTTAAACGAAGGGCTACCTAATTAAAATCACTACCAATCCAACATATTCTGTCCTCTCTTCTCTGATTTATTTTTTCCCTCTAAACTTTCATGACTTTCATTATATATATATTTTTACCACCACTGTGTCCATGATAAGTGAGGAAATTTTGCTATAGTTAAATATTTAAAACGTTGAACTATATGTCATGGACAAGCACAGATGGTTTTAAATATCAAAATGATGAATTATGAGCTTAATTTGAAAACTGCATGGAATTCATACTGGATAAGAAT
>NW_005871059.1:5429085-5433451 GCF_000147115.1 Myotis lucifugus | reverse complement strand
CAGAGCAGCCCTGTAAGATGATTTATGGTCAAGACGTACAGGAGCCAATTTTCTGATCTACATTGAAGTGGCAAAATGTGCTCTAATGTCCAGGTGATGGTGCCACCACATCCGAAAAGACAAATTGAATAGTGTAGATAAAATTTAATTACAATTATCTAAATGCCTCGCCTTATTTATTTTTGCATTCTCTCCAGGGCCTGGCACAATGTGAGTTTAATAATGGTGTGTAATTTAATTGAGCTGAACTGGAAACCTGGTATGGCAGCTTGGCCATAAAACCCTCTGACTCAGAACCAGACAGGGACTGGAAGCCGGAGGGAAGTGGCCGTCAGTCACTTCAGGGATGCAGGGCAGCACTTGGCATGGATGAGGGCACTGTAGAAATGTCACAATATTTAAATGTAAAAACTGAGCCCCAAAGCCCTGTTTAATAAGGTTAGACGTAGCCCCTTGGTCTTAGTGGGGTCTGCCTTCAGGTCTTCCTTTGGAATAGTCTTCATCTGAACATTTATTCAACAATTTATTAAAATTTGACACAGTTTAAGAATCGTCTCTGGCAATAAAATACATTTTTTTTAATCACCCAGTTTTTAGTCTGTTTAGTTAAAATGGTCCCAAATTTACTCTGTAGCATTTTTAGTGTAGTAGACATTAGATTAAAAAGACTTAAATTTATAAACTCATGGAATTTGTACTTTATTATTACCTAAAAATATAATCAAACTCATACTTTGAAACAACATTGTTGTTAATGTTTCTAGATTTAGCAAATTAATATTGCCTCAATCAGAAACGACTATTTAAAAATATTTTGACTGACTTTAACATTTCCAGGTCACAGATTATTTAAATCAAAGGATTAAATAATCTGTAAACTGGTCATGCCACTTAATGTGAGATGAAATTATTAAAAACTGTATCCAAGATAGATTAAAAATATACCTCTGATATGACTTGTGTGCTTTGTATAATAGGAAAGATTTCTCTCTCACTTTCACCCTTGACAAAGAAGGTACACATATGTTGTAAAAAGTAGCCAATCAGGTGCATTAAAATTTTATTAACATTCCTTCCCAAGGTCAGTCCAGGCTAATTAATTCCAGGTTCTGGGGCTATAACTGTGTTAATTTTGTATGGCTGAATTAACATATGGTACATTTTTAAAGTGAACAAATATTTATATTTTGTATGTTCTTTTTTGCTGGTGTCAAAACGAATGCAATAGTCTGAATATTTTGTAATTATTCTTAGTCCATCCTTCTGACCTGATGACTACCAAAAGTTCATATATTCCCTCAGTTAAAGTTCACAGGAGATCAATGTGCCCTTCTGCCCCCATTCCCTCACTCTAATCTTCAGTCCAGGGTTGGGACTTCCATCCACCCTTCCACACTCTCAGAGGTCAGGGTAAACTCGGGGCTGCTTCTCCTCATCTTCGCTTTCCGCAGCACTTGTGTCTGAGAAACACCGCTTAGGAGGGTGTTCAGAGGAAACATATGGAAGCTGAGAGGAGGACATGTATCTGGGTTAGTTACCAATTAATGAAAACAAACACAGGTCACCAAACCTTGTGGATACACTGGCAAAGGGAGAGAGAGAGGGAGAACTGGGAATGTGCTGCTGGCTTTTGCCCCAGGTCTGAGTCACAAACACAATGAGACTTTAACCAGGTCAGGCCAAGGTCAAAAGTGAAGGCTGGACTGATCACACTGCCAACAGAGCCCTTTCCGCATACCATTATACCGAACTGGAAACTAGAGGCAAAACATTCAAGGAGGACAAACAAGCTGGAGCTAGGGGGAATTTAGGACTGGTTTCACGATAGACAAAGAATGAGCTTACGAGGAAAATAATTTGGAGTTGTGTAAAAAAAAAAAGTCCTTGGAACCTGTGCATGTACTAGCCTCTGGATTTTGGGTAAAGTCATCATGGATACTCATGCTCTTGCATGCCATGTGCTGTGCTTGCTCTTTATAAACATCAGCTTTGCCGCTGGGAGGTGTCACACCCTGGGAAATGGCAGAAGCTTAATTTACGATCCCAGCAGCCTTCCTGCACTGGGACCAGAGCAGCAGGAGCAGCTCCAGCTTGTTTGTCCCTTCCTGCTCTCAAGAGGGTTCGGCTGACTGCAGGGGAACACGTGTCACTCCAGCTACACCCTGTCTTGTCCTTGCCTGGAGTTCTTCATTCTGTCTTTCTGCCCCTGCTTTGTTTCTTTTTTCTATTCCCCAGAATTAAGTCATTCTCCAGTGGTCTTACTTCGCTCTCCTTTCCTCTCTCATCTGGTCATCTAAACAAGCATTCCTGATTAAGATGACTAAGTGAGCATCCGTAGTCCTTGTCATGTGATTGAGCTCAAGTCACTTGGATGTGCTCATCTACTCCAAGCTAAATATGTCCAAAGTGGAGGTCATCATTTTCCTTCCCAAATGCATATACTGGGATGGGCAAAAGTAGGTCTAAAGTTGTGAGTATCCAAAATACAGAGCTTATTCTTGTATTGCTCTTCGTTAATTATTGTATTAGAACTGTAAACCTACTTTTGCCCACCTCTGTATTTTCCTTGTTCATATTAGAGAATCTTATCAGGACTTCCCTGACACCTCAAGTCTAAAGAGCAGTCATCTTTGACCTTCCCCTCTCATCCTATCCAGTCGGTTTCCCTTTGAATTTCCCCTCCGAATTGCTTCTCTTCCCTAGCATTCATTGTTTTCCTTGACATCCTCTAGTTTGGGCCTTTATTAATTCCAGGTAGAACCATTGAGAAAACATTCTAGTTCCCTTGCCTTCAGTCAAGGGTTTTTCTTACCCAGTGTACTATATATGTAACTAGAGGCCTGATGCATGAAATTCGTGCAAGAGCCTTGGCCCCGGCCCCCACACACGCTGCCATGATGGGGGGGGGGGGGAACAGGGGGGAAGCTCTGCTGCCTCTGCCGCCCCCCCCCCACAGCTTTGTTTGGAAGGACATATGGAAGGACAGCCGGTTTAATTAGCAAATTACCATTTTATTATTATAAATACTGTAAGTAATCTTCTTAACACAATTCCAATGATAGGATGTTCCTGCTTTGAAGAATAACAGAAAGAAAAGAGAGAGAGTGAGCTAAGTGTCAGGGCCCCACCCAGCTTCAACTCCCTCCTGTTCTCTGTATCAACCAAATACTAACATACCATTTATAGTCTCCACTTTCTCCCTTTGTGCCTCTTCCTATCCTCCTTTTAGTTGCTCTCCCTCAACCTCCAATCGCAGCCTTAGTTTCAGAGCCACTTGTCCATGAAGCCATCATTTGATTTTTGAACTTGAAAGCAATTTTTCCACCTCTTCTGTGTTGACAAAGGACTTCGTTTTTAAGTTCATTTAAACCCTTCATGTTGCCTTTGCATTTTTTTATTGTGTGTACTTATTCCCATTAATTTTGTTATTTGAAACTAGGAACTGAGTCTTATTGATCTTTGTATTCACATAAGCACAATGTATTTAAAAAAACAGATGTTGAACTTTTATTTTTTTATTCTATTTTTTAAATTTTACTTTATTTTATTTTTTCATCACCATTTATTCCCTCTATGCTCTCTTCTACCTCCACCCACTCCCCTCCATCCCCCATCACCACACTTCTAAAATTAAACGTGCAATTAAATACTTCTACTAAAACCAAGAGAATAAAAGGTTGACATTGTAATCTGGCTTTAACAATTTTAAATTTTTCTAAGATTGCAATTTATTTCCTTACATATTTAATATTTCTGAAGAGTGTGGCTCAGAATGCCCTTAACCCAAATTAAGTCAATTGTGTAATTCTATTCATATTTTCACTACTTCAGGATATTAGCTGACACTACTTATGATGGCATGCTGATTGCACATTGCAGAAATAAACTGCCTCCCACTATGAATAAAATTATGTCCTTACCCTGAACAGCATGCTTGAGGAAAACAATGGCAAAATTTCAAAACCTCATTCTATTGAAATTTTAATATCCTTACAGTAAAATGATCTAAGAATATATAGGAGTTTGTGTGTGTGCATAAGATTCTGATGCCCCCCGCCCCCCCCCCCCCCCCCCCCGGATTATTTAACTGTTAGAAAACCCCCCCCTAAAAACAAAAGGCCGGAAAACCTGACTATCATTGGCTCACTAAGGTATACTGAGGGAATTATTCATGCAAGGGGGGGAGATCATTCTGGGGGGGTAACCCCTTGCAGGGGAATCTCCCAATGGGGCTCTAAAGGAGATCTCAATCTTTTTTTGCAAAAAAAGAAGAATGCATTCGCGGGGAATTTTATGTTTTAACCCAAGACCCCGGACAGAGAAAAGGAATCTTGCTCCGCTTTTTGCACCCAGAACTTAATCTAGG
>NW_005871059.1:5376393-5428985 GCF_000147115.1 Myotis lucifugus | reverse complement strand
CCCCCCGCCTTACAAGTCTCTGTGAAGGTCTCTCCTCTAGTGCTCTGTCCTGCAAACTCTACCTGCCTTGGTCTCCCCAGACTCTCATCTCCTTCTCCTCTACTCAGGGAGTCGGCTGGGATATGCCTGGGCTAACTCTCCTGCACTGGCCTACTTCTGGTGGCCTGACAGTTACTGGTTAAATTCAGCTTCTTTTCCAAAATACACTTACAGACTTCTAAGCTTGGACTGCCTCTGCTCAAATCCAATTCCTCGTACCTACTTGTGGATTTCATGCACTATTTCAGCCCCCAATCCACAACTTACAGGTTCTTTCTGTCATTAGTCCATTGACTTTTTAAATTGAGATATAATTGACATATTACATTATATTAGTTTCAGGTGTACAACATAATAATTTGATATTTGTATATATGGTTCAATGATCACTATCATAATTAGTTAATATATGTCATCATATATAGTTTGCATATTTATTTTCTCATGCAAATTAAGACTTTTTTTCTTGTGATGAGAACTTTTAAGATCTAACTCTTAGCAACTTTCAAATATACAATATGGTATTATTAAATATAGTCAACTTGTTATATATTATGTCCTCATGACTTATGTATTTTATAATGGGTAACCACCTTCACCCATTTTCCCACCTCTTACCCTCTGCCTCTAGCAACCAGCCATTCTCATTTTTCAATGGTTTTCAATCATAATCAAATAATTTCAATTATAAATCATATATATATGAAATCATCTTTGTATTTGCTGCTTATGTTATATTCATTTTTATGTCAGACTATTCTGTCCAACTTAGCCTGCTGTTATAAATGTACTTTTTTTGTGTTTCTTCCCCCCCATCCCCCCCAACCTCCCTAGAGCACCTTTATATTTTATATTTCTACTCTGGAAATTAGCCGCTTGACTGGCTTCCTGAAATTTTTCCTCCCTCCAAACATTGGGTTCCTTTGGAATATCATTTGACATTTGGAATATACAGATTTTATATTATAAACATTTTCCGTGATCAGACAATCAAACCTCAGAGGGAAGATAGGGGAGGGTGGGGGTAAGAGGAAGAGGTCAACCAAAGGACTTGTAGGCGTGCATATAAGCCTAACCAATGGACACAGACACCAGGGGGGTGAGGGCATGAGTCGGGGAGTGGGGGGGGCAAGTGGGCAATAAGGACACATTTGTAATACCTTAATCAATAAAGAAAAAATAAAATAAAATAAATTTTCACAAATATGTTTTGTATATACAGACTTATAGTCTCTGCTAAAAAGGACATTGACAATCCTCCTATCTCAATAGCATAATTAGACTGTGTGGAAGGGAACATTTAGCAATATATAAAGAGAATAGATTTATCTTTGAAATCTTTTATAAAGCTGTAATTGCAATGGATTGAATCACGTACTAATACTTGGATATATTGCTATGTGAGTAAGATAACTCTGTGTATATCCCTGATTTTTTTTTCTAGTGTGTCAGGTTTAATTTCTTTACATGTCTATGTTTTCTAACATTTGGCAACATTTATTTCCCAGTATTATCAGTTCTTAAATCTTCAAAAGTCCTTAGCTACTTTTGTGTTTAAAGAGTATCTTGTTCTCAGAATTGATGAGACCAGGAACTAGGTGATTTCAATGTTTAAAGGATCCAGACGATGTTAGAGCAGTAGTTGTCCTCTGGCAGTGAACTTTAAAGGCACACTGTGCAGAGAGTTTCAACACTTGTACATCATCATTTGAAGTCTGCAGTATATTTGACATTGGGTCTACTTGACCAGTGGTTATATTGTGTGTATAGCACTATAGGTGAGCTACTGAACTGATATAAGATACCTCTAATTGTTACCAGCAATGTCGGCCCTTGGTTCTTGAGTTCAGCAAAAAAAAAAAAAAGAAATCACAATCAATAACTCTAGTGAAAGAGGAAGTTTATTTAGCATCAAAGCGAAAGTACATGGGAAGAGATTTGAGCAGGCTGCTCAGAGAGCTGCTTTGGCCCTTTAGAAAGAAAGTTACAGAAGCAGAAGAAGTGAGTCAGCTGGGCTGTGTGGACTCAGGAAATATGTTACAGAGACAAAAGAAGGGCCCTTGGAGAGAGGTCCAGGATGAGCTGCCACTGTCCACTACTCCCCTGGTTGCAAGTCTCCTGGGGACCCTTAGTGCTTAGGAGAAAGAAAGCATAGATAGCCCTAGGTGGTTTGGCTCAGTGGGTACAGCATTGGTCTGTGTACTGAAGGGTCCTGGTTCAATTCCAGTCAAGGGCACATGCCTCGGTTGAGGGCTTCATCCCCAGTAGGGTGCATGCAGGAGACAGCTGATCAATGATTCTCTCTCATCATTGATGTTTCTATCTCTCTCTCCCTCTACCTTCCTCTCTGAAATCAATAAAAATATATTTTTTAAAAAAGATAGCAAAAATACATGCCTGAAGAGAGAAAGTGTGGGCTTTCTCTAAAGAGAGAACATATATGGCATCCTTTTTCTATAGGGTTTTTATTTGTTTCTAAAGGCAGACATTTTAGGGAAGGTCTCAGGGAAAGGTCTCAAAAGAATATTTCACCAGCTATCCAGGTTTTTCCTTTAATACGCTGATTCATCAAAGTGAACATATAAGGTCAAGGTTGTGGTCTCTGCTGATTGTTTAGTGCTAGGGCAGGGGGCCATTCATCAATGCTGCTGGTCCTATGTTAGCCATCGTATAATTTCATTGGGTTTTGCTGCTTTTCTGGGCCTGCAGCTGAAACACAATTGAGACCTGGATATTATCTCTAGTTTGACCAAAACTCTGTCTCTGTGGTCTACAGATCCGAGGCTTTGTTCCTAACATTATTTGATGCTGATAAGAATCTCGTTGTCTGAGGGCTTAATGCTTTAGGAAGTGGTCCTGCAAGGGAGAAGGTGGCGGATGAGTGGGGGTGCTGGATGAGGCTAGTTCGAATCAGCTATCTGTCTCAGTTTCCCCATTCCACTTGCCAATCAATTTTCTGGCTTCTTACTATCTTGCCTCATAACGAGAGTCCTTTTAAATGATCTTCAACACAGATGGAAACAAATTTGACATGTTACAGGAAAAGTAGGCCAATTAGTGACAAAGATGAACAGCTTAAGGGAGGGAGCCAGAACAGTTCTTTACACTTGACAGAATGAAGAGGAAAGCAAAACATGATCTTAGCAGGGTCCTTGTTTTTTAAGAAAGTAGATCTTCCTTTTATAAAAATAGCTTTCATTTGAGCTTCCCGAATGAGGTAACTTTATCATGGTTTGAATGGATACAAAACCACCAATTTCTTTTATCTGTTGTACCAACACTCTTGATTTTTCCATTAATATGAAAAATTTCCCCCTTTTCCTAAAAACAATTCTTCTCATCATTTTCTCATATTTTCCTGCATGCTACTTAGAGACAACCCTTTACAATGTATATATCCTCAGACTTTCTCCTCCAAGAAGATGGTGGATTAAGATTTTTTTTTTTGAAGGTAACAATATCTAGAAATGCTTACGTAAAAAAAAAATCTCCAGAATTCAGAAATGAGGAGGGAACTTGAGGTCAGAATGTCATGGCTCTGAGCTGAAGCTGCTGCTTCACTAGGGAAGGCTTACCAGTCTTATGAAAGTGGAAGCTTTTTTAAAAACATATTTGGTCAAGGTCTTGAGCCCAGAAAAAGAAAAGGAGTGCTCCAACCTTAGATAAAGGCATGTCTTTCCAAGAGTTAAATTCTCTTTAAAATGAGCGGAGAAAGGTAGCTTTTCTCTGCTTGGGGTCTGGCTGAAAAAAATAAAAATTTCCTTGAGAAATAGAAACTCTTGGATGAAACTGCAAAAGTTTGAGATCTGGCTTTAAAGCACCTATGGGAAATGTAGGAAATGAAAAAAAAAATTGGTGAGCATTTGGTCAAACTCTACCTACATGAAAAAATTTGAAACAGTATTAATTAGAAATGATATAATTATAAAGGCATTGGTTCTTTTATTTTATGTAAATAGATGACAGAGAGACAGATAGGTTGCCCATGTTGTTCAGACACTCTTCCCAATGTTAGAGATGAAGGGAATGAACAAAAAACCCAATGTTCCTACCCATGTAGGCAATACAAAACCTACCTGTGGAAACATACAACAAGCACATAAATAAGGATTGTCAAGCACTCTAGAAATAAAGCAATAAAAGCACGCAGAGAGGTGAGAGTTGCTATATAAGATAGGGTATTCAGGGAATTTCCTCCTGCCCCCAACCCCACAAGGTGACTTTTGAGAGAGGCCTTAACCTTCGTGTTGCTAAGTACACTTATGTGTTTATACTTCATCTTGTTTGATCTATTAATAGCATTTAGACCTGTGGCTCATTAGCTCAGTTTTGAAAAAAATTGCTTTTCTTCTCCTTCCACTTTTAAGGGCCTTTGGGATTACATTGGGCCCACCAGATAACCAAGGATCAGCACCCCATTTCAAGATGCTTAAAGAGATCTACAAACTCTCTTTGCCACGAAAAAGAGATCCATGTATCCATTGGCTCCAGGAATTAGGATGTGGAGATATAAAATACATATATATATATATATAAAATTTGGGGGGGGGCATTATTTTGTCTATCATACTGACTGTTTTTCTCAGTTTTCTTCCTACTCTCTCTGACTTTTAACATAGAATGCCAGGGCAGATGTACAGCTATAGTGACAGTTCTAATCCTGAAACATTGTTAAAGTGATTGGTGAATAGCCTTAACAATAACCTTACCAATGACCCTGAGCCCCAGATATTTCTGCCTCCTGCCCTGGGTCCTGACCTACCCTGAGGACCTTACATACCCAATCCACCACTTAAAGTAAAGAATAAATGTCTGGCCTAGCTGGTAGCTTTGAGGACATGACCCAGCACTGTGACCAGGGTCCATTTAGATTTTTCATTCCATACCAGTTGTTACCTGTTTTGAATAGTGTCTCTGGGAGTGCCTATAATAAATTCATAATTGTTTTAAGTCATGATGTTTGTGGTGTAGGCTTAATTCCCATTAGGGGTATGTGGGAGGCAGCCAATCAATGATTCTTTCTCATCATTGATGTTTCTATCTATCTCTCTCACTTTCCCTTCCTCTCTGAAATCAATGAAAATGTATTTTTAAAAATATGTTTACAAAAATATTTTTAAAATATATTTTTTAAAAATTACAAAATTTAGCCGTGTCACTTATACTTCTGCTCACAACCCTCCTTTGCTTCCCATCTTCCTCAGACTAACAATCAATGCCCTTACCTTGGCTTAGATCATCTTTACAATCTTAGCATCTCCTGTTTTCTCTCATAATCTGCCCCCACTTTCCCTTCAGCCACACTGACCTCCATATCATTCTTCAAATAAGTCAGGATGCTCTCTGCATCTGGAATATCCTTCCTTGCTCTTTGGACTTGCTGTTCCTTGTGTCCAGAACATTCTTTCCACAGATAGCCACACAGCTTGATTTTTTAATTTCTTTCACTATTTACTTCAATATTACCCTGTCATAGAACACGTTCCTTGACCACTGTATTAAAACTTGGGCATCTTACCTTTTCAGTTCCCTCGTCCAGTTTTTATTTCCCCTTAACAATCCCACTTTCTAATATACTGTATATTTTACTTAAATTATGCTTTTTATTTTGTGTCTCCACCCACTAGGATATGAACTCCATAAGGGTAGATTTTAGTTTGGTTTGTTTATTTCTTATTCCAGGGACTAGTGCAGGGTTGTAGCCTCATGTGTAGTTAAAACCTGAACAATTAAACAAGATGCCTAGTTTAGACTTTAAAATTCATAAAAATAAAAACTCAAAGTTTAGAGATGTGAAACTGTAATACACTAATAATGAGAGTATAAAGCAAGTCCAACTTTTCTATAGAAAATTAGTCAAAAATATATCACAAGCTATAAATATGCATATATTATGGTAGAGTAAGTCTCTTTATTAAAAGCCATCCTAAGGAAATAATTAATAATGCATACATATATTTAGCAATAATACATGTCAATATTTAAAAAATAGCCATTAGGCTTGTTTTTAATAGTGAAAAAATTTTAAGTCAATACCCTCAAATTTCCAAAATAGAAGCTTTTAAAGGAAAGGCAGTATATTCATATAATGAAATATTATGCAATCATTGAATTCATATTTAGATAAATACTTATTGATCTGGGAACTATTAACAATATGCTGATAAGTGGATAAGAGCAGTCTATAAAAAGAGTATGCTGAATGATGTCACCTTTGAAAAAAAAAGATGTATATTCTTATATATTAGCTTAAGGAAATGGGCTGTTGTTAATGTGGTTTCTAGAATGGATTGGTATGCCCTTCTTATTTGTCTGATTTGTTAAATTTTCTTTTTATTTATTTTTTATTTAAAAAAATATATATTTTATTGATTTTTTACAGAGAGGAAGGGAGAGGGATAGAGAGTTAGAAACATCGATGAGAGAGAAACATTGATCAGCTGCCTTCTGCACACGCCCCAGGGTGTGCCCGCAACCCAGGTACATGCCCTTGACCGGAATCGAACCTGGGACCTTTCAGTCCACAGGCCTATACTATCCACTGAGACAAACCGGTTAGGGCATAAATTTTCTTTTAAAATAATGATCACATAGTACTTTTATCCTGAGAAAAATAAAAATTACATTTGTACTAATCTTCAAAAAGCTATTAGTATTATACATGTAAAGGATTTTCAAGTGGGAATTGTATATAAATATTTCCCTATATGGCATCTTATAGGTTTATGATGAATGTCCCGCATTAATAAGTAGGGACTAATGTACAACATTTATTTATGGAATAGTCTGTTGAGGATATTTCAGTCTTTAGAACCCTAACATGTGGAAGTTGTGTGGCCATAGGTATGACTGTATTGAAAAATGCATTTACCATGACTGCTGACAAGAGAATTACATTATGTCATGCAATTAATCTAACATTTCACCTCAGAGATTTGAATTAAAACTAACCCACCTCCCTCCCCCTCTGTTTCTAGTCAGTACTCTTTTGGTAGTAATACACAAAGTACTGTTGAACAGAAGAAGTGGAAATTCCCAATCTGGCCAGAATGGAATGAAATTGACATAAATGCAGAAAAGTGGGATGCAGGCAAAGGTGGAAAAGAAAAGGACAAATCGGGGAAAAGCCCTATATTTGTAAGTAAATTTGAAGTTGACTAGATTTCATTTTGGTCTTTAACTCTACCATAGAAAAAGATTTGCTAACCTGTAAGTGTACTCATTTTTCTCCACAGCCTCCATTCAAAAGAGAACTTCTGTTTTGTCCTCCCTCAACCTACCTTGTCATCCAACCTTGGTCTTGAGCTTTGGTGAATCACACTTGAATAAATGGGATGAGAGAGATGACCAAAGAGGTATAATGAAACAAAAGGGAAATGGATAGGACAGGTGAGCTAGTGGGTTTTGGACAGAGCTGGGAGCCAGGCATTTCCTTAACCAGCTGTGGCTTAGAAAATGAGAGACCTCTGCAGATTTGTGAGCTGTTATTTGGAGATTACAGGAAAGATTGTTGCGGGGGGGGGGAGAGAGAGAGAGAGAGAGAGAGAGAGAGAGAGAGAGAGAGAGTTACAGAATGGCTAGGTTGAACTCTGGTGTCTTTATTTATATAGAGTACTCTGAAATAGTACTTAGTGGCATTTACATTTTGTTCATGAAATGCAGAATCCCAAACTGTATGAGTCATATCAGTAACTTATTTACAAAAGATATTCAATGCATATTACTAATTTCTGCCTCTCAGTACTTGAGCAATTTCACATTAGCAATGTGTGTGGGAATGCATTCTTTATACCACACCTAACTTGATTATGAAACTCTTAGGTGCAGAGGGCTTTTTAACTTTCTGGGTCCAAATGAAAATGGTCACATTTTACATATTTTAAAATATGTTTATTGATTTGTTTTCTTTAGAGAGAGAGGAAAGGGGAAGAGAGAGAGAGAGAGAGAGAGAGAGAGAGAGAGAGAGAGAGAGAAGAGAGAAATGTGAGAGCGAAACATTGATTGGTTGCCTGTCTCCTGCTGGGGATCTAGCCTAAAACCTGGGCAATGTGACCTGATTGGGAATCAAACAGGAATTGAACTGGCAACCTTTTGGTGCGAGGGATGATGCCCAACCAACTGAGACATACCACCGAGGGCTATTTTACATATTTTAACAGCAGTTCCAAACTTATGGAGACTGTGTGTGAGTTTACATCAGGAAGACCGTTTGTGCAAATCCTTAGTGAAGCAGTTGAGCACCAGCCCAAACCCTGGTTATTACAACAGTGCCAAGTGGTACCATCTGGGGCAGAACCTTGCTCCCCTACCCCAGTTCTGTTCCTCAACATCAGCATTCATGGCTTGGGAAGCAGCAGTCCCTCCACTGGAGTGAGTGGTGGACACTCCAAGGCTGTGATTACATTTCTGTGATATATTGGCACAAGAGCTCTTAGCCGTGATTTGCAACATTGATTTTTTTTTATCAGGATTGATTGCCTTAGGCATCAAACCATAGCAGATATCCCTGAAACTTTCCAGAAGGCCGCTACTTTGGATGTGAGGCTAGTCATCAGGGTATCAGCCTCAGATGGATCAAACCTTCCCTGCAAGCCCAGAGTCTGGCCCCCTCCTTCAGCTAAGTGATGGCAATGAAAGGATATGATGGGTGAACCAAACTGAGAAGTATACGATGAAGTATTGCAAGGTGGATATAAAAACTATACCTAAAGCAAAGTGAAATGGAAAAGTTACCATTAACTTAATGTGAGGGGCTCAGATCCTATAGGAAAGGGAATCAAACCAGGATGAGCCCACATTTGCCTTGGTTTAGTTTATTTGTTTCTCTCAAAGACATTTATTAATTTAAGTCATGGTAATTAGAGTCCAAGTACAGACTAATGCCTTGGTGCTCGTATCAGAAGGGAGAGAATCATTAAGGGCTGCCAAAGTAGGCAGAACTTGTCCAAAATCCCAAAGGTAACTACAGAGAAGTGATCTGAAAATTTTGCATATAATTTTATTCTGAGACATTTGCCTAACTTCTAAGCTATGTATTTGAAGCTTTTGCTGCTGAGAAAATGAGTAAAAAGTTAACAGTTTGAAGGCTAAATAACTGAGAAAAGAATTAGAGAATTCCTGGTGCTATTGCCAGAAATTGGAATTTAGGGTACACAAAGGGAAAGGACGCCGGTAAACCCTCCATCCTTTCAGGTAGGACTGCACTGTGCCTATAGTGTTCTGTATTGAGGAAGGACAAACCAAATTTACACCAGCCTTACCAAATCCTGAGGCCCATTCTTGACTGGGCCTTGTCTTGTACTCTGCCTGCCAGAAGAGAATAAAATTCTCCTCTTTGGAGGAAGACATTATTACTTAGAGCCTGTAAAAATTATGTTCAGTGTATAACATACAATCAATTTTACTAGACATGAAGATAAATAGTACCAAGCAACTGAAAACCAAGAAGAAAAATCAGGTAATATAAACAGAACCACGGGAGACTCTGATTCTTGAATTTCCAGATAAAGGACTTTAACCAAATTGATATTTGCAAGGGAAAAAACAATGGGCGGGAACCCCAGAAGTCTAATACAGCTTCTGGAAACCTCAGCCTATTGTTAAAAAAACTCATTCGTGAATCATTTAACTAGATGTTGGGGTTGCCTTTGTCTCCATCCAAATTATTCCAGTATCTTAAATGTGTCAATAAACCACATGCTCCAGATACATATACTGGTAGACACTTAGCTTTAAAGTTTAGATGATGCCCTCAAATATAACCCATTCTCAGGACACTCCAGCATTGGGATAAAAATATGATTACCATGAACATCACAAAACAGTATTTATTCTCCCTCATCCCCATTCATTCATATGAAATTTAGTTACCTTTTCCCTGTGCAGATAGTTCATATTTCTTAAGTATCTTGTTTGTACTCCTACCACTTTTCATATTATTTCTTGTACGGAGCTACACACACACACACCCGCTTATGAGCTGTGAAAACTTTTACACAGTAGCTGCCTGAAGCCTCTCTAACTTACTAGACCACTAATACTTGTGAGTAGACTCTTAGATATCATTTTTTCTTCAGAGCTCATTAATTGACCTCAAAATTGAATTAATTTAATCTGGGGCATTTATCCCAGGAAAATGTAAATATGTTCACATAGAATCTAGAACCTGTATACAAATGTTCATAGCAACTTTATTAGTAACAGCCTCGAACTGGAAACTGTCCAGATGTTCTTCAATGGACAGATGGTAAGCAAACAAATATCCATATCATGAGCTATTACTCAACAATAAACAAGAACAAACTATTGATACGTACAACAACTTGGATGAAATGAATCTCCAGAGAATTAGGCTGAGAGGGGATAAAAGCCGGTCCAAAAGGCTACATACAATATGATTCCATTCATATAACATGATGGAAATGGCACAGTTACGGAAATAGGACCCAGATTAGTGATTGCTAGGTGGTAGGATTAAGCACTGAGTGTGGAGTTTAGGGTAGGTGTGGCTATAAAAGGGCATAGGAAGGATCTTTGTGCTGATGAAATTGTTCTGTATCTTGACTGTGTCAATGCCTGTTTCCCAGTTGTGATATTGTAGTATAGTTTTGCAAGATGTTACCATTGGGAAAAGAGAAAGCAGGAACTCTCATATTATTTCACACAGTGGCATATGAATGTATAATTATCTCAAAATAACAACTTTAATTAAAACAATAAATGAAAGTCAAATCAAAAGTACACATTTCATATACATATTGTCTTGTTTATGGATTCTAACAGTTGACAAGTAAACTCGTTCAATTTTCTCTATTAAGTTAAAAACAACAACAAAACAAAACAGTATTTTCAGTGGGAAGTAACTCCATATCTGGCCTATCCAAAATTGTTTTCCTTCCATTCCTAATTCACATTCCAAAGAAGCTCATGCTTGCTTGTACTGTTTCGTCTGCAATCAAAATGCTACTCGACAATCAAGGTTTCATGAATTAAATACAGAATCATTAACTTCTAGTATTTTCCAAATACTCCATAAACTAGCTCTGAGAACAAACATACACAATACTCTATAAATGCCTTTTTTTATCTATGCATTATTAATTCTTAAGATTGAGCTGTTTTTATTTTAATAAAACCATATGGAGATAAAACTCAATATATTTTTATGTAGCACTGTTTTGAAGACCCTGAAGGCAAGATTGAATTACCACCATCACTGAAAGTTTATTCCTGGAAACGTCCACAGGATTTTTTATTTAATCGGGTAAGAAGAATTTTTATTATTAAACAAAATATATATTAATGATGGTATGTAATGTGTTAATTATGAAAATCTACATTTTTAAACAATTTAGGATAATTTTTTCTTGTGGTATTCAATAATAATAAGTAATTGCGTTTTGAATTTAAATTAGAAATAAATGTTTACCAGTATGGTGGAATATTGATTGTACTGATTTCCAAAAGAATATTAAAATTTTGTTTAGAGCCCCCAGTTTTCTTTTTCTCCTTCCCATGATGTCACATTATAGCCCTTAATTTCTGACAGACTTTCTCCTTTCTACTTTTTAGCAGGAACTTATATGGCACGAAGGTCTGTTCACTTTAGTGTTTATTAGCCTTAATTTTCAAGCCCAAGAGACTTGCATTTGGATCTCTCTTTCCAGGCATTGTTGAAGCACTTTCCAAGGGCCACCTTCATTTCTGGACCCTACACCCAGCCCTTTCATCATATTGACTAGGACATCATCTGAGAAACCTTTCTGTAAAATAGCACTTATGTAAATGAAATGCTAGACCCACTGGTCTATCTTCCTAATAGCTATGTTCATTTAAATATATTTGTTGTTTCCAAGTACTTAATTATCATTAATGCCTTTTTTCCCTTCTTGGATCTTCCATTATTTTTATTTAATGCATAGAAAATCAGTAGGCTTAATTAGTTACTAGTTAGCTAGTCAAATGGTTGTAATGGAGCTGATTCTTGTTTACATTATGGAATCCATTGAATCTCTGTTTCTACACAAAGTGATTTTAACCCAAAAGTTTTATCCTTTATAAGCACTACCAATGCAAGAAAATATAATCTATCCACCATATTTTTCAATTACTGTTACTAGATGAGGAAGTCAGATAATCCTAAATTTAAAAATACTAAAATGAGAAAATGGAAAGATACATCTCTCTTCATCAGAGTATCTATGGAATGTCTACTTGTAAGACATTTTAAATGTAAGGAATCAAATATACATGAAGCATGCCTATAAATTCCTTACAATGTTAAGTAAGGTTGACATAAAGACTACAAATTTATGATGTTAATATAATGCACTTAATATAAAGATATTATTAATAATATTCAAGCTCTGCTCAATTTAACTGCAGAATTTGCATTCCATGCAAATAAAGGATATGAATGCCATGAAATGGGAGTGTCACAAATTTGAATAAGTAGAACAGTTTTATAAACCATATTTTGTTCTTTTTAGAATACCTTATTTCTGAGAGATACACTTATACTAAAAATAAATTAATTGATTATTATTGATGATACTTCCACCAACATTTATCATAATATTGCCATCCCTCTACCTCTACTCCCCCTGGGCACTGACTCCTTTTGATCCATCATGTTGGTGTGTGGACAGACAGAACTGAAAGTCTAGCTCTGTGGGGAAGTCTTCAGATAGTGTTCTTCAAATTTTAGTGTCTAGGTCCACCGTGATAAATACATTTTATACTGAGACTAATTAAATATAGACATATATAAAGTTTAGACAAAAATTCTGCAAAATAGTGATGGCCTTTCTATATAAAATTTACTCTATTTCAGTCTACTCAGATAGATAGATAGATAGATAGATAGATAGATAGATAGATAGATAGATCATTCTCTGGTTGTGAGAAATGAAATTGGGTTTGGCCTGTGGACAGTGCATGAGCTACATATCCTTTCTATTTTCTAAGGAATAATATCTTCTTTAAAATATTTTATTTCAGGTTCCAGTAGTTGTAAAGAATGAAACCACGTTTGACTTGTTTTCAGTAAATGAACATTTACTCTGCAGTGAGGTATGTACAGAAGTACGAACTAAAGCCTCGTTGCAAAATGCCTTCCGGACCAGCTTAAGCAATTCCAAGTCTCACTTCTCCTTTGCTCACCTTTAAGTTTTGGTATAACTGAGCTGTTAATACACTGGACATTCAAAGGGAAAGAGAAGCCCCTTTGAGTTCAGCATGCAAATTGTGGGAGTTGTTAGTATCAGCACTGCTTGTTCCCTTCTTCTGCCAGTAAGGTACTGGCTTCTCACAATCTAGGCTTTTCTCCTCCAGCTCCACTTGCCTGGCAATTGACTTAAAGTTGTTTTCGGAGAGAGAGGGGTGTTACATTGTTTGATTTGCTAATGTGGGGGAAATCATGGGGTGCGGTTTGATTGCAACACCTCCTCTAAACAAGCCAGATATTCAGCACAGCGGTCCTACTTCCTGTGGGGATGAACTTCCCCACCTCCCCGCCCTGCCTTTTATCCATCAGAAGCGGACTTGTTCCACTTCCCCAAGGTAGTAATTTCAGAGTCAGGGGATTTTTGAACGTTTTCTTTTAAGATCAGAAGAGTGGAGCATAGTCATTATTGATTCAAACCCTTTGTCTTTCTTATGTTTAGGGTCTCAACAAAATTATCTCCAAATTTATGAATCCTAAACATATATAGACTTTAGCTTTTTTATTTTTCAAGAGAGGAAATTATAAAATAATATATTTTCATATATACAAGAAGATATCTGATTGGCCTATTTCAACTTAACCAAAATTTAAGAAAGTTCCTAGATAAAGCAAATTAAGAAAAACATAAATCTTATGAGATCAGTTTCAAGTATTTAATCTGTAAATACCAGTCAGTAAAACATAAGATGAATATTTCAGAAAAGCTAGTACTACTGAGGGTAGTAATGGCTTTCCTCAACACCCACTGTGACACATAGATTTCTTATGTATTGTTTCTATTACAAAGAAGGCTGAAAAATAAATAGTTTAATCTACATTTAATAGATGAAAAACTGAAATTGATAGAGGCTGAAGTGACTTACTCAAGAACAGAAGGATTTGTAGGAGGATTCAAATCCTGGTCTCTATTTCTACTCCAAAGCTCAGCTCCCCACTGGGCCTTCCTGCACGTTTTAACATTGCAAGTGGGAGTTTCACTTGGAGCATTTCTGCATCTATAGATCAACACATGAAATATGAGTTTAGAGTATATTTAAGTATGTGTGCAATTTTAATTTTTTTCATGTCTCATTCCTTGTCTAATTAGTCCTATTGATAAGAAAGAGATCTTTTTTTCTCAAACTTCTCAACATTTACAGAGAAGTAGCTCCCTCATTTATAAAAAGTTAATTCCAAAGTAAATCATTGTTTTCAGAAGCATTCAAACCCTCTCTCTCTCTCTCTCTCTCTCTCTCTCAAACACACACACACAGAATTCAAATGAAGTTCAATGTCAAATGGAGGTCATTGACAGTTTACTCTGGAAAACAGACCTTAGCTAAGAGTATGTTTAATATTACATTTGTTAGCCTGTAATATGACAATACTTCCCCAAAACAAAAGCAAGATGTATGCTTTATTCTGTAGGTCAGAAATAAAAATGTGAATACATTATATATAGAATTTAATATTATTATTGGAAGTAGGTTTTTAACTGATTTCTCACCTAAATTACAGTGCCAACAACTGAAAATTAACTAATTAACACTAATGGTTTTTGTCTATAGTTGATGAGATGGATTATCAGCGAAATCTATGCAGTGTGGAAGATATTCAATGGGGCTTTTTTGAACAATAGCTTAAAAGGGACTACAGGGGAACCTCCTGTTCCCATCTGGAAGCCCTGGGAACACATCTACTCTCTGTGCAAAGCTGTGAAGGGTCATATGCCTTTGTACAATAGCTACGGAAAGTATATTGTGAAACTGTACTGGATGGTAAGTTCATGTTCGTGTGCATTGACATTCATTTCCTTTCATATTGAAATATGTCTGCCTACGGGCTGATACCTCGGCTAATACAAACTGATGCAGTTTGTGCAGGATATCAATCCGGTAGCTAGGGGGAGGAAATGTCCTGCATTCGTAATTTGGGATTAATAAGAAACAGTTGTTTCTCCTGTGATACCGGTTCCCGGTGCTTTTTAAACCGGTGCTTCATGAACCAGTTTGTGGTTCAGGCAGGCAGGCTGTGCAGGCAGGTGGACGCACGGGGCTGTCTCCCTTCCTCTTTTCTCTGTGATGTGCTGTCAGGGTCATGAGCAGGAGGAAGTGCTGGAGCAGGGTCCACTCCTCTCCTGGCACTTGCTGCTGTTGAGGAACCTGATCCCATTGTTTTGTGTTTTTTTTTGTTGTTTTTTGTCCTAAACTTGAGATTTGTTTTCATGTCAACAAACCTTACAGTGACACAGAAAGTTTTACCTCTGCCTAAAAGGAAGCCAGTGGGATAGTAAGAAGTACAAATAGAGAATCAAAAACCCCTCCGTTATTAGGACAAAGTAGACTCACACCACAAGTAGCAATGCTAGATTATATTAGACACCTTTGGGTTGTTCATGGGGAAATTTCTCTTTCTAAAGACCCAGAGTCCCAGGCAAGACCAGCTACAGGTCTCCTTGTTCAAAAATTGTTAGAAATTTCAAGGCAGTAATAGCAGCACTTTAAACCAAATATGAGGCCCTTCTGAGTGTGGGGTCTTGTGTGAAAGGTCATATACCCATGAAACTGGTCCTAGTCACTGAGAATGTTCTTGTACATTTGAAGAAGTGGGCAAAGCATGAAGAGTTATACATTCCATTCTACATATCTAGGAACATGACTTTTTCTTAATGAGGCCAAGCCATCCATCTGGCCAGGATACGGGATGTTGAAAGACCAATGCTTAGGAATTAAAAGGACCATTACAGTGGGAAGGTGAAAGTAAAGAAGACAAGTTTAGCTACTATTTTCCAAAATAGGATTTGGGGGTTTGTTTTTGATATTCACAGCAAGACAGTAGACCTTGAAAGTCAAAATATTGTTAGAAAAGCCCAACCTGTGTGACTCAGTGGTTGAGCATCAACCCATGACCAGAAGGTCACAGTTCAATTCTTAGTCAGGGCACATGCCTGGGTTGCAGGCTCAAGGTAGCCAATCAGTGATTCTCTTTCATCATTGATGTTTCTATCTCTCTCCTCTCCCTTCCTATCTCTGAAATTAATGAAGTCATATTTTTTAAAAAGTTATTAAAAGAGAAAATAACTTCTTAAATTCCATTATCTATGTATTTATCATCAGGAGGTAGACTGTGCAGAGGCATGAGAGGGAGGCTATGGCATTGAGAAAGTGGATTCCCAGTAATAATGTTGAGGGATGATGGAAAGAAGGTAAAGAGTGAGGAGGTCAGATGTCTGGGCATTTGGCCCCCAGTTCTGCACATTCACCTAAACCTGACTTGAGATGGAGTTTGAAGTTATTAAGAATTTCAAAACAGCATCAGCAAAACATTAAACCAACGGTATTAGTTTCAACCTCAATCAATCTCTCTCTCTCTCTCTCTCTCTCTCTCTCTCTCTCTCTCTCTCTTTCTCTCCCCCGCCCCCCGCTGTCTCTCTCTCTCTGCTTCCCGACATCCTTCCTTCTTTTCAAATTTCCTTCCAGACAGGGATCAACATTTATTAATACTACATTCCATTTTGCATAGAAAAATGTGATTTATTTCTCTTTATACTGATTCCTAACTATCCCAAACCTACTTTGATTCAGAAAATTTTTTAAAAAAATGTATAGATAACATAGTCAGTCCTTGAGGTCTCAGAGCCTCTCTATATGAAATTTAAAATTCAGATTTTCATTCCAGTTTTTCCCATAAAGGTATTCCCATTATTTCCAGTTTGGATTCTAAGTAAACAGCATCATGGTTCTTTGGCACCAGCCAGACAAGAATGTACTGAGTAGCATAAAGAATAGCGTTATGAAACAGAGCAGTTTTCTCTTCTTTCACTGCAGTGATGACACCACTACTGGGATCTATACAGTCTGGTCATGTACTTTCCAATGTCAGCATTCTCATTCTTTTGGCTCCTTGAAAGAAACAAATTCATTATTGCTTTCCACTTGAAATATTCATTGCTCTTGGCAGCCTTTCCATGATTGTCCCAATGCTTCCATTTGTCTCTGAAGAAACAGAAAACACACACATTGGGACCAATAATTTTCCCCAGTTGCCATCAATCTATTGGTATAAGAAAATGTATTAGTTTTTGTTTCAGATTAAACCTTGTACTTTTTAAGGACAATATTATTGTAGAATTCAGAGGGGTTTTTTTAATAGATTTTTATGGAGAAAGAGAGGGAGAAAGAGAGAGAGAGAGAGAGAGAGAGAGAGAGAGAGATCAATTTGTCGTTACACTTATTGATGCATTTGTTGGTTGATTCTTATATGTGCCCTGACCAGGGATCAAACCTGCAACCTTGGCGTGTTGGGAAGACGCTCTAACCAACTGAGCTACCCGGCTAGAACCTGAATCCAAAGTTTCTTAAACTGTGGAGGTGCAGAAAACCTTAAGTGCTTCCCATGCCCCAGCCCAGACCCCCTGAGTCAATCTCTGGGCAGAACCTGTAGTCTGCATTTGAAGCAAAATCTCTCCCACTGGGGACAATTTTGTTGTTCTTTAAACCATATAAACAAGATATATACCATGATAAACTATTTTTCTAACATGCAATTACTTTTTTTACAAAATGTAAATTTTTAAATTCTTATTTCACTATTATTAACGTTCTACATGTTTTTAGTAAAACAAATTCAAACACTGTTACAATGTTCAGAGTAGAAAATGAAAGTTCCCTGACTCTACCTATATAGACAATCCCAGAAAATGATTTTATGTATATCCTCCTAAACTTTTTTCCTTATAAACATAAGCAAACCTACTATATATAATTTGTAGCACCAATAATATCATGTAGTAGTTATTGTTCTGTAAAGTACTTTTTTCCTAACCATGGACATTTTTTATGCCAGTTTATCTACCTTGTACTCCATTGTTTGAATACAACAATGACTACACATATTTTGCTAATTTCACATTGACAGACATTTATGGACCAGTGTTTCACCAATACAAAAATAATACTGTAAAATAGCATCTTTGCGTATATAACTTTGCCCATTTTCATGACTATTTTTTTCTTGGATTTCTACATGTGTAATTAATTTTTCTGTCAAAATACACGCAAATTCTTAATGCTGATTAGTATACTTAGTTACTCTTTTAATTTGTGTGTACTTTATATTTCATATCATTGGAATTTAAGTCTGTTAATTTTTGAGGGGGAGGGATTTGTCTCCCTTTTCCTATCCTCCTGTGAGTTTCTTGAACATTTCATAGGATTCCATTTTGATTTATCATCTATTAGGAAAGAAAGAAAAAGATATATAACCATTAAACTAGCCAATATAAGTTTAGAGTTACAAGTGTCATACAAAGAAAGCATTTTTTTACTCTATTACTCCTATCTACCTGGGGAAAATATACTGTTCCTTGACTTTTAATTTCAAATGCCTCCTTCCTGTGAAGACATTAGCAAAATTAGTTATACTTTCTTTTCTGGTCCTAGAGCACTTTGAACATATGGAATTTCATATTGTTTGCATATACTTCTTTCCTTGCTAAACTATAAGAATTCAGTGGTATTGGCCCTGAGTTATGTCAGTCTTTGGATTCACAATGCTTATATCACTGCTGAAAATAGTCATTGGGTAAAGGAAGAATTCTATAATAAATTCTATATGTAAAACCAACATTAACAAAAAACTTGGAGTTCATAATCATTAATGTTATCATTGCTTCAAACTTTTAATTATGAAGGAATATGCATATAGGTGAATGTATAATGATTATATTAAATAAGGTATTAATTAACTTCATGTTAAAAATTAGGTCTTTAATTACAAGTGGGAGTAATATGATCATTGGAAGCATAAGATCACTGAGCTTAATAAATAATAATTACTAAAGTTACATTTAGATAATTTTTATTATGACTATATTAAATTATTTAATTATGCTCAAATTCATTCATGGTTGTATATGTTTTGATTCTGTTATTTGAAACACTTTAATTTACTGCATTATGTAGGATGGGACATCCAAGGATATGCTTACCAGACCTCATAAATAAAGACAGATGCTTATCTTTGTCCTTATTTGAATGCACTGTAATTACATTAAGGAAAATAATAAGCCCAAACCCTCAGCCAGAGTAGTATTAAAGACTAGTATGTCAGTCTTTATATGTAAGAAGTTAAAATAAAATTATAAAACAAAAAATATAGAACAGTAAATAATAATGTCAGTAGTATACAAGGTGGGACAAAAGTAGGTTTACAGTTGTTTGTTTGAAAAATAATACAATAATTAATGAATAATAATCCAAGAATAAACTCTGTATCACATACAATTACAAACCTATTTTTGCCCCCCCCACCCCGCCCCCTGCATAATGATGTATGAGTGAAAAGAACATAAATCATGGATGGTATATTTCTTTCTTCTCATTTTTAGGGTTGCTGGAGAAAGATAACCGTTGATGACTTTCTGCCTTTTGATGAAGATAACAATCTATTGCTTCCAGCTACAACTTGTGAACTTGAACTCTGGCCCATGCTTTTGTCTAAAGCTATCATTAAGCTGGCAAATGTTGAGTATGTAGAAAGTGGAATTATCACTCACTTGTATAAAAACAAAAAGGCAAACCACAGTAAAAACAACAGTACCACATCTATATTCCACAGCTTTATTTTTTTGATTAATTTTTAAAAACTTTCTTTTCAAACAGTGTAAATTTTCTTATGTAAAAATGTATAGGCCAAAGTCATTAATTTGAAGTATTGGGTTAGCCAGCAATCAAATAAAATTTCCCCCAGTAAAAGTATTCAAGAAAACTATTCTATACTCAATGCTCTCTGCGAATGGAAAGTCAATCACAGAAATAAATGCTTCAGCTTAAGGGGAGAAAGAAGTTGTTTTGTAGAGGACAATACTGGCTCATCCAAATACTGAATAATATGCTGGGATCCAGTTAAAGGGTTAAGTCTGTCTATGCAACAATAATGTGCTAATTTTGAAAACCCTGAACTGTTTTGAAGGATGCCAAGATGCTGCTCATGATGTTGATAACATTGGTCCCTTTTAATACATTCATGGTGTTAACTATTCATATTTCTTCGATATCCTTATGAAATCTGCTTGCATCCTGCATGACTTGTGCACCAGCATAGATGAGGCATTTCTGCTGTTTATTCTCTCAGACTCCGCGTGCAGAGACCTGTGGTCATTCCATCTCGTCCCTAGTGATGCAAACAGGCTTAGATGCTTGAGCTGCCAATGCATGGTTACTTTGTGCCTTTGCTTGGTGGGAGAATGCTCACTTCCACCACACCAGCTTGAATTTGACACCCTCCTCTCCCCTCACAATGTGTCCTATTTTTTTTTTTTTTTGGCTGTTAGACTTTTAATGGAGGGAAGTACAAAATGCATCAATGCAAAGGACTTTTACATACTAATTAGCAAAATGATTAATGTAAATGTAGGAATACACAGTGTTAAACCTCAAAAACTACAAAGCTTCCTGCAACCTAAGATAATGGAAAGGCTCCCCCCACCCTCCCCTCACAATGTGTCCTAATATCAACAGAACACACTACAGGCTTTAACAGATAGCATCTGCCATTTGCTCAAAGCCCAGCCCTCTCGCTTTCTGTAAACACAGCAAGATCAGTCAGAAGGCAGTTCTGCTCTTCCTGGATTTTCTTGAGCTCAGCTTCCTTTTTCTCCCCCAAGGCTAAACAACAAAACCACTCCTCTGCCAGCCTCTTCATCCCCCCCTTTCTCTTAACAACCCTCCATTTCCTGTTGGGAATTTGTTTCACCCAGCTTGCAGCGCTTCATTTCAATAATTTAAAAGAACAGACTTATCCCATAATTTTTTTGGTGTACTAAGACACATTGCAGTTCATGTGTGACAGTTTGCATGGATTTACAGGTTTTTATAATCTAGTTTTCATAAAACTAACCCTAAAATTAAAAAAAATATGGTGATGCTAGTAATCTCTCTAAATTATGAGATTCTCTCAAGTTTTCTCGTCTGTCATTCAGAGCAAGAGAGAGACCAGTGTCAATCTATTTATTAATTAGTAGTAAATCTTTTTAAAAATATATATTTTATTGATTTTTTTACAGAGAGATAGGGAGAGGGATAGAGAGTTAGAAACATCGATGAGAGAGAAGCATCGATCAGCTGCCTCCTGCACACCTGGGGATGTGCCTGCAACCAAGGCACACGCCCTTGACCAGAATCATACCTGGGACCCTTTAGTCCCCAGGCCAACGCCTAATTGTCAACGCTCTATCCAGTGAGCCAAACCGGCTAGGGTGTAAATCTTAATTTATGTTTTATTTTCTATAAAAATAACTCTAAGGCCCTAGCCAGTTTGGCTCAGTGGATAGAGTGTCAGCTCAGCTCATGGACCCAAGGGTCCCAGGTTTGATTCTGGTCAAGAGCATGTACCTAGGTTGCAGGCTCAATCCCCAGCCCCAGTTCTGGGTGCATGTGGGAGGCAATCAATCGATGTGTCTCTCACATCAATGTTTCTCTCTCTTAGTCTCCCTCCCTTCCACTCTCTCTAAAAATCAATCATCAATGGAAAAATATCCTCGGGTGAGGATTAACAAACAAAAAAATAATTTAAAAGTAACTCTAAGTTCAAAAAATTTTCTTCCTGTAAAATAAATAAATACTCATCCAATATCTTTCTAGGTAGCTGAACACTACTAAGTATTCACACTGGTGACAACTATGTTTATTTTATTTATTTATTTACTTATTTGATAATTTATTAATCCTCACCACAGGATATTTTTTCCATTGATTTTTAGGGAGAGTAGAAGAGAGAGGGAAAGACAGAGAGAAACATCGATGTGAGAGAAACACATCAATTAGTTGCCTCGTTCACGAGCCCAGACCAGGGCCTGGGCCGGAAGGACCCTGCAACCGAGGTAGGTGCCCTTGATTGGAATCAAACCCGGGACCCTTTGGTCTACAAGCCAATGCTCTATCCACTGAGCCAAACAGGCTAGGGCTATGTTTGTTTATTTTGAAAGAAAATAATGTTCTTAATGTTCCTAATTGTCAAACCTCACCTGAAGTTCTGAGAATTAAAGCTGCAAGGCCAGTGAAGCATTACAGGCATGACCTGAATAAATGGAGTAGCATTTTGCCTTTCTTAAAGCTATAGTTCAATAGAATTTTCTAGGAACTTGAGTAATAGAATTATTGTCATTTTTAAATAATAAATAAATCCAGCTTGGAAATAAAGGATCAGACTAAATGTAAGACATTTCTTAGGTTTCCAAATATAAGGGGACAACTTATATTTGTCTACACATTTTTCTCAGATTATATTTATTGTCATATAAGTTTTAGCTTTCTACATTAAAAATTAATATTTAGTAGTTGTTTCAATATCACTGTGAGATATGTAAAGGAAAAAAACATTATTTCTATGAGGCTTTTACAGTCAATTCTTAAATATGATTATCCAAAGAAGAATTTAGACTAAACTATGAATTATCTCAATAGATACTTGTTATCTTTGAGATATGTAGACACATCAATCCATCTATCATCACCATATGGTCAACTAAAGCTGTGACTCCTGGCCAGAAGAGGGATTTGCCTGTTGCTGTAAATGGACTAATCTAGTCAGAAAAAACAACAACAACAAAAACCCAAAAAACTAAAATGAGAAGAGTGACATTTGGTCAATCACAAATGTCATTTGATTTTATCCTATGGTGGCAAATCCACTGGTTTGTATAGGATAGAAGAGCTGTTTGTGGTTTCTCTGAAATTATCTAATAATTTAATTAAGGATGTCTGATGCCCATCTTGACCTGCCATATATGAGACTGACAATACACAGCTTCATAGGCATCTTAGAATAAGTACCAAAACCAGAAACATAAAGTCACTGTTCTATTTTTAAAAGAACATGATAATATATTGAATATATAAAATATATAATATTTTAACATATATCACATGTATGAATATGTTTTATGTATATGACAGCAGTCTTAACATGTCTTTTAAAAATAAAGCTTATAATCATGTTTTGTAAATAGATGTGACATTTTATCATTGGATCTACTTAAGTGCTTTACCAAAACAAGTAATCTAACTATTGGAATAATATTTTCTTGTGCTATAATGTTTAACCAGTATGACCCCTACATTCATTATTATATCACTATTTAATAGAGATTCCTACTTTTTATATACCTCTCTGTGTTTTCAAATTTTATTAACTATACTACTGTGCATTTGCTTCTTTAGCATCCATATAGCAGAGAAGAGAGAGCTGGGAGAGTCCACCATTATTCACGCACTTACAGGATGGTTACCGGAAGTCATTCCTCTCCAGTAGGTTTGACCATTAACTTTCTTGTGCATTTTTTTCTTTCTCCCCTTGTAAAGTTTCTTTTACCAAAACATTTGTACTTTTTAAGGAAATTTCAAGAAAAGTTACATTTTATAAAAATGTTGGGGAGAACATTTTATAGTTTTATATAAAATTCTTTGAGAATTTCAAAGTAAATTCTGTTTCCTTACATATATATTGTAAATTTAGTCCTATAATATCTGAATTACAAATATTAAAATAATGTTATTAGACATTATGCACTTTAATATATTATTTCTAATTAAAAACCACAGTCCTGAAAAGATTATCTTATTTAATCATCCATATAACCCCATCAACCAGGTATATATCATTATAAGTGAGAAACTAAAGCTCAGAGTGTTTGACCAAAGCTGTTCATATTGTTCCTGGAGGTGATAAAATTGGAATCTAAGTATTTTTGAGCATGTCATCAATTCAGATGTTGATTTTTACAAGAAGATCAAAGCCACATACAGTTATCAATTTGCATCATCATTGATTGACCTTTGGCTGATGTTGGGAAGTTACCGCTCCTCAGGGTCCAGCTTAGAGGGATTGAAGACAGCCCTCATAACTTGAATATTAGATATATGATTTGCAAATATTTTCTCCCATTCTATAGGTTGCCTTTTCATTTTTTTTGCTGGTTTCCTTTGCTGTGCAGAAGCCATTTAGTTTCATGTAACTTTCCTTTATTTTTGCTTTTGTTGCCTTGGTGTCAAATCCAAAACCTCATTGTCAAGACCAATGTCAAAGGTCTCACCACCTATATTTTCTATGGAAATTTTATGGGTTTTAGGTCTTATATTCAAGTCTTTAATCCAGTTTGAGTTGATTTCTATGTATGGTGTAAGATAATGGCCTAACTTCATTCTTTTGTATGTGGTGGTTCAGTTTTTCCAGCACCATTTATTGGAGAGACTATACTTTCCACATTGTATATTCTTGGCTTTTATTTTTGTCATGAATTAATTGACTGTATATGTGTGAGTTTATTTCTGGGCTTTCTATTCTGTTTCATTGATCTATGTGTCAGCACTAAATAGAATGTTAGCTGTGGGCTTGTCATATATGGTCTTTACGTTGAGATATGCTCTTTCTACACTCAAGTAGTTGAGAATATTTATCATAAATGGATGATGCATGACAAAGGGCACATAAAGATAACACCTGCCCTCCGGCCTGTGGAGAGAATTACAGTTGGCCCTTAGCTGTGTGTTTAATTATAAGCCTGCCCCTCAGGCCAATGCATTAAAATAAGCAAATAAGCCTCTTCCATAGAAAGTTTGCTGCCTCTGCACTGGGCTTGGGGTGGGCAAGTCTGTGGGAGCTTTTTAAGAACCATTTCTGTGGTTACTATGGCCTCATGGGTCTTGGATGCAATCCCCATGGGCTTTCAAAGCTAGATGTTTTGTGGGATCATTTATTAGGTGAAGGTTTTAAAAGTTTGGGTGCCAGATGTGAGTTTCAAACCCTTTGCACCTCAGGGATAAACTCAGGGTTGTGAGTTGCCTCCAGTTGTGGGTCACCATGCTGGGTTTATGGCGATATTGTGTCTCAGTCTCTCCTACTTGCATCCATGTGGGTTCATTCTCATTCGCCAGCTGTGTAGGAGCCACTCAGTTACTTTCCTCCCCCGCCCCCCACCCCCTAGAGGTAACTGTTTTATATCTACCTGTAGATTCAGGGTAGTCATGGGAATGGATGAGTTCCGGGTCCTCCTATGTCTCCATTCTGAACCAGAATTCCTTGTTTGGTCTCTTTCCATCAGCAAAACCCAGCACATCATAGGCACTCAATTAGAATTTGTTTAATCAGTGAATATATAATGGTGTTTTAAACTAATATTTGAAATTAACTATTGAAATTAGTCTTTTAAGATAGTAAGTTGATTTTTTTTCTGTCAGTAATTTCTTGATGTGGAGTTTAAATCTTAATTTGAAAATTAGTGTTGATGTGTTTTATCAAAGCCCACGATATATGGACAAAGTCTGGGAGCTCTTGAAAGAAATATTGCCTGAATTTAAGCTGACAGATGAATCCAACTCTGAGAGCAAAATAACAGAGGTAGATAGCAAATTAAAAGATGCAGGAAAAGAAGTGAATTATGGCAAAGAAGTGAAAGATGGCAAAGAAGTGAAAGATGGCAAAGAAGTGAAAGAAGGCAAAGAAATGAAAGATGGCAAAGAATTCAAACCTGAAACTTCAGTTACAACACTAAAAACACTTGAAAAAAGTGACAAAGCTCCAAAGGGTAAGACATTATATATCATACATTATTTAATATGGATATTGTATATAAATGCTTTACAAACACATTGCTGAATTTAATGGTTCTTCATTGTTATTATCGTGTATTAAATGTTGTGGAAATAATTAAGATCCTTCCTTGATAGGATTTCAGAACTTCTAAGGGTATTTGCTACATGTTAACTATTGTTTCATATTTTACTCTCTTTAGAAATCAAAGGAAATTATACAATTTGATGATACTAAATTAACATAGTATTAATATAGGAAGAGACATTAAGTTTTCAAGTTTCATCAAACACATCTTTCTTGTATGTTATATGTAGGGTACAATGAACCAAAATAGCAAGGGACAAAGTGGTCCTGTTTATTTTTTCAGGAAATGTGAAATGACCAGGGATTAGATGATGATTCATTGATTATTTATTGTAAAGTGGAAGTTCAAATTTGAGAAGAAAAAATTCTAGTTGGTTTTTTTTTTACAAGTGTAGGATTATTTATTCTCTTAAGGCAGGAAAGGTATTGAGTAATTTTTTATTTCTAAAATATTTTATATAGCTATGTAAATAAGCAATAATGCTTGTTAAATATTCTAGAAAATACTCAGCTGTCTTTATATTTTGATCTTTCAAATATTTATGTTTTAGAAAATATTGACATTCTATCCAATTATTTCATATCAGGGTCTTATCTACAGTACAGTGCATAGAAATTATTACTGTAAATGTTCCTCAAAAATATACCAAGACCAAGTGTGTGAGTGATATCTGCTTATCATAGGCCCTTTTTGAAATGACCTAATATGCACTAGTATGAAAGAAAGCAAAAAAAAAAAAGCCTGATCAAATTTGTTTTATCTAGTATATCCCCAATTAATTTCAACTGACAAGCCCTTTCTCACATATCACAAATTAACATTTATCTATCCACCCATTCATCCAATATACAATTTACTGAGTATAATTCCAATAAATGTTCCCGGGATTAGTGATAACTTGTTGAACAAAATCAGATAAGAAAGGTACTTCCTGAATCTTATTGTCTAGGGATAGAGACTAATATTCACTTAAAAATCATAACCACTTATTAACAAATAAGCCTTAAATGGAAATGAAGGAAACTATGGGAGTTCATATAGGGGACCTAGTCTATGGTGTAGGGAAAGAATTTCCTAAGGAATTTTGAGCTGATTTTGCAAAGATGAGAGGAATATCAAGAAGATGGGGGGCTGTGGAAGAAAGAGTATTCTAAGTAGAGGAAATAGCAGATATACTAGTAAAGGCTATAAGACAGTAGGAAGAATGACAGTTTGGAAGACCTGGCAGAAGCTATATTTAGCTAGAGGAAAGGATGTGAGGATTAAAGGATGGTTTGAGAAAACCTGGAGAAGTAGGTAGGAGAATGATCATATAAAATCTTCTAGGTTGCCGTAACCAGTTTGGCTCAGTGAATAGAGCCTCTGCCTGCGGACTGAAAGGTCCCAGGTTCAATTCCGGTCAAGGGTATGTACCTTGGTTGCGGGCACATCTCCAGTAAGAGGTGTGCAGGAGGCAGCTGATCGATGTTTCTCTCTCATCGATGTTTCTAACTATCTCTCTCCCTTCCTCTCTGTAAAATAAATCAATAAAATATATATAAAAAATAAAATAAAATCTTCTAGGTCATGTTAAGATTATTGATCTTTATCATAAGAAAAACTGACAGCTAATGAAGAACAGACTAGAATCTGCATGATCTAAATCACATTTTAAAAACAATATCATGGTTTTTTGAAAAGAAAAGACCTTAGGGTGAGGTCGGGACCTTGAGGTCTGGTGACATGAGTGTATATAAAAAAACGGTTTGGAGACTCTTGTAATAGCTCATGTTAGAGACAATGGTAGCTGGGAGTGGGTAGTAGGGTAGTAACAGTGAATAAGGTGAATAATTTGAGAGATATTTAAAAAGTAAAAAACATGGTAGCTGAAATGGAGATGATGGTGGATACTGAAAAACGAATAGTTTTATGAGGAGAGATCATAAAATGATTTTGAACATATTAAATTTGAGATATGCTATGAGTTCCGGGGTGGCAATACACCAGGGGTCCTCAAACTTTTTAAACAGGGGGCCAGTTCACTGTCCCTCAGACCGTTGGAGGGCCGGACTATAGTTTAAAAAAAAAAAAACTATGAACAAATTCCTATGCACACTGCACATATCTTATTTTGAAGTAAAAACAAAACAAAACAGGAACAAATACAATATTTGTATTTGCATGTGGCCCGCGGGCCGTAGTTTGAGGACCCCCTGTAATACACGTTTTGGAATCATTGACAAATGCATGCTAAGTTAAACTATGAATGATAGTCTCAAGAAGACAACATAGAATAAGAAGACGTGGCTGCCTGAGACTGAGCTTTAAAGAAACTAAGCATCTGAGAGCCAGGAACACAATGATGATCTGGCAAAGGAGGCTAAGGGATGGCCAGAGAAGCAGGAGGAAAACCAGCAGAGCATGATGCTACTGAAGTCAAAAGAAGGGAGTTTCAAGAATCAGAAAGATAGTCTGTGTCAAATAGTGAGAGTTGAAATACGGTGGGAACTCAGATTTCCCTGTTGAATGTTGTGATGTGAAGGTCATTGGGCACTGGTGGAGGATGGGAGTGGAAGGCATATTGAGAGCGTTAAGAAGTAAGTGCAAAGTAAAATAATGTCCAAACAACCCTGTTAGAAGTTTGTGAACAGGAAAGCTACAAAGAGGAACCGGACAGGGAATATGTGGACCTACATGGGATACTTATGTTTTAAACTACTGAAGGAGAACTAAGTATTTTTAAGTGAAGACATGAAAGAATCCAGCTGAGATTACAGCAATAGTGTATGTTTCCTGAGAAGGCAGGGAAAGGAGGACAGGAGTCCAGGTGGGAGAGGTTGGACCCATCCAGGGGAGCAGGCGCTCCTCCATTCTACCAGGTGGGTGCATGCCACGGGAGGGGACAGGCGCAAATGTTGGGGGGTGAATGGGTTACATAGGGAGAAGCTGAGAGTTTCTCACTAAAGGCTTCTATTTTTCTCTCTATATAAGTAGCTTATCGATGAGCCGAGAGTGAGGTGGAGGTGGAAGATGAAGGTTCTCATGGTGATTTAAATTAGATGTAGCAGAGGTTTGCCGAACTAGGGAAAGGTTATCTCCAGTAGGACTCAGCTGCTAACTTTACCTAAGGTGATATTTGCTAGATGAGTGGCATGAAATGGCAGAGGAGCAACACATGTGGGTAAACACTGTTGTATATTGTCCAAATTGCTAGGTGAAAGAGTGTATTTTTTCTATTTGTAAGTTTTATTATAAATTATATTTTCTGAATTCTGAATAGGAGTTTGAAGGCTTTAAAGTCCTATTTTAAAATCATACATGAAATTATATATTTCTACCTAAAATTAATTTTATTGAGTGAAATCAAATATTTATAGAAACCCAAGGTGTAAAATTTGATAACTTGTATTTATACTTTAGTTTCCTAGTTATATGTCTCCTCCTGCACTTAAAAGTTATCAGTTATCTTCACTTTTGTATCTCGCATAGGTGCTAAATCTACTATAAAAGCTAAGATATAAGACAGGTGTACATTTTAGGGTAAGGAATAGTGCAGGTTGTTAATATCACAGTTTTTATGCAAATTGAAAAAAATAACCTGATTACAAATTTAGCAGGTGCTGAAAGAATAAAAAGGCAGAAATCTGATTTTTTGTTTCAGAATTGAATTGACTTCATTAGGGAATAAAAAATCTTGGATTTTTAATTTTCAATCTTTATACTAAATTTTTTCTTTTTAAATTAGAAAAATAATTACAGTTTGCATTCAATATTATTCTGTATTAGTTGCAGATGTACAGCATAGTGGTTAAAAATCAGGTACTTTACAGAGTGGTCCCCCGATATTTCAGGCACTCACGTGGCCCCATACACAGCCATCATGATATTATTGACTATATTCCCATGCTGTAACCTACATCTCCATGACCATTCTGTAACTACCGATTTGTACTGCTTAATCCCTTCACCTTTTCCACGTAGCTCTCAACCCCTCTCCCCTCTGACAACAGCCAATCTGTTCTCTGTATCTTTGAGTCTGTTTCTATTTTGTTTGTTTATTTTCTTCTTTATATTCCACATATAAGTGAAATCATATGGTATTTGTCTTTCTCTGACTCATTTCACATAGCATAATACCCTCTAGGTCTATCTAAGCTGTCAAAAAAGGTAAGATTTCATTCCTGTTTATGGCTGAGTAGTATTCTGTAGTGTTCCATTGTGTATATGTACCATACTTTTATTTATTTTTTAGTTGAAGGCAAACGCGTTTTATAGAAATGTAATTGAAAATTCAAAGGGTGCATATAGTTCTGTGTGTAGGGTGTGATTAAGAAAGTCATTTTGGCCATAATGTATTGGGTTAGGCATTCAGTTTTCACCAGAAGATATTCTGGAGACAGCAGGCAATATTTTCTTGAGATGTAGGGCCCCAAATAAAAAAGATCTGAAAAGTCTCCACATTTAGAACTCAACTTTAAGAATATGATTAGTTGTACTTTGATTTTTCCTTTTAAAATGAGAAACATAGCCTGTAATTTTATATACAAAAATCATATATCAAATTATCACCTACATTGAACATAAATTGATGTGTAGTCAATAATAAATAGTGCTGCAGGTCTTTCACAATACACATTGATTTTCAAAATTTTGTCTTGCTTTATTTTAATGTTTCTAACTAGAGGTGAATAGTGTTTGAGGGAATTTGTGGCTATTGTGTTTGAGGTTTTATAATTAAAAGATTTATTATGTTTTTTAATATGTTAGAGAAAGCAGATATAAGAGACATTGGGAAGAAAAGGAGTAAAGATGGAGAAAAGGAAAAGGAAAAATTTAAATGGTCGTTTCATGGTTCCAGACCCTCATCAGATGTCCAGAACTCTCTGCTGTCTCTGTCGGACTGTAAGCGCTCAGTCTCCTAGACTATGGACTACTTTAGCTGTTTCCTGAAATGTTGAAGCTCTGTGGAGCATAGAAACATATCTCCTGTATAGACATCCTATATACTAAAAGGCTAAAAGGCAAATCGAACAAACGGCAGAATGACTGGTTGCTATGACACACACTGACCACCAGGAGGCAGACGCTCAACACAGGAGCTGCCTCCTGTTGGTCAGTGTGCTCCCACAGGCCAGAAGCCGGGCTTATGGCTGGTGAGTGCAGCGGCGGTGGCGGGAGCCTCTCCTGCCTCCACAGCAGCACTCAGGATTTCCAACTGTTGGCTAAGGCCCAGTCAGACATCCCCCAAGGACTCCCAGACTGCAAGAGGCGCAGGCTGGGCTGAGGGACCCTCCAAGTGCACGAATTTCATGCACCTAGCCTCTAGTATCTAAATAAGCATGTGTAAAGTTGCCTGTAAGGTTCCACATATGAGACAATAGTGAAGGCTGTCCAAATTCTCATGGCATAACAGTCACAGGAGAAGGAAGACATATACTAACATATATTATATATTAGCAGATTATAAAATTTATATTACTATACACAAGTAAAATATGTTGTATATTCTATATAAGGTACATATATTAATATACAATCATACAAAGTATATAAATATTAGCATATGTATTATATATTAGTATATGTCTTCTGTATGAATTATATGTAGCATATATAACATTTTAAGATTATATAACATATACCCATTATCTTTGTTGTTTTTTTAAAAAATGTTTTTATTTACTTTAGAGAAGGAGGGAGAGAGAGAGAGTGAGAAATAGCAAGCAGCTGCCTCCTGCACACCACCTGTTGGGGACCGAGCTCCCAACCCAGGCATGTGCCCTGAGAGGAATTGACCCAGTGACCTCTCCATGTATGGGAAGATGCTCAACTGAGACACACTAGTCAGGGCATATTATACACATTGTCTTTTTTTAAGACTATATTTCTACTATTGGGTCATCTATCTTGGTGCTTCCAGAATGTAGGTTCTAATTTTCAGCTTTCCGTTCATTCCATGGTTGGAAGCACATCCCTTTACTTCCAGCACTATGCTTTATCTAGTTTTTCTTTTCATTTTGTCTTCTTCCTTAACACATTATTATGGTTTTGTAAGGACATTTTAATAATTATGACTTTTTATAATTACAGAAACATGTCTGGTGGTTTGTTAGAGAAAAGAGTCACTAGTCATATTTTAAATTCTGTATTAAAAATTGTTTTCTTCTTTTGATGCCTTAAGCAATCTTTTTGGATAGTAGATGGCATGACATTCCCAAAGTTACTGATAATTCATCATCACTGTGAAAATGACTAAACCTTTCTCTGAGTTTCTTTCTTTGGGAAAATAAAGTTAACAATGCCTTTTTCCCTCTACCAAATTAAGAGATAAGGTTAATCTCAAGATACAGAATATGGTTTAGAATTTGGGCTGTGGATAATACTGCCTGGGTTCAGATCCCTGCTCCATGAAAATCATACAAAGTTTAATTTTTTCATGTAAAAATATGTTTTTACAACTTTATTATATTTTACAATTAATCCATTTAAGGAAGATTCTGGTTCATGTCTAATTTATATTTTGTGTCTCTAAAGATACTATTCTCAATTAACACATCTAACACAGTTAAATGTAAATGCTCAAATTAGTAAAGAAATAACACAAAACTTTTAATTAAAAATAAAAATAATAAAGGAAAATAAATTATATTATTTTGGCCAGAATCTTTAAAGAACAAAAGGACACCCAATCAAATATAGAAATATCAGGGATGTTAAGGAACATGTTAATAAATAAGTGATGCTCAGAAGCAAAGTCTAAAAGCATTAAACATTTCAAACTAAGTTACTTATGTTTTCCTTCTTCCTGGACGTATTCATTTATTTATAATTTTTTATTCCTTTTCTTTAGTTTTTATTGATTTCAGAGAGGAAGGGAAAGGGAGAGAGGAGAGAGAGAGAGAGAGAGAGAGAGAGAGAGAGAGAGAGAGAGAGAGAAACATGAATGATGAAGAGAGTCGCTGATCAGCTGCCTCCTGCATGCCCACTACTGGGGATTGAGCCCACAACCTGGGTATGAGCCCTGACCGGCAATTGAATCGTGACCTGCTGGTTCATGTGTTGATGCTCAACCATTGGGCCATGAAATGACATGAAAACTCCTGCACTTCTTTAAATTCAAAATAAAGATCTTTTAGCTATGAAAGCTAAGAAATGTCACAATGTTAAAATCATTCATTTGAACATAATTATTTGTAGACCATCTTAAGTTAGATTGACTGATGACTAGTAAGTCTATGTCAGTGATGGCGAACCTTTTGAGCTCGGTGAGTCAGCATTTTGAAAAACCCTAACTTAACTCTGGTGCCGTGTCACATATAGAAATTTTTTGATATTTGCAACCATAGTAAAACAAAGATTTATATTTTTGATATTTATTTTATATATTTAAATGCCATTTAACAAAGAAAAATCAACCAAAAAAATGAGTTCGCGTGTCTCCTCTGACACACATATCATAGGTTCGCCATCACTGTTCTATGTGATAACATTTTTACAGTGAGATAAAATGATTTTTGAGCAACTAAATGGTACTATGATGAAGGTAAAATTAATGAGATATTCTATAAAATGAATGCACATGTTTATTTTAAAAATTTAGAATCACTTATCTATTTTTTACCAGCAAAGATAAGGAATTATCTTTAATTCTAATTTTTTAAGCTTTAATTCTATCTTAATGTTCATTAAGGAATTTTGGAATGAACTACTGACAGACCCATTAGGACACCATATATGCTTGCTTTTGCAGGTTCTTCAGGAATACAGTCCCCTCACATGGTTGTGTATGCTACCTTTATTCCTCTCTATTTGTTTGAAAAGAGGATCTTTTCACTAGAGATGATGGTGAGTACTCACGTCCAGGAGGCACAGTATCATTTATGGTTTGTGTGTGTGATTACGTCCTGTGATAGAAGGAAGTCTGCCATACAACAAGGGCAATACCGTCAAGCTAATAGGACATAATGTGCCATTATGAATATATAGTACCAGTGTCTCTGTTTTAATTCAAAGTTAATTCACTTTAGCATGGGTAAATCTAAGTGTGCTTCCCAGCCCTCCCTCCAACTTGAGCCTCTTGTGAAGATCTTAATAGGCCATCTCAGCCCTAGTTTGTTGTTTGTTCGGTCGGTTGTTTTTAATTCCTTTTTTTATGGCACTGACTAAGGTGCTATCTTAGATATTTCCAAGAGATTAAATGCTCCAACACCAAGGGCTACAAAACAGTATGAGCCATGCTTTTGGAGTCCATGGTCTCAAGTAGAGGAACCACTTAAACACTTTTAAAGCTGAAAAATGTAAGGATGGATGAAGGCATTACCAAAAGAAAAGGGTGCAAAAGAATCCCTGTGAACTTCTTTCTGGCATCCTCCTTAAAAACTAACATTTAAGCACAACGTTAAGTTTTGAATTTAAAACTTGAAAAAAATGACATTTATTCACTAATTCAACAGATATTTATTGTTATTCTAATGAGCTAGGCTCTGAGCATGATGAACAAGATTAACAAAGTGCCTCCCACCTCTCTGCCCCCAGAAAGTTTAGTCTAATGAGGAAGGCAGACAAGCAAACTACAGCAATGAAGTTAGAAAACTGGTCCGAGAGCCCACGAGGTGCCTGGCCTATGGTAGTGATGGTGTTCAAATAATGAGTTGGATGAGTGACCGAATGGATGGGAAACTGAATATGGCACACAGAGCAGAAACACGTCTTCCTGTTGGCTACAGAAGTCTTCCCAAAGAAGAAATGCCTAAGCTGTGGCCTTAAGAAGTTAGCCTAATAAATAGGAAAAACGCTCAAAGCAGAGGAAAGCCTGAGGGTGAAGGAGAACCCACTGGGTTCAGGGAACTGACCAGAGGTTGAATAGATGGCAAGGGAAACATCTTAGAGGCAACTTGAGAAGTGAAAGGGAGTCAGGACAGAAAGAGAATTATTATTCCTCCTGACAATGGCTTCAGGGACTCGAGGCTCAGGAATTAGCCCAGTGTCTGTAGCAGTAATTAAATGAACTTCAAAGCTGTAATGAACTGACTGTACTGTCACAGTTTTCCTAACTTGACTGCTAATTATTTTATATTACCCACTAGGATGGTCTAGTTCTCCTGGTAAAAATCAAAATTCAATGGAGATATAATGTTTTAAAGATAAATCTACTGGAAAAAAGTATCTGTTCTAATAGAATTTTGTTCAATGGAGTACATTGATAAAAATTATAGCCCCAAAGATAATGAGCCCAACATATAAAATAAAGACAATACCTTATATTTTTTGGTCCAGAATACAGAAAAGACAGCAAAACTTGGGAAGGAAAAATGTGCCATGAGAATTCCACATTTCCCCCATCTTCTTGCTCTTGGGTATTCTAAATGCATTTAGTTTTATTTAAATGGGTCCTAAAAAGGCCTCTCCCATCTGCTCAAACCCTACTTTTGGAATATTTGAGGTGGGCTGGGAAAAGGAAGTGAAAGGGTCTTATGGGCAAGGAAACTTCAATTCATTAATTATTTTTAAATATTTTTAAGTGCCTAGTTAGCATTTCATTAGACCAGTGGTTCTCAACCTTTCTAATGCCGAGACCCTTTAATACAGTTCCTTGTGTTGTGGTGACCCCCAATTTTATTGTTACAAATTGAACATAATTAAAGCATAGTGATTAATCACAAAAACAATACGTAATTATATATGTGTTTTCCGATGGTCTTAGGTGACCCCTGTGAAAGGGTCATTTGACCCCCAAAGGGTCACATCCCACAGGTTGAAAACCGCTGCATTAGACTGTTTCACTATTCTAAATTCCTCTCTGTCCTTAATTCTAATCAAAGGAAACTTGAGATCCTTTAACAAAGCTTCTCAATATCAAACTATAACTACTAATAGCATTACCTTACATCATTCAGCAATATTGTGTGTTAGAAATAAAATGAAGCATGAGAAATTGGCTTATATACCTTAAATCCAGCTAGTTAGTACTTTTTCAGATTATTCAAACAATACAATACGTACTAATATCAAAACTTAATTATTTCACACAATAACTTACACTTTCAAAATATTTTAAATTGTTTTGTTTTGTAATGTTTGACAGCTCAAAAACAGAAAGTAAATAGACTACAATTTTGGTTGAAATTGTTAGAAAGGATTGAGATTTGCACTAAATTTTATGAATAGTAAACTATCTTAGAAATATGCAGTTTATAAAGACCACTTGGAGTATGATTTCTATTTTTGATATTACTTCAATGTAGATTTTGTAGCAATATAATTTTTGTTACAATAACTGAGGCATTATCTTTTTAAATAGCAGTCATAAATTTTATAATAAATTCCCATGAAAAGAATTACTTTAAAGTATTGGGAAATTTCTAAAATTTGACAGGTTAAAACTGTAGGAAAAAAGTTAAACTTTAGAACATGCATAAAAGTAATTTTTAAGCTACTATTAGGCATAATTCCAGAGTTTCTGATTTTTTTCAATAAATTACTAACATTTCACAAAAGAGATTAAGTGGATGTGACAATTTTATTTTTTATTTAGTCCTTTTAAAAAAAATCACTGTCTCTTTATTTTGAATATTTATAACACTTTTAATGGCTCACCTGGACTCAATAGCACCTGGATGGACTCCTTACAATTATTGTTACAATGATTAACTAACCCCAGGATTCAGGAGGAACTGTCCTATCTTACAGAGGCCCCGCCCCCTCCCAATTTGGTGTCTCCCTGAAGTTTAGATTGAGCTATAGAGAGAGTCACAAGAGCAAGGCATGTTCTAGCCGAGGCAATGATTTGGAGTAGCCTGAAAGGTGGGCTTCTGGTCCTGACGACAGCTTTATAAATTTACATTTTCAGGCATTTCTATTCCCATAGAGATCTATGATGCAAAATCGCCAGGAGAATAACAGTTACTGGTAAAACTGACTTTAATGTAGTGAATATTTTATTTTACTTTAACAGTTTCAACATTTAGACTGTGAGCATCAGAATTTGACTACAGTGTAAATTCCTTTCATCTTCACATTCTTCTTGAGTTCTTATGGCCTATCTCAGCTATCAGTCACTAACTGAAGTTCTGCTTCAGTATTACTCGGAATTGCTCCAAAGCCGAGTGGCTTCGGGAGATCTGAACAGTGGAATGTGGGAAGCATCATCTGTGTGGGAATCTACTTGCTCTGGCAGGATACAGGGCAGACTCTCTCCCCTGTCCTATGAATGGCTCCATTGTCAGAGGGACCACGGGGATTTCCTGTGGGGAACTGCTGTTTGCGGGCGAGGGCATAAACTGTGGACAAGGCAACTGATTATCCCCAGACACTCGGTGCAGTAGATTTTATGAACATTGTGTAGCTATTGCTGGACACACACACACACACACACACACACACACACTACATATTAAGTACCTGTATTAAAGTTTAAACCTATAAATACCACGATTGATTACTTTGGACTAAAACCAATGTACTAAGATTTTCACAATCTCATAGAATCAAACTTTTAGAACTCAAAAGTAGCTTATAGTTCTTGAGTCTCCTTTTGTAAATAAGGAAATGGGGCCACAGAAAAATGAAGAGATGTTAAAAACACAAAAGGTAATAGTGCTTATGTTAAGAGACGTAGTAATATGGGTGCTTATTTTTTTTTCCATTATTACCACTACATCTCTATAGTGGTGGCAGTATTTCTATAATGGCAAAAGTAGTATTGTTTTAAATGCATGAGGCAATGACAAGCATCCTTTTAAATCTGCCTTCTACCTGTTAGACCACTTCTGCTGAGAAGCTCAGAGAATACGGCCTGTCCCACATCTGCAGCCATCCGGTGCTGGTCACCAGAACCAGATCCTGCCCACTTACAGCACCACCGAAACCACCACCAGTGCCTGCCTGGAAGCTCATTCGTCTAAAAAGGGAAACTGTGGTAACAGCTGAACCTCGAGGTACGTTGTCCATTGTCTGAAAGGCTTTCCAATCAACGCCACTCTGCATGCAAGTCTCATCGTTTCATTTGTAAGGAAAGATGTGTGGCCCTGGCTGGTTTGACTCAGGGGATAGAACATTGGCCTGTGGACTGAAGGGTCCCAGGTTCAATCCGGTCAAGGGCACATGCAGGAGACAGCTGATCAATGATTCTCTCTCATCACTGATGTTTCTCTCTCTCTCTCCCTCTCCCTTCCTCCCTGAAATCAATTAAAAAAAAAAGAAAGATGTATATTAACGCAAACAACCCAACATTATGCCTAAAGCCTTCATTGAATTTTATGTCTCCTTTGTAAAGTATATGATTATCTAACCACTAGTATGTGGTATACCTGAAACATACAAAATAATATTGAATGTAATATATATATATATACTTTTCATTAAATTTTATATCTTTAAAGGATTAATTCTTCATAAAAGATAGGGCAATTTGGTCTATGGGTAAACTGACCAGCTGTATCAAGGCCATTATGATTATTATTGTGATAGAAAAATGGTTTGTAGTAAATAATACAGAAACTTGGGTAGCATAGGTTAAACTACTACAGTGAATTTCTGATATGGAAATCACTCTAGGTTACCCTGTAGGACATAACCTTTGAAATAACTGGTTTCTATTTATAACTTCTATAGGAATCGAACTTTTGTCCTGGATACCCTCCTGTGTTAACCTTATCATATAGCCACTTAAGGAGTGGCATTTGTCCTCAGAAATAGATTCACACTGGCTGAGGGTGGGGCAGGGGAACCGTTCCCACCCTGTTGTTGTTCTCTCAGCTCATTGCTAAATTCCTCACAACCCATGCCAAAGTTTTCACTTCTTCAATATTTTTCTTTACAAGTCTTTTTCCATGCGCATTAACTGAATGAGAGAGAGATGAAGATGGCAAGAGAAGAAATGAAATAGTAATTGAAAAGTCAATTTTAAAGTAGAAGCACAAACATAAGGAGATGGAATTAAAACAAAAAAAGCACTAATAATTTAAAAATTATGACCTACCAGAATAACTCATAATTAATGTTTCAGCAAACAGAGCCTTTTCATAGTGACTTTAGCAATTGTGGTTTTTTATGAAGGATGATAAAAAACTGGAGTGCTATGTTATATGTGTTATGTGTTATTATTAAACAAACTTAAATTATGTTTAATAATAACAACAGCTTTTGTCATTTTTTTGGTTTTCATTTTCCTGCTTTTGCGTTTTCTCCCTTTGTCTTTTCTAAGACCTCATCATTATCTAAGTGCATTCACCCCTTCACAGTCCTTCACGTCCCAGAGGTTAGTACATTAGGGGCTGTGTTCACAGGCCTGTCACCTGAAGGAACAAGAAAGCCAAAGCCACAATGAACATACCAAGTGCCAGTTTACAGAAGGTATCCCTGTGAAGCTTGTTGATATGCTTCAAGCCTTTGATCCCATGTACCATGGTTTGTACTTCTGGCGGTGATGCTTGATGTCGCTCACGGTGCCAATTCAAGCATCACCGATCCTTTATTGCAGGTGACAGGATCCTTCATTGCACACCTCGGTCACAGTGTAATACAAACATCTCAATGGTACTCAGGGTCCTAAATCTGCAATAGCCACATGTATTGGAATATATACCTATTCCTCACCTCCTACTTCCAACCATAGTTTCCACATTTTAAAAAAATAAATAGCAACTGTTAGCCATGTCATTTTCTTCACATTTGCTTTCTGCCTACATTCATACAGACAGTACAGCTGGTAGCAAAGACTTCTCTAGCACAAATGTTTTATTCTTGCCAAGAAAGAACAAAGAATAAAGAAATGTCTGGTTTGGGTGGAGAGGAGAAATGGTCAATTTGTTCTTTATTTAGGCCTATCTGCCTCTCTACCTCCTGCTTGATTGTTAGTCATCTCTTTACATTTCTTTTGTTTCTGCACTGGGCTATTGGTGCCAAAAAGTTCCATCAGACACTGGAAAGGAAAGAAACTCTTTTATCTTTAAACACAATATTTTCGTTAAATGCACAGAGACATATTTGAAATCACTGTTCATCCAGATCATCAAGGAATTGCTAAATGAAAGGAAAATATTAAACACATAGATATTTTCTATTTCACTACTGATTGTTGTGTAATTCTATGTGAGTGACTGCTTTTGTAAGCTGCTCAAGAAAATTAAGGAATCGTGGGATTCCATAGTCACAGTGTCCCACCTCGAGGCTTACACATAATTGTCTTTCTCCTCTCAATTGGGTTTAATGTTTAGGGTGAAAACTAACAGGAAATAGAGAGAGAGCATTTCAGAGGCTACCCCAGAGCAAGCCCAGAAAAGTCATGTGTACGTGTCAAAGCTTCAGTTCTCTCCAGTGGGCATCCCTTCGCCGTTCTAGTAGCTTCTGTTAAAATAACCTTCCTTCATGTTTAATTTCAGTGTTCACCAGGCCAGTCATAGTCTGTGCCCCGTGTCCACTGAGAATTCCTTCGAGGCTAGCTTTACATTCCTAGGAATATCCACATGTCCTTTCTCGACCTACTGCTTTCTTTGCTGCTCGTGACCTTTACTTTGTTACATTTCTGTTCTTCCACTACTACTTCCCTGACTTAGTCCACGTTTCCTTTTCACGTCCTAAGCGATTGCTCAGGGGTTAACCAAGAGAACACCTTTTTTTTTTTTTTTTTTTTTTTTAGTAAAAGACTTTTATAGAAAGCCACTCCTGTACTTGAAATAGCAAATGCCAAGTAATAACTCCAAAAGCCATTGCTAATGTTCTCCATTGAGACTCCATTGTTTCATGCTGCAAACCTGAAAAGCAACTGAGGAGTAAGCTAAAGAAATCTCATATTGGCATGACTGATAAGCTTCTTACCTTTTTTTTTTTTTTTTTTTAAGAAAAACAACCTTATGTATCCTAGGACATTCCTATTTAACTCAATTGAAATTTGATGGGTAAATAGTAATGTAATTAGTATTACATGTAATCTTAGAAGATGGAGAAAAAGAACATCACACTGCCTTTTTCTCTTCAGAAATAATACAAAAGAAGCCTGAACAGTTTCTTGAAATATCAAGTCCATTCTTGAATTTTAGAATGACTCCCTTTACAACTCCAAAAGAAACGTAAGTATGTTACATTCCTTTTTTTAAAAATTTAAGAATGGATTTTACTTATTTTTTTTCAAAGCCATTTATTTACTTATTATTTATTTATTTATTTATTTTACATTTTATTTTTTACTTTTATTGGGGTGACATTACTCAACATGAACATATAGGTTTCATGTGTGGATTACTAATTTACAAAATCTGCACGTAGGACCATGTGCCCACCACCCAAAGTCAAATCTCCTGTCACCTCATATTAAGATCCCTTTCTTCCCCCACCCCCCTCCCTCTTGCAACCACCACACTGCTGTTTGTGTTCATAAGTTTCAGTTTTATACTCCACATATGAGTTAAATCATATAGCTCTTAGCTTTTTCTGTTTGACTTATTTCACTTTGCATAATGTTCTCAAGGTCCATCCATGTTGTACATGATGCTATTTCACCCTTTCTTATGGCCGTGTAGTACTCCATTGTATATATATCCCACATCTTCTGTATCCAGTCCTCTATCGTAGGGCACTTTGGCTGTTTCCAACTCTTGGCCACCGAGAATAATGTTGCAATGAAGTTAGGGGTGCATATATCTTTGCATAGAAATGATTTTGAGTTTTGGGGGTATATACCCAGGAGTGGGATTGTTGGGTCATATGGTAGCTATATTTTTAATTTTTTGAGGAATCACCAGACTGCTTTCCATAGTGGTTTTACCAGTCTACATTCCCACCAGCAGTGAATGAGGGTTCCCTTTTCTCTACAACCTCTCCAACACTTGTTGTTGCTTGTCTTGCTGATAATGGCCACTCTAACTGGTGTAAAGTAGTATTTCATTGTATTTTAGTTAGCATTTACCTGATTGCCAGTGAGGTTGAACATCTTTTCATGTACCTCTTGGCTGTTTGTATGTCTTCTTGGGAGAAATGAAGTATGTTACATTCTTTCCCACAAATGCATCTTGCTCTCGAAAAAGTATTTTGTGGTTTGTGTGGTTAAAAATAACACTAAATGGGAGCATTTTGAAAAATATTAATTTAATGAAAAGGTGAAATATATGTATAAAATATAGTAGAGGATAGTTCTTGGACCTTGTACAGCTTGTGATTTCACTAATCTACTTAATTAACAAACATGTCTTTTTCACTTTTTATGTGTGAGTGCTATGGGCTGAATGTTTAAGCCCTGCTAAAATTCAGATGCTGAAGCACTAACCCTAGTGTGGCTGTTTTTGGAGATAGGGCCTCTAAGGAAGTAAGTGTGGTTAAATGAGATCATAAGATTAGTGCCCTCATAAGGAGACAGAGTTCTCTCTCTCTCTCTCTCTCTCTCTCTCTCTCTCTCTCTCTCTCTCTCCATCCACTGAGGAACGGTTATGGGAGGGCACAGCTAGAAGGTAGCTGTCTGCCATCCAGGAAGGGTGTCCTCACTAGAAACTGACCATGTCGTCACTCTGACCTCAGACTGACAACCTCCAGAACTGTGAGAAAATAAATTATTGTCTAAGCAACCCAGCAAACATAGAAAACTACAAGGCACTATATTTCACTTGAAAATAGAAAGATAGCACACTGTCTTGCCCCACAGAGATGCCAACTCCTGGGGAAGCTGTATGGATAAGGAAATAATTGTAATAAAGTATGATTATCATAACAAAGGTATGTCCCAAGTGCTATGGTTGCCCCTCCACGAACCTATTTTGCAGAAAGAATTAGAACCCCGAATGAAGAAGCCCTGATGTCAATGACTGTGCAGACGGTGGAAGAACTTGCCACCGGCCTGTGATACAGGTGGCTCTCTTTGTAAATGTCATGGCTCCTCATCTCCCTGTTGGAAGTACTGTATGTGAGGGCCTGTCTGGCTTCTCCCCCTGCACCACCCACAGATAACCTAATGCAGAGCTGCACTTCAAAGCTGCAATGGAGGCTTTACCTGAGGCCAAAAGTTCCAGTCAATTGCTGAGGAGGTGGTTGCAGAGTTAGCTCACCTGCCCTCTCCATCATTTCCTGCCCCGTTGCCCGTGTCTTCCCCTGGCCTCTGCTGCCTCCAATTTAAAATTCACCAGAGAGGCTCCAGGGTAACCTCACAGACTTCAGATGCCCTCCCCTTTGTCCTAATGGGATTTGGGGTTCTCTGCTTTGCTGGGTTTTGCCATCAACCTGTTCTTATCTGTCTCTAAGGCAGTGGTTCTCAACCTTGGCTGCACATTAGAATCACCTGGGAATCTTTTTAAAATCCTGATTTCTGGGCCTCATCCTCCGGAAATTCTGTTTCTTTGTTACTAATGTTGTGGCCTCACCCCATAACAAAGAAACAGAATTTCTGGAGGATGAGGCCCAGAAATCAGGATTTTAAAAAGATTCCCAGGTGATTCTAATGTGCAGCCAAGGTTGAGAACCACTGCTCTAAGGGATGTGTTACTGTTCTAATTATGGCACCTCTACTTTGCCAGTTCTGTATGATTTTGCTTTTATTTCTTCTGAGATCCCAGTGGGGTTGTAGGTGGGAGAAGTGCAATACATTTGTGTTCAGTTTGGTGTCTTGAACTGGATGTGATTCCCTGCTTCTCCCGCCCCCTCATTTGCATTTCACCTGCCATGGCTGTTCTCTCCTCTCTGCTCCTTACCCATCAGATCCAGAATTCACTTTACCTTAATTATTCTCTAGTTCCTATTCTTTAGAGTCAACCAAACAAAAGCAAAACAAACAAGAAAAATACCCCAAAATTTGTGCATCCAGCAGACTTTTTTTAATGGTACATGGAAAGTAAGGATAGGTTGAGGAAAATATTATATTTTGGTCCCGTTTGAGTAACCCAGTTAATTAAAAGAGAGGATTAGATACTCCAGCTTTTAAATAGTTCAGCCACTCTACTATTGGGAAATCCCATCGGCCACCATTCTCCATAGTCTCCAAGCATCTCACCATGTTGCATAGTCTTGTCCATCTTCTCCTCAGGCTGGTCCCTCTTCATCTCTTCAGCTCTCATTCAGAGAGCAGACTAGCCCTCTGTTTTGGTTTTGTGCTGCCTCCTCACAGATGGTGTTCTCAAACCACTTCTTACCTCACCCTTCCCTTACTCCTTGATCTAGCAAGTAGTGTGTTCTGCCAAGATGTTTCCTAAATGAATACAGTTCTTCCCCCCAAAGGATTAACCTGTGAAGCTATTAAAGTAATATGCCTCAGTTTTTCACTGTCTTTCTATGTATCACATCTTTATATATTTAGCAATTATATACCTATTAGATTTCTAGACAGGTAAAGAGAATATTGTATAAATTATTTTTCATTCCTGTTAGACTTTTCAGTTACAAAAGCCAATGTGGCTTCTTTTTCTACTAATTTTACCAATGAATTAGACTTGCTGCTATTTTGGGACAGAAATAGTCCTAACTAATAGTATAATATAAACAACACAAATGCTATCATCATTGTTGTCATTAATTTGATAAAAAACTCGTTATGTCAACTATTTATGTTATGAATATATTATACAATATCTTTTCTTCCTAAGTAGAGCATACTCTAAGGTTTCCTTATCTAAATGAATCATACTGAGCATTGTTGCTCTGCTGTTTTTCTTATGTCGGAGGGACTTCAAGAAACTACTTAACCCAACGCTCAATGGCCCCAGACGACCAGCCTTTTCTGGAATGTGTTTGTTTGGTTGGTTTAGTTGTAGTTTTAGTTTTGCTTTCACAGTTCCGATTATTGTTTTATCAATGCTCAATATTGTCTGCTTCTAGTAACTTTGCTTCCTCCAAATTTGGCCCTAAATTTTTGGGTGCAATGAGAAACATCACCAATTTTTTTTAATTGATTAATGGCTTAAATATAATCAGAATGGGGACCTTAAGAATGCACATTAGTCAGATATTTTGTAGATTGTAAGAACCGAGGCTGAAAACCACCGAGACAAATTTTCTCACAGTTCAGAATGCCACCCAGACTTCTAAAATCTCTATGTCAACAGGGACCACAAGCAGGTTTGTTTTATAACCAGAATTCCTCAATCTATTTTTTTCTTACTTGATTTTCCTATGCCTCCGTTCAGCTTTATGACCTGATTAAGGTATATTAACTTCTATAACCCAAGTCCAGGTGACTAACACTTGATTTAATTCAACTAACCTGTTCACCACTTGAAACTGTTACGAATTTGCTGGCATATTTGCTTTAGCTGTCAGATGCAAACACAAAGATAATGTGAATGGCATTTTATCCCATGTGAATGCAATGTCCCTTCTCCCGCTTTGCTGTAGAATCTCAGTTCTCAGGTCAACATAAAAGCAAGTCCTTTTTCCCCAAGCCCTTGAAAGTGACTGCTACCACTATTGCTATTCATTGGAACAGTCCCTGTGTAGCAACAAGCCAGACTCACCCACTCTTGGCACTGGCCTTGTTTGTCAGAATGGAAGCCTCATAAATATGCGTGTGCTGCCCTCTAGTGGCAGCTTCAGGGAAATCAGAGACGTGTGGCTTCAGGGGGATTAAGTTTTATTGAACACTGGCAAGGAAAAAAAATCAAAACGTTTAGGAAGTCTGTATACATGAATTTAATTTTATCTTTGAACACACCTACAAACATATATGTATACATATATGCTAAAACAAATGTCTTTTTATTGAGCTTATAAATTTCTCACTATGCAATGATTTGGAGTCATATCTGCAATTAGGTACTTGAAAGGAAATACTATAAACTTGGGTAGTTACTATGGATGTTTCAGTTATTAGCTTGAGTGCTCATCACTCAAAATTAAATCGGACTCTGAGCTCTATTTCCCTCATACATAACTCTGATGCTTAGGTAAATCAGTTCTAAATGTGGTCAAATTCCTGTTCTGTTCATCGACATTCAAACTTGATAGCTGTTGTTTTTAAAATAAATAGTGTTTCAGAAAATTTTTGCACAAGTGCATTAACTGATAGAGGATATTTCTTTGGTCTTATAGAAAGAAGTTTAATGTTGTTGACAGGAAAGAAATATGATTGGTTGTAAAAGAATGACAATGATGAAATAAACAAAATCATAACATTCTGTTGTTGACAAACTTCAGTTAGTTAATATATAATGAAACATTAGTCAACAATCATAAATAAGGAAATCTTGCCATTTGCAACAACATGGGTGGACCTTGAGGGTATTGTGCTAAGTGAAATAAGTCACAGAGAAAGACAAATACCATATGAGCTCACTTATATATGAAGTCTAAAAACAAAGAAACAAACAACAACAACAACAAAAAGAAAAGAAAACCCCCAAAAATAAATTCATAAGTACAGAGAACTTAGTGCAGAGGTTGGTTAGATTGGTGGGTGGGCAAAATGGGTGAAGGAGGTCAAAAGGTACGAAATTGCAGTTATAAAATAAATGTCATGGAGGCAAAATGTGTAACGTGGTGAATGTAGTTAATAACACTGTGTGTATATTTGAAAGTTACTAAGAGAGTAGTAACTTAAGAAACAAATTGTAAGTATGTGTGGCTATGGAAGTTAACTAGACTTGTGGCGATCACTTTACAATATATACAAATTTCAAGTTATAACTGAAACTAATATTATCTTATATGCCAATTATATTGCAATAAAAACTGCAGTTGTTGATCAGTAACTTTAAAGAAGAGATAAGATAACAAGTTTGTTTTGCTTTCCATTAGTCATTTCGTACAATCTTTTGTTAAGAAAGGGATGCCTCCAGCATCTGGTTTATCTTCCCTTCCTGAAAATGATGAGACCACAACCAGTACCCAGTCAGATGTAAGTCAAGTGACAGGAACTACATCTCCGGTAACTATGCTACTCTTACTATTGACCCAGTTCTTAATTATAATAGATGTTTCTTCTGTTGTAAAATATATTCTACATAAAAAAGATGTGTAACATGCATCTGAACAGAATAAAGAGTACTGTTACAAGAAGCTTCTTATAACTTATGTATCCATCACCTATATTAGCAAAATAAATATTCATCGCTTACAAAAAGTCCCCTATGTGTCTCCCTTCTGAGTTGTATTTGCCATTCAGAGTTTGGCATTAATTAACTCCATACACTTCTAATTTTCCAATTATCTGAACATTTATAAGCCATGTGTATCTTAGTTTAATTGTTACATAATTGTGCTTAAATGGACTCTTGCATTCATTCTCCTGGGCCTTCATTCACTGAACCTCGTTAATGAGATGCATTTATTTTGCTGCATGGTCACTGTTCACTTATTTCACTGGTCAAAGATATTTTTTTAAATATATTTTATTGATTTTTTTACAGAGAGGAAGGGAGAAGGATAGAGAGTTAGAAACATCAATGAGAGAGAAACATCAATCAGCTGCCTCCTGCACACTCCCTACTGGGGATGTGCCCACAACCAAGGTACATGCCCTTGACCGGAATCGAACCTGGGACCCTTGAGTCCGCAGGCTGATGCTCTATCCACTGAGCCAAACCGGTTAGGGCTGGTCAAAGATATTATATGTATAACTTTCACAGTGGTACCGACCATATCCATTGCTTGCTGTTTATTACTGTGCAAGCAGTGGTATCAGGGCAATTCTTTTTTTTAAAATATATTTTATTGATATTTATCAGAGAGGAAGGGAGAGGGATAGAGAGTTAGAAACATCGATGAGAGTGAAACATCGATCAGCCGCCTCCTGCACACCTCCTAATGGGGATGTGCCCGCAACCAAGGTACATGCCCTTGACCGGAATCGAACCTGGGACCTTTCAGTCTGCAGGCTGATGCTCTATCCACTGAGCCAAACTGGTTAGGGCCAGGGCTATTCTTGAATGTCCCTGTACACATGCGCAAGAGTTTTTTAGTTCCAGAGGTGGTAAACTTTTATATGTCATGGCTCCCTTTGTCAATTTTCTAAAATGTTAATACACAATGAAAGCAAATCATCTCTTTCTGTGTATTAGTTGAGTATTTTTTATAGGGAACAGGGGAAGGCAATATAGCTGTCTGGATTAGCACTGGGAGGACACACAAGTTCACTATTTGGTGGTTGAATGACTGCTAAACATAGTTGCTAGATAGTTGGCCAGCTGCATGTCACAGGAGTTTCTGTAGACAGAACGATGTTACCACTTGAAATCTAACAATGGACCTGCTGTAATTACTGCTGTAATTTCAAAGTAGTGATCAGTGATATTTTAAGGTATTTGCAACAATTGAAATATAATGCAAAACAGTGTGACTTATTTTCTGGATGAAGTCACAGTTATTGAAAATTGAAAATGTTGCGTTTCAGCTAAAGATGTATTTTTGAAAATGTATCCATGTTCATGAACTGAAATCTAAGCACTGACCCTGTGCACACTATCCTAGGAAGCCCTGCTAGGATAAGAATCTGATCATAAGGCATGTATCTGTTTAATGTTAAAATGAAATACCAAGCACTTTTCAATATTGGTGTATGCCTAGCCTCTCCTGTCAGCCCTGGATGAGAACTGTCTTTGCTCCATATCCTGACCAAGACTTTGGTTGTCTGACAGTTCAACTTTTGCCAGTGTGGTGGGTATGAAAGGGTATTTGTTTTTAATAGGGAATATATTCACATGTTGAAAAACAAAAGTATAAGGCATGCATTACAAAGTCTTAGAAGTCTTGCAGCTTTCCCCTTATATTCTCTTCTCAAAGTGTTATAGTCTTAATCTCTTTATCTATTGTATTGACTCTACCATTTAAGCATTCTATTGAATATATTTCACTTTCCTATTTTTAGTTCCTAAGAGTTCTCTCTTGTTCTTGATTATATTTTTGTAGAAGTTTATTATTTGATGAATGAGTACCCTCTTATCTTTCTGATGGTACTAATTTAAAAATTTCCCCTTTGTTTCTGTTTTCTATGAATCTCCCTACCCACACCCACTGGCTCCCTTTGTCAATTTTCTAAAATTTTAACATACAATGAAAGCAAATCATCTCTTTCTGTGTATTAGTTGAGTATTTTTGATAGGAAACAGGGGAAGGCACTATAGCCTTCTTTCCTCAATTGTCTTGTGACACACTTTATTGTACATATGCACTTAAGGAATTTATGACATTAAAGAGCTACCCATTGGAAGCAACTTTATGACATTGATAGACCTTGTCAACTGGCAGCTTTAATTCAGGATAATTGGGGATGAATGAGCTTCATTTGAAGGTGGGATTAGTTCCAAATGTCAGATTTCCCTGGACTCTGCTCAGTTTATCCAGTTGAGGGTTCTAATCTCTCTTCTGGGGGGCAATATGGTCACAGGGATTGGCATGCACTTATCCATTAATGTTATTGAAGCCAAGCAGCACAGAATTACTGACTATCAAGGTTGAGTATGTGAACTTCCTCTCTACATTGTAGACTCTGCTGCTTCCCATGGTATCTGTGAACCCAGATCTGAAGGTTTCTCATGTAATTTCTTCACGTGTAGCAATTCCCAGGGTCTTGTTCAGGCAGAAGCAGGATAGATGTTAAATGGATTAGAGAGAAGTGAAGATTTATCTATTCTTTATATAGATATTCAACCCCTTTCTGAGTTTTCAGCCCATATCTCTCTTCTCTATTTCTCAGATACCTGCTAATTGTTTCTGGTGTCCTGAGGCTCTGCTGGACTTCTTTCTCACTAGCACTTAGTTATTCAGTTATCTCTATTATATTATCACCTCCATCCACTTCACATTATCCAAAATATTGTTGATATTACCCATCATCAGAATGTACAAATTTACACCATTTTAACTTCCACACTTATTTTAATTGTGTTTGAGAGAAAATAAGTTGTAAATGTGAATTCAACTTAATTTCCATGTTAAAATTTTGAGGAATCATTTTTATAATTTGAAACCAGTTTTTTATGATATGTCCACTAATTGCCTATCATAACCTCATTATATTCAATCTGTGTTAATAACAGGTGCCTCATACTAAGATATATATCTACTTGAGGATATTATTGTTTTAATTTAACTTTTATTATAAAATTAAATCATGGAATGCCCTCAGATATTCTTATTTTAATGTCAAATTTAAATCCTCAAGAAATTATTTAATTAAATTGACCTCTTGAATTTTAAGGTTAAAAAAATTCTGTTTTACTGTATGCTTTAGTATTTTCAGAAATCTATCCTAATGTTTAAAAGACTATATTAACTTTTAAAAACTGTGATGCTTTAGAACTCTAATGTTTTGTTATATTTATAGATGGTCCTTCATTCACTGAACCTCGTTAATGAGATGCATTTATTTTGCTGCAATGTTTTGTTATATTTATAGATGGTTTCTTAATGTGCTTTTTTTTAATTCACAGGGCAATGTTTACTCACAAGTTATACACGGAAAAGGTAAGTGAATCTTCTCACGACTTTGCCTCTTGACAGCTTTGAGCTCTCCTCCTGACTCTCAGAAGCCTCTCTCCAGGGTCTCTTCTTCTATAATGAGGCTAATCTGCTCTGGGCTGGAAAAATCAGATAATCTCACTTGTTTAATTCAAGCTTAAAGTCAAAATAAAAGACAATCTGATTAGTCCCGTAAGTAAAGATCATGTGTTTTACTGCACACATGATGTGATCAAAGCACTAAAATATATTAGTTCTTGAACAAAGAAGACTTGGACAAACCCCAAATCCCCAAAAGTGTTAGGGAGCAAATTTAGGTTCAAGAAATCTATAGGAATTTTGTGGATTTACCAAATGAGCATGAAATAAGATCATGGAATCACCGACTGTAGGAGCAATGAAGTCACTTACTGAAATACATTGATTCTAATAAATCTTTCAAGTTTTCATTTCTCCTTCTGTTATCCAAGCTATCCCCTCTTATATGAATATGTAAGTACATAAACTAGCTAATTTCTGTTATAACTTTATAATCTCTAAAGAATGTGTGCACAAATTTACAAAGTGAATTAGAAATTTCTAAAGACTCTACTATGCATATGTTATTAATAAATTATGTTGAGTTATGAAAATATGTATCTGTATGGACCTCCACAAATTTGAGGCCTGCATGTAAATGGTTATCTCAGTAAATGTTTTCTCAAAAGTAGACTTTGATCTGCCCTCTATAATTCTCCATGTCTTGATAACTTAATACTTAACAACATAGGTGGGTTTGACCTGTGGTTGTCTTCTGCCATGCACAGATGAACTGATAGACCTTGCATTGAATGACTCATCCCATCCAGTTGACGGATTGAGTTTGGAAAGAGATCTGGTCAGCCTGACAACAACACTGGATAAATCACAGGACGAAGCTACAGATATGAATACTAGTGTTACTAAAGAAATATGGTTAGATTTTGAAGACTTCTATGCATGCTTTCAGTAAGTATATTTTTCATGTGCATTTAACATAGTGGATATGTAAGGTACTAATTTTTAGCTATTATTTAAAAGAGTTAAGTCAATATTAGTCTGGTGTTGGTATAATATTAAAAAAACTGTTAGTAGGATAACTGGCTGAGCTGATTGTCCACATAGAACAGTAAGAGGCAAGCCAATTTTTAGGCCAGTTTTAGTTTATCCTCAAAGACTTATTTAATTAAAATAAAAACAGTTTATTCACTGAGGTCACTTTTGTCTCTTTCAGGCAATTCAATACAGTTGTTATTTTTTCCTAGATTTATTCAGGTATAGTTGACAAATAAAGTTTTAAGGTATTTAAAGTGTACATGGTTTTGAATTGATATACAAATACATCATGAAAAATCCCCCCATCTAGTTAATTAATATACTCATCACCTCACATATTTACCTTTTTAAAATGAGAACACTTAAATTCTACTCTCTTAGTAAATTTCAATTATACAAGCCAGTGTTATCCACTATAGTCACCATGCTATATGAGATCTTCAAACTTTTTTATCTTAGAACTGAAAGTTTGTACCATTTTCTCAACCTCTCCCTATTTTCCCCACCTCTCCATTCATGACAACCACTTTTATTTTCTGTGTCATTATTTTTTAACTTTCATCTGTCTTTACTTTGTTCTGCCTATAATTAAATCTAAGAAATTTAACTTGTAATAGTAATTCGTTGAATATAATGACAATAACCTGTTATAAATAATGTTTTTCAGAAATCTATATATTTTCCACAAACCAAGTTCATATTGCTTTAATTTTCAAAAGTCAGAATTCAAGGTAAATAGTATGATCTCTTCTTCTCTTTCCCTTCTTATACTTAAATCTTTGATAGAATCATGCTGGTAAAAAATACCTTCAAATTTAGCAAACATTTCTAAATTTGTGACATAAGTATATTTTAAAATCAATTCTTAGGGTTTTCTGCTAATTTCTTATCTAGATAACAAGCAAAATTTTGCTACCTCTTATCCCAGCGGTTCTCAACCTTCCTAATGCCGCGACCCTTTAATACAGTTCCTCATGTTGTGGTGACCCCCAATTTCATTGTTACAAATTGAACATAATTAAAGCATAGTGATTAATCACAAAACAATATGTAATTATATATGTGATTTCCAATGGTCTTAGGCGACTCCTGTGAAAGGGGTCGCGACCCACAGGTTGAGAACCTCTGTCTTATCCCCAAGTGTAATCCGTCTGATTATGTTGTAGTGGTTCATTATTATATCAATTCACATGAAGAAAATTTTGATCTGTGAGTATATGAAACGAGAAGCACAAATAAATTCACTATATTGAG
>NW_005871059.1:5204174-5376293 GCF_000147115.1 Myotis lucifugus | reverse complement strand
CTATATTTGATTTCAATTGTTTACTGAAATACGTGCAGTTCCTAAAACATAGCACACTTTTCACTAGCATTTATGTTATTTTTGCCCATGTTCTTCCCTCTGCTGGGAGTTCATCCTCCTTTATTCATATTGCTTTCATCTAACTCATGCCTATAAATCCCTCATAACAGCATGGATGTCCTTGACCCTGTCTGACCTCCTTCCCTGGCCATAAAATCTGGATCAAGTTCCGTGACTCCACAGACACTGTAGAACCTATTCTCACCAAGACACAGACCTCTCTCCATTCTAACTGCCTGACTACTTCTCCATGTCCCTTCACCTTCCCACCCAACTAGTATCAGCATCTTTAGGAGAAGAGCGCTGCCCCTTTGTGTACTATTGCAATACCCATCCTGGCATGAGGTTCACACTCCATAAAACATTGTTGAGTGAATGAATGAACGAATCTCACCTTGAGGGGAATTTTTTGGAAAACTCTGAAACACGTTCTGGGAAACCAAATTGTTCTGAAATTGGCATGTTGCTTGCCCCACACCTCCGGGAGAAGTAGGCAGCATTGGGGGAAGTCGGGAGTCTTGGCTATGACTTTTCCTGTTGCACTTGGACTGGATGACTACACGGGCAGAGAAAAGCTTTCGAGCATTCCTCAGGAGGGACCCTTTAGCCAGCTGCCCGATCTGAAAGTAAGACTCAAATCTGTAGTAATGACTGGGGGTGGGGTAGGCAAAACTTTTATTTGCAAATAACTGAACCCAGAGTATGCCGTGAGAGTACTATACAGTTTACAGTTAACTTAGCAATATATCCACGTTCAAACTATTGGTAAAAATAAAATGATAGTTATTTATAGGCGCTTACTCTGTTGCCATCCCTGAACTGGGCTCGTCATGGCATTAGCTCCTATAGCAAAGCCTGTGAAAGGACTATTGTGATCGTTTTTCAGGTAGGGAAACTAAGGCAGATCAAGGTTGAGTAAATTGCCCAAGATCACCAAACTGAGTAAGTGGCACAAGCATCCTGAGAACTGTGTTGATGCCTGCGCAGTTCTCGCAGGTGAGGAGCAGATGAGTGGCTCTGGGCGTCACTGTCTGGTTTTGAATCTGCGTCCCACTTGGGGAGGGACTCTGAGCAAGTTGCTTAACTTCTCTTTGCCTTAGTTTTTTTCTCTGTAAAATGGCAGTAATAACAGACCTGCACCATAAAGTTGGAGGGTAAGCGATAATGTATGTAAAATACTTAGAAGAATGCCTGCCAGTAAGTGAAAATAAATGGCTGCCATTATTAATTACTAAGGGCAGTTTGCATATGAGTGTTTATTATATACATAACCATTCTAATATATTTATAGGTATATGTGTTTGAAAAATGGCCAACTGTTCTTTATGCTGATCCTATTTTTAAGAAGTGATGGTAAATATATATTGTTTTAATTTTAAAGTCCCAGCTTGATAAAATAAAATGATGATATCTCTATATGATTCTCTTCATTACCCTGATTTTCTTTTTTAACATCAATGGTGTGAGAAAATGATAACTTTTTCTTAGCATTTTTGGAACGCAAACTTAAAGACATTTAGTATGGCCTTTAAGGCAGGACTGGTTGTAACCTGAGGCCAGGATTCCTGATTTTAATGGCCACAGCACCATGACCAAGTGAGCTGGGAGCATGGAGCCTGAGGCCTCTCCTGGGGCACCTTCCTTAGATGTTCCCTTGGTGCTCAGTGTTGGGGTGAGGCAGGGGCTCTCAAAGGTGCCTTGTGTGGCACCAGGGCAGTCTTTTCACATGGTCTCCAAAGCCATCCCACCCCAAAATTCTCAGACCCTTAAAAATGACAGCAAATGAACTCTGCTTAGAAAATTCACTCAGGCATGCACACAGGGCTGGCCAACCCAGGGTCCTTCATACGTTTAGATAGTGAATATTTGAAACAACTGTCTCTATCCCAATATGCCATAGCTAAACAGAAACAAGGGAAATAAAGTGTCAAACGCTAAGTATTGCAAAATACTGGGGAAGCAATCATTGAACCATTGTTACACCCTATGAAGCATTCCTAGCAATCTTGTCATATTTGATTAAATAGCAAGGTTTCATTTTCACAGTAATACTAGAGATTTTTCTTCCATATTTTAACTGGTTATTTAAATATTGTGGTAAAATAATATGAAAAGTGTTTAAAGTATAGCTACAGTTAAATTAATTTAACATATTTACCATATACCATATCTCAAAGTTATGTTGAAGCACTGAGAATCTGAGATGCAATAATAGCACAATAGTCAAGATTACTAGTCTTGGGGTCAGGTAGACAGAAAGACTGACTTTTGAATCTCAGTTTTGCTACTTGCGAGCTCTGTGACCTTTGGAAAATTACTTACCCTTTCTGTGTTTCGGTTTTTTCATCCATAGTTATGGCTATTAGTACCATATAGGATGGATTGAGATCATGTATATGTAAGTCTTATGTGGCTGTCCTTTAAGGGAATTTTCGGTTTAGCTCAGTACTTTCTTCCATCTCCAAAACAAAAATGCAGGCTGGTGCCTTAGCATGCAGCGGATATATTTCTGAAGATCTTGTAGAAAGAAGGAAGAGAGGGTTTATATGACATTAACACTCTGTAAACTACCTTAATACGTCCCCATTACACACTTCCTTTCTCTGCCAAAGTTACTCTGTGGCCTCTCTGCCTATCAGGGACCCGTTCTCTGAGCATCGCTCAGCCTGGGTCCAGTCTCCTCTCTATTTCTGGGACAAGCACGCCCCTTTCATCACTCATGGAGATGAGCTTTGACACTGATGTGGGACCAATCCCACACTGGTACTATAGAACCTGCCAACATTCACTCCGTATGATTTTCTTCATCTCACGAAACCTGTAAAGAACTTATTGTGGTGTCTGGAACACAGCAAGTTCTCTGTAAATGTTAGATGTTGTATTATTATGAGAAGTGGGGAATACAGCACTTATAGGCGAATATTAAGTTCAATGTTTGGTCTGATTTCTTGCAGTTCTCAGACGAGCGTGTGTCCTACTATCTCTTTGTGGATAGTCTAAAACCTATTGAACTACTCATTTGCTTTTCTGTGTTGGTACGCTGGGGAGAATCTGGAGGTAAGCGAGCTCTGAGGAAATTATAGACTGAAAGCCCAGCACACTTTCATTCAGTCCAGGGGAAATACAATAATGAGATTTTAAGGCCCTGTATGAAGGAACTTCTTTCCTCGTCAGACCCTCTTCAGATGATTATAGGAGATGGTGTGTATATCTCCTGTCATCGTCTTGCTCCCCAAACATCAAGGGTTGTGCTCACTTTTACCACCCACACCTCTTCCTGCGGTCATCTGTTCACCTCCTTGGCACACCTAGTCACCCTGTTCTTCAATTCTTTCAAAATCTATATTGAAGAACATGAATTGTTTTTTCTTTATTTTGACAATTCTAAAGATCTTTTTTTCTCATCCACCTACTTTCATGATTATACTTTAGAACTCATTGTACCAATAACTGCATCATCTCCATCATCTCAATTTCAAGCTCTATTACAAACCCCCTTCCCCCCATCCTCCCACCCCCTGATTCTCCAGTTCACTCTCTTGGGAACTCTCACTCCTACAATTGTTTGACTTCACTGGGACTACCATCCATTGACTCTACCACTTTTCTCTTTCCTTTTCTTTACTCTCCTCATGTCTTTATTTCTCTCATTACCAGTATATTTTCCATGCTCCACCATTATAATTGTATTCTCACATGTACCTCAACCCTCTCATCTGACGTTCCTGGGGAAATCACAATATTGGGTGAACTCAACAGTGGAACTCTGCACCAATCCTGTGGTTACATCAGAGCAGCTGAATGTGACTGAAGAAAAAAAATAACCATATCAGCTAGCTTCACTTTAAATCGAGGACCTCAGCTCTCAAAAAGGCCTTGGGGCACCGATGACATTTCTCAAGTGTGTTTATTCTCCCACTCTCGTTTTTCTGGATGTCTATCTTAGACCTTCAAATCTCTCCCTTCAGATGTTCTCTACCCACTCTCATCCTTACTTATTTTCAACTGATGATGTTTTTACTGAAGAGATAGAAAAAAATTCAGAAATGGTCTGCCTCATCCTCCCATAATGGACTCTCCTCAGCTTTAGTCGGCCTCCCTCCTCTTCTAAGGGATGGACTGTTCCTGCTTCTCACTAAGACCAGCCCTTTGCACACACACACACACACATTTGCACAAAATATTAATTATTTGGCTTGTTTTCTTAAAACATTTATCTCTAACTAAAATTAACAGTACAATACATATTTTTGAGTGCTTCATATTGAAAGTCCTACCAACGTCGAGGGCAGAGACTATGCCTTTGCACTGAGATATAACCAATGTTTTCAATGGTATCAAGAATATAGCAGGTGAGCAATAAATACTTGTTTAATAAACTTTTCAAACTTTAGTGGTGTAGGCTTAGTAGTTCTACCTAAACAAGAGCTCCGAAGCCATACCATGTCCTCAAACATTTAAATTCTATGTGTATAGAGGTGCTTTGGGTCATGTTGGGACCCTTATATACTCAGCTTGAGTATTATCTGAAAATAAGGTAAAAAGATAAGTCCCAGAGGTGACTATAGTTAAAAATACTGTATGGTGTATTTTAAAGTAATAAGACAGTAAATCTTAAAAGTCCCCATCACAAAAAAAAAAAATGATGTGTGGTGATGGATGGTAACTGAACTTACTGTGATAATCATTTCATGATATAGCATATATCAAATCATTATGCTGTTCACCTTAAAAGAGTGCAATGTTATATATCAATTTTATCTCAATCATTTTTTTAAAAATTTAAAATGTATTTTGCCCTCAGCTACAGATGAAAAATAGTATTTTTATGTATTTTAAGAGCAAACACATAATATTAACATTAAATATATGTTAATTATTTGCTATTTATACACCCAGTCAAAGCTAAGAATCAAAAGTTAAACCTTTGATAAACAATGGACTATTTTGACCTCGCTTTGCCACCCTCTTAGGAAAATCTTGACGCCTTTTTTTTTTTTTAAGTACATCTAGAGGTATATTCTAATTACTGCCATAGATAATAAAAGTGATGGTTCACTCCAATAAATGTCCTTGCCTGCTCTGTTCCTCACGTTCCCATCCCTGGTTTCTTCACCTGAGGAGATGCTTATGAGGAAGGAAGATCTGAATTCCACTTGAATATTATTTCCAATAAATAATTACCCAGAGTAATTTCTAATGTTTTATGAAAATATTAGAACATCTCTATTTCCTGATGTTATTATGATTAATGTTGTGAAATGAAGGCCAGCTACACTCTAACAATAAAATTTTAATATGTTTCACTTTTTCTAGCTCTTACAAAAGACAGCCCCCAGGTAGAGCCTGGACTGCTTATAGTTGAAACATTTTTTTGGAAATCTGTGAAGCCACGTGACGTCATTCTGAAGATTTATACTTATAACACCAAGGCATCTATGGTTCGCCTGCCTATTGGGTATGGAATGACTTTAATTTTCTCAAAGTAGGAATTTTTAAAGTCTTGTAAGCTGTTAATTATTAAGTAATTAAACAATAAGGAATCTCAGATATTGTTCCCTAATGTGATTTGATAAAGAACAAGCTCCGGGAGCCAATTCCAGCATGTCAGCAAGGGCTGAATCATCTGGAGTGGCAAGGGCATGTCCCCAAACCTGAAAAGGGATGATTGCTTGCTGCCAGACCGCTCAGGGCATCTTAATCTACATGTTATTGCCTCCTACTGGCCAAACACCTGAACAGCCGTAGGCAAATTCTTCCAATCTGACAATGGACTCTGTAAATGAAACCTGACCCTTTGATGTGTGTATGCCTGCTCGCCTCAGGACAATTTGTGTTAATAAAAAGCATGGGGTCCTGAGACAAGGAGATCTTAGTTTCTTTAGCTAGGCTCCTCTGACCCCCAAAATGCCTTTCAAAATTATTCTTCGTCTTTGGACTCTTTATTAAGTTACACACAGCCCTTCTCCAGATTTCTGAACCCTTCTAGATGCTGGAACAAGAACCCCGGCAAACAAGTCTATCATTATGGTTCTTGAGAACAAATAAATTGAAAAAATGCTGTACAAAAAAACCTCTTCTGGAAGATTCATAATTGTCAGACTAGTAATTTCTTTAGTAAAACATATGGATTAAATTTATTTAATCCAGAATTTCCTAAAATTCATTTATTAAAAAATCCTTTTAGTTTTCTTGTAAATATTATATTTCTTAGCAAGAACCATGATTTTATTAAAAAGATTGAGAAAGAGAGCATTTCCCCTGCCAAACCATAGTTTTATCTGCAGTTTATTTTTCATTTTACTTGTAGTTTTATTTTTCATTAAGATAAAGTTGACTAATCGCATCACATTTTCCATTTTAAAGAAAACAGGAATAATCAAAGAGTGTTTTTGATTTTGGTAAATAAAATTCAAAATATTACCTCATATTTTAGATGAATTAAATATTTTTCCTGGATTTCCCAAGATCAATCATGTTAATTCTATGTGATCAATGACAAGCTATGGCTCTGGTACAAAAAAAAAAAAAAGCAGAAGCAACAAAATCATCTGCTAAAGTAATCTATGGCAAGCATACAATATTTATTAAAATATAATGAATTTAAAAACTTCAATAATTCTTACATCTGCCTTAAAAACTCTGGCATGGAGAGATTCTCTTAGAAATCTTTCTCTTTCTGAGTGCTCATTCATCGAGACAACTAAGGTCAGGGAACTAATAAAGAATCTTCTTATATTCACGTTTTCCTCCACTGGGCTTCAACTGTCAACATGTGTGTTTTGAACGTGCTCTAATTGCTCAATAACTGAGAGAAATGAATCACCTGCTCTCAATGACCCTGCAACCTGGCAGGAGAGACATAAACCACATTCATGAAAGTATGTATTTGTGAGAAAGTGACTATGAAATCTACAGAGTCCTACACCGTGAATTATGGTTGTTCAGGAAACATGAGAGGTGTCTTTCCCAATGTGACTGCAGTGTGTGAGAGGTTCCACCACAGTGTGTACATCTGTCACTTAGTGTAACTATTTTTGTCTGACAGTGAAATGTAGTTTCTATGATATCTGATGGCTCTTTACAGTGAAAATTCAAAGGGCTTTATTCCATCTGTGTTAAAGAAGTCATTGCTTACTAATGTTTAACTTTGGGCACAAACTGTCATCAAGAAACACACAGAGGCAAGAATTCCAACAAAGGAAGCCCTTGGTCCTCAGCATTCTCCATTCTCTCTAGGAGGCATTTGCTGCTCCTCACTGCGTACTCGCCCATCGGGCACTCCGTACACGTCTGCAGCATGGTGAATTTCGTCATCGGGGATGAGGATGTGGTGCTGCCCAACTTTGAGCTGGTAAATAATTTTAGCAACTGTGACGTGTGTGTGTGTGTGTGTATGTGTGTGTGTGTGTGTGTGTGTGTCTTATTTTCAAAGAATTTGCACTAAACCATGTTCTTATTTTATATTTGACTTACCCATTTTTAACCCTTTAAAACTAATATGAGTATATTCTGCAAGAAATTCCTGAATATGACATGTACAATAAACACTCTAAACTCTCTAGGGATGCAAATAAAATAAGTTTAGCTTTTCTCTAAAAACTACCTTCACCTCTGCTCTGTTGAATCCTCTTTCACATCTGTAAACATTTCACATAGATTCCATCGTATTAGTGGTCTTTCGGGAGGTAGAAGGATCAGTACAGTCCTTTTTAATACAGTTTAAAATTTGATATTATACCTCTCCCTTGGCTTGAGGAACCTGCAGTGTGTGTCCCTGGGATTCAGGAGGAGAGGATCATGGAAGGTTCTGTCCCTCTCCTTCATCTCCCCTTCCTCCTCCTCATGGCCTCTCCTTGGTTTCTGAAGGAAGAGAGGAGGTTAATGGATTCAGCACCTCCCCCGAGGGCCTGTCTCGGTTTTAGACAGTGGTACCCTCTTTAGATATGTAGGTATGTACATTTGGGGGGCAGATTTGCATAGGGCCTTCCCACTACAAAAGTCAGCTTTATTCCTTCCCCCAATCCATCTCCTACATAGCACAGTTTCATAGTAACAAGATGGGATTTTCTCAGCCAGAGAGTAAACTCTTGGTCAGGGCAGCATAAAATGGCTTAAAATCAACTCCCTTCTGCTGTATTTCCGTGGCCCAGTCAAGCTGAGGTTATGCATTCTTGCCTCTCTGGACAGTGGTTGTGCAGGCTGCCCCGTGGTTGCCTCCAATCTTTGCTGCACCATCTCTCACCAGCCTCTCCCTCCTGCTCAATGGACACAAGGGAAGAACAGCAAGCCCACGTTATTAATAGAGGTCCCTCATTACCTTCATTATGTTTACCCTGCTTATTTTAAATTCTTGTTTGGTCTTTTCTCTCTCTAAAAAAATAACTGCTTTAGATCGCATGGATTTCCTGCTTCGTTTCTCTCATTGGTGGTTTAACTTCCTAGGTGCTTAGTTATTTTGGTCTGTGAACCTCTATTTCGCTGGGGTTATCAACTCCTCCATCTTATAAAATTATTGGGCTCAAGGCCAGGCCCCAGTGTTCTTTGATTCTAATGAAAAAGCAAAAGGGGACAGACTTTTATTGTTTCTTCCTAGTTGGTAGCAGGAAGGAGCCAGCATCCCATGCTAGTTCGCCCTCTTCTTTTTTAAAAAAAATATATTTTTATTGATTTTAGAGAGAGAACGAGAGAGGCAGAGAGAGGTAGAAACATAGATGAGAGAGAATCATTGATCAGCTGCTCCCTGCATATCTCCTGGTTCATGGGCCAATGCTCAACCACTGAGCCACACTGGCTGGGCAACCATCTTGTTTTCTTGATCTTTATTGCTCTCTCCTGGACCTTTCCCTGCCCATCTGTCCTCAGACCCCATGCTGTTTTTGTCAGACTAATCCCTAGATATTCTTCAGAACTAAGTCTGGATCTTAATACTGTGGAGAAGCTCCCCCTAACTCCAATATCAGGTACGTAGTCTTCCTATGTGTTCCCACTGCAGCAGGAACCACTTCCTTGTTTGAAATCTCGGAGACAACACCACCCAGCGAACGGCCGTGGTGAAATAACTTCTCCATGAGTAACTATTGAATCAGCCATGTAATAGAGACTTAATATATTCACAGAAATGAAATTGTTGTTAACCTAACTCCACTTGACTACATGAAAGTGAGGCTGGCTGTGATGCCTTGTCTTCACAGGAGAGCTTCCGTTTTACAGAGCAGGCTCTCACGATTTTGAAGGCTGTTGGAAATGTGATTGCTAATTTCAAAGACAAGGGCAAACTCCCTGCAGCTCTGAAGGACCTACAGACAGCCCACTACCCGGTGCCCCTCCACAACAAAGAGCAAACTGCACAGCACTTCAGGGTAAGCACGTTCACCACATGATCTTCTTAGGAGGAGACTTTCTCATAGAAAGTGACTCCCAAATCAGAGCCTGAGAAATATTGTGGATGAAGGCAATTTGGGGGGAAGCAGAAATGATGGAATAGGCAGAGTGAGATGATAAAGAATGTGGTATTCTGACTGACTTATTGCCAGAGGGAAGTGGGCTGGAGAAGAAGGTCCTACTATATGGTAACAGAAGATTTGACTTTGGGTGGTGGGCACATGGTACAATATACAGATGTTGTAACATAGAAACTCACACCTGAAACCTATATGTTCATGTTGACAAATGTCACCTCAATAAATTTAATAAATCAGAAAAAAAAGAATGTGATATTGGCTGCTGTGGGCTGCTGTGGCTGAATTGTCCAGGGGATGCAGATGAATTAGGATATTTTCAGAAGGGTCCCACTAAAGGATGGGAGATGGTGACACACCCACCAACTCTTTCAACTCTTTTTCCACTGACAGATGGTTACTCCTAGGGGCAACGTAACTTCCCCACAGTTAAAACTTCCTCGGGGGTGGGGGTGGGGGGTCTGAGTAGTGTTCTGGCTTCACAGAAAGCATCGAGGGAGTGAAACAGAAAGACTCCGTGGTACCCGCTAGGTTTGGGTTTTTCAATCCAGACATGATTGAAATGTCGGGCCAGATGATTTCTGTTGTGGGGCATGGCTGGCCTCGAGATGCCAGTAGCATCCTGTTTTGACAACTAAAAATGGCTTCAGACATTGTGAGATGTCCCCTGGGCAGTAGCATTGCCAGATCTAGCAAATAAAAATACATGGCACCTGGTTAATGTTATTTCTTTTATTTTTACTAAAGACATTTTTAGATAATTTAGGTTTACAGCACAATTGACAAGTTACAGAGATACTCTCCCTGCCCCCCCGCTCTCCCGCCCCCAAAAACACACACACAGGTACAACCTCCCCCATTAGCAACATCCCCACCACAGTGGGACATTTGTTACATCGATCAACCTACATTCACACATCATTATCTCTCAAAGTCCTTAGCTTACATTAGGGGTCATTCTTGGTGTTGTACATCCTATGGATTTAGACACATGTATAATGACATGTATCCATCATTATGATAGCAAACAGAGTATTTTCACTGACCTAAAAATCCTGTGTTTTACCTACTCATTCTTCCCTCACCCCAGCTCCTGGCAACCACTGCACTTTTCATTCTCTCCATGGTTTTTCCTTTTCCATAATGTCTTATACTATAGCTGGCATCATACATTATGATTTCAAATCGGCTCCTTCCACTTAGTAATATACTTTTAAGATTCCTCCATGTCTTTTCATTGCTTGATAGCTCTTCTTTTTAGTGCCGAATAATATTCCATTGTCTCGATGTGCCACAGTTTATCCATTCACCTGCTGAAGGACATCTTGGCTGCTTTCAAGTTTTGACAATTATGAATAGAGTGGCTACACACATCCATGTATTAGGTGTGTGTGTATGAACATAAGTTTTTAACTACTTTGGGTAAATACTAGCCTGCATGACTGCTGGCTCATAATAAAAGAATGTTTAGCGGCTTTTTCATTCCCACCAGCAATGAAAGTAAGCTTCTGTGGCTCCATATCCTCAGCAGCCATAGGAGTTGTTTCTGTCCCACGTCCTGGCTTTTCCAGTGTGTAGTGTTATCTGGTTGTTGTCCTAATTTTCATTTCCCTGATGACATACGATGTGGACCATCTTCATATGCTTAATACCACCTGCATGTCTTCTTGGGTGAGTTGCATGTTCAGCTCATTGGCCCATTTTTAACCAGGTTATTTGTTTTCTTATTGTTGAGTTGTAAGAGTTCTTTGTATAATCTGGATAATTGTTCTTTATTATATGTGTCTTTTGCAAATATTTTCTCCCTTTCTATGGCTTGTCATCTTATTCTCTTAACATTTTCTTTCACAAAGCAGGAGTTTTTCATTTTATGTAGTCTAGCTTATCAATTCTTTTTTTCATGAATCATGCCTTTAGTGTTCATCTAAAAGGTCATTGCCATATCCATACTCACTGTTTTCTCCTAGGTTATCTTTTAGGGGTTGTATAGCTTTGCATTTTATATTTCTGTCATTAGTAGATTTTGAGTTAATTTTTGAGAAGTATGTCAGGCCTATGTTCTCAAGTTATTTCAGCAAGTTAAATTTTAATTTTTATATTAACAAACAACATGTACAATAAATAGGACATATACTAAAATTATTTATACAAAAATATTTAATGTATTATTCCAATTTAACTGGGTATTGGGTTTTGTTGGGGAAAGGTAATTAAAAACAAAATCTCCTCATAAAACCTCTCTATGAAAATAGAAGGGAAAGAAGATAATTTTGTCATTGAATGAGTATTAAACCAGGATAAAATGCACATCACATCAATCTGTGAAACAGATTACCAAGACAGAAAGAAATCTCACCCTCTTGCATGGCCAAGCACATATAGCCCATTACAGACATGTTCTAAAGATAGATGGTGACTAGTAAAAAAACTTGATAGCACCATCCTTCACACAGAGTGATTACTAAATGCACTTGGTATTGGGGCTGCTTGACTGAGTTTACTAATTGACTCTATTCAAAAGAAAAATAAAGTTCTCTAGTATTTATAACAAAAGTAGTTTTTGCAACTTAGATACTAGAAATGGTGGTGTCATCTCCCAGAAGATTACTTTTCAAAAAGATGATTCCAAGGTCCTTGAAAAATATATTTCTGTATCTTAAAGCCGGCAAGGGCTTATTTAGCTTTTATAAAGAATTGCATACATTTTAAAGAGAGAGAAAAAATTTAAAATGATAAGTTTTCTAAGAAAAGGGAAGACAGGATCCTCTTCCCTTATTTTTCATAAGGAGAATTAAGTGTCTCATTATTTATTTATTTATTTCTTATATTTCTTTATTGATTTCAGAGAGGAAGGGAGAGGGAGAGAGAGAGAGAGAGAGAGAGAGAGAGAGAGAGAGAGAAAGAAACATCAATGATGAGAGAGAATCATTGATCAGCTGCCTCCTGCACGCCCCCTACTGGGGATCGAGCCCACATCCCAGGCATGTGCCCTTGGCCAGAATCAATCGAACCTAGGACCCTTCAGTCCGCAGCCGACGCTCTATCCACTGAGCCAAACCAGCTAGGGCAGTGTCTCATTTTTTTAGTTGTATTTTTCCTTTGCAGCATCCTATTGTTTTTATTTGGCAATCTTACCTGGGATACAAATCACTCCCAATCGAAAACCATTCACCTGGGGCATGAATAATATACAAGAAATATCTGCCGTGATCCGCCTCTTGAACCAGTATGATTGTGCCTTCTTTAGGTGAACTCTGTCATCCACTCTTAAAATGGTGGCTCAAGGTGGTAGTCACAAGCTCTAAAATTATTAAATCATTATCTGGCAAGGCAACAATAGAGCCCACTGCTGGCCGCTGGCCATGATTGGTCTTTAACACCTCTCTCCTCTCCTTCCCATCCCATTCTAGATCTCCCCTTTCTTCCAGCCAGTGTTTCATCTGATCTAGTTGGTTGCCTGATGGGTGACTGAGACCACCCATCTGATAGATACAAGATCTTGACTGCCTTACTCTTATCAGGCCGTGATTGCTACAATTAATCATTTTTGTAGAAGCACCAAGAAGTATCTGAGCAAATGCAGACATAATTCTTCCTGTCCCCATTTTGTGGCAGAAACCCTGTTCTTCCCCAACTCTGTTATATTAGTTCTGTTTTTCCTGCTTGTCCACCAGGATGAAGAACTCAGTCTTGTCCTTAGCATGAGTCATATGTCATAGTTAAGATTTATTGTAAATTATGTTGTGTTGCCTGGTGGGGTCTTTCCCTGCTACCCAACTCCAGGAATCAGATCCTCCATTCCAGCAAACTCCCTGTTGTGTGGACAGAAAACACTAATTATGGCAAATGAGTGACATGATGGTGAGAGAGACAGTCCTACTTCTCATTTTTAAATCCTAGGTCTGTTTTAGCTACTATCTATAGAGCACTACATATTGGCCTATGGTTCTGTACATGCATCCTGCATCCTGGAAGGTACTGCTTCAGTTATGCAGGGTGTCACCTCCAGGCATTTATTTTTTAGCTGAGCCTTTTATATGCCATTCCAATCTACCTAAAATTTTATCAATTCTATCTATGATATATGTTAGGACCAATGGGTTCCAAACATTTCCCGGTAGTTAAATCTGTATAATGTGACCCTTGGTCCAAGAGATGTTAGGCTGGATCCCATGTTTGTAAATCAAATTTTCTGTGACAGTTTAGATAGTGTTGGCAGAGGTACTGAGCACAGGAAAAGCAAACTCATATCTGAGTTAAGTATCAATTCTAGAAGGGCTTGCTGCCTCTCCTTGATAGAAGTCCACTGAAACAACTTGTCACCAAGTGGCTGACTGGGCTCCTCAGGGGACAGCACCATATCAAAGGATCAGTCAGTTTCTGTTGCCGACAGGTTAGACAGCTCAGCCTGGGTGGAAGAGGGCCCATGCTGTTGGGCCCATTCATACTCACTATCCCTGCTACCAAAGGGGCCTTTGTGCATGCATCATTTACACAGTAGGGAGCTATTGTGGTAATGAAATCTCTTCATCTTATATTTTGAAAATTACACATCTATATGACATTTTTCAGAGAGCCAAGTTCCATAAATCAATAGATTCCAAGGTATTCTCAACAAATCAGGTGCATTGTGTTATAAGCATCCCATGGATAAGCACTCTCCCACTAGTAAATCACATTTGTGTGTGTGCTAGGAGGTCTTTCATTAGCATGTTTATGACAAAAATTGGACCAGGTGATCTTTCTGTCTTTCCTGGCCTGTCTAAACCTCCAGCAGACCGCTCTCTTGCTTTGGATCTCCCGCAAAGCTGATGGTTCTTTGAATCGTTCAGTACGTTCTTTAGAATAATATTCCCCAAAGCACAATATTCTACCACCACAATCCAGAGAGGACCACCAAGCATTGTCCTTTTTCTTCATTGCAATATCTTATGCTTTACTTTAGAGGGGATGTCTCAGCATATACAGCCCTCTGGACACCTAAAATCTCCATTGATGTGGTAAATTCATGAATCTCTATAGGGATTATTCCCCACTCTCTAGCATGCATGTGTCTTAATCATGAATTTAGAGTACTGGCCACTTTCTGCCCACAGAAAGAGTTCACTGAATCAGCAGCATTCACTTATAGACCAGAGTGATGGACTATAGAATGAAGATGATCAAGGACTATGAGCTCTCAAGTGTAACAGAGTAAAAGGATTAACATACTTATATATTGATTTTTTCAATTTTTATCTTGAATGTTGAAATATTTAGGACATTTTTAGCATGTCATAGAAAGCTTCAAGAAGCTGGATGTGCGTATGTTGATCTATTACAAGAATACAGGGACATTATTTGACACCTAAGGATAGGAATGACTCAGTGCGGAACTGCAAAGAGGGAACAGAAGACCCCTAGAACTTTCCTTTCTTTTTCTATTTATAAATGTCTTTTCTTTACTCCTAAGTTCATATCATGGAAAATATGGCTCCTCCATTTTACATCCTTTTCCCATATGAGGCAAGTCTAGAATGTCTTGGTCCTGATTTTATATTATTGGCCAAAGTGACAATGATTTGCTCTTGATTAACCACTTGCACTCAGGATTGCCTACGATTGCCGGGTGATGGGGCAGATACAAATACAGGTTATGCGATTAGGTGCTGGTTTCTATACATATGGGGAGGAGTGAAGAGTTGTCAGAAGATGTGCACTAAGCAGGAACTGTATCAGTCATTTGCCTTTGAAGGAACCGTATTTCACGCTTTAAGATCAGAATGAAATCAGAGTGTGTGCTATAATTGGTGGTTCCTTATAATTGTTGCTTGTCAGGTGACCTCTAAATTCTCTGTGCTTGTGGACTTGTTTATGAGGTTTCATATCATCATTGCTTCAAAAGATGTGTCATTATGTGTATCATTTGACAAAAGCCTAATCCTTCTGGGAAGAATATTAAATGGCATAATAGAGATTCTCAAAAAAATGTGAAGGAAGAGAGATTTTCCTCATACCAAAATGACTCCCTTAAAGGCTTAAACAACAACAACAACAACAAAAAGAGAGAAAGGTGTGATTGACAAAAAGTCACCTCAAATGGTACCCCAGGAGCTCTGCATAATACACTTAGCATAGCGCTTCCTGTGGACAGGGAAATAGCTGAAAGTAAACCAGCAGAAATGTGTTGTGGTTTCATTGTTATTCTCAGTGGCTTGACTGGATAAATGGAATCCCTCAGCATTTTAGGTTAAAAATCATGAAACAACATTGCAAGATGGAATATGCGTTTTTATTGTTGTCTAAAATCATTCCATCAGTTGTCTTTAGCAAGATAAAAAATGAGCCAGCACCAACACTTTCTGAATGAGGGTCAGTGGCTTCAGAAAACCCCAGGGACAAAACTAGAATATTCTTTAGGCAATGATGCATCTTCAAAGCCTTTGATAACATGAAGGACACATTATATAGGAAAAACAGATGTTAAGTATTTTCTTTTATTACATGTAAATAATTTTATAAGCAGTAGAAAGAAAAACATTCTGGGGTTTGTTTGTTTGTTTAATCCTCACCCCAGGATATTTTTCCATTGATTTTTAGAGAGAGTGGAAGGGAGAGGGAGAGACAGAGAGAAACTCGGATGTGAGAGAGATACATCTATTGATTGCCTCCCACATGCCCCCTACTAGGGCCAGGAGCCTACAACTGAGGTACATGCCCTTGGCCGGAATCGAACCTGGACCCTTCAGTCCACAGGCCAATGCTCTTTCCAAAATGGCTAGAGCGAAAAACATGTTTTTAACAAAACTAGAGGAAGGTTAAAATATCAGTTATGGAAATCAAAGAACGATGTTAAGTATTATCAAAAAATAATTTGTAAAAGTATGAGTTTGAATAAGTTTTTGGAATATGTAACCAATTTATGTAGATTGTTTTATTTTTCATGTGTGTTTAAGTGTGATAAATGATGAAAAACTGTGTCTAAATCTAAAAGAGCTTTTTCAATAAGAAGTAAATACTCATAGATAATAAGAAAGTGATAAAAACTCTAAGTAGTCTATTTTCTTTCCTGTAGCACATGAAATAATAGTTTCTTACAATAGATGGCATCTTAGAATCTATGAAATACTGTATTTAACTTGCTTAAACTCAAGGACCATACTATTTTTTATCTTATTCTGAATCATTTCAACCAGTTTAATGTTATATTTTGATTGAGTATACATTATAAAAATTGTTATTAGTGATAACATTTTATGAGATTAGAAAGTCATATGATTATTTTGGTTTCTTCCTGGGTGAGTGAGACTTTGAAGAGTTTTTTTGTAGATTGTGCATATATCTGAGAAATATATTTTTTAAACTTTTAGAGTATCTGAAGTTTTTTAGACCTCTCTGACCAGGTAATAGTATTTTCTTGGTTTAAAAAATACACTAACCTATTTCTGTTTTAGTGTTTTCACACTTCCTTATGGCGTTTAATGAAAAAAGCTCAAGTAACGAAACCTCCTTCATCCTTTAAATTTGCATTCCGTGCTATGGTTTTGGACTTGGATGCACTCGATTCCTTTTTGGAAGAGCCTTCTGTAGGTACTGATTAATTTTAGATAATTATTAGACAAAAAAAATTCCCATACTCACATAGGAGAAATAATTTGAGAGAAGTGCACTCAAAGTGTTTGTGGAATTGTAGAGTTCAAGGTGTGCTCTGGGATGCTCACAGGGTTCCAAGGTTCTTGTGTGTCCCCTACCACACATACATCCAAAATCTCCTTGTTTCATTTGTTCCTGGCCTTAAAAGGTATGAAATTCCCTAATATTCAGGGTGCCCCCCCCAAAAAATGTATACATACTTTAAAAGCTGATAGCTCAGTTTTGAAAATGAAATGTATTTTAATGTACACTGCCTTTATTACTATTCAAAGTGTGTGTATACATTTTTGGTATACCCTATATACAATATGATTTGAGGGATTCTGGAAAGTTTTTCTGATCCAAGTAATATTCCTTTCCCGCCTCTCCCAATACTCCACTGTATTTCCACCCTTTTAACATTTTCTTTTAATTTTGAGAGAAGCCTCTTGCTACTTTCACAGAAGACTTGTTAGTAGTTCACTAAGGTGTCAGTATTTAGTGTTACCTTCTCCAGAACAGTTATTTTCTAAACAAGGATCATGTACAGAGGACAATGTTAAATAAAATAATAAATCTATGGTGGTGGCGCCTTATATGTCAGAGGGCTTTAGTAGTTAAAGACATTGAAAATTGGGGAAGAGATTAAATATAACTTTCAGTGCAAAGTTTATTTTTCTATGTCCAGCAGAATTCACTGAAGTGAAATATTACATGCCAGTAAATGATAAAGAGGCAGTAGCAGCAGCAATTAAAATTCAAGCCGCATGGAGAGGGACTTACGTGAGATTGCTTATGAAAGCTAGGACACCAGGTATAATTTTCCAATCACTTATAAAATGAACTTGCCTATATATCAATGAATATTTGTGCGTGTATTAATGAAAAATATTTTAGAGTCATGTTACTTTATGAATAGGCTAAATATTTTTATTTCTATAAATATTGAAATTCTTTGAGATCAAGGTACATTGTCAGTACATTCACTCTCTTGCTTCCAGAATTTAGCACAGAGTAAGCACACAACAAATACTTGCTAAAGGAATGAATGAATGAATGGGAGAATGAATTAATGAATGACTCAATGAATAGGTAAATGAAAGAATGAACGAATTGAATGAAGACGCTTCTATATATGCCCATGGTAACATACATTTAGAAGACATACATTTTAAGTGTATTGGTATATTTATTAAATCAAATATATTTGTGCACACAAAATAAACAATTGTGTGAAAAGGTTTAACAACCTGTTGCAGTAAAACACTGCAGAGGCAAAAAATTAATACAATTATTTTCATACTGCAATTTTGTTTACATTTACATAGGAAAAGCCTTACCTCTAGTAGAATTCTTCGACTTTATTGAAACATTTTGTTGTAAGAAATGTCTTTTACAACATTAATGAGAATCATCCAAATGTTTGCCTAAGCAGTAAAAACTATACATGCACAAATGTAGCACAACCTAACTAGATTGCATAGTTTCGTGAAAGAAAAATATTACTGTTACCTGATTTTTATATTTCTTCTATTAGAAAAATGATTATAAATTTTTCAAATAAACTATACAGTAAAATATACTTTTTATTGTCCAATTGCTGCAAAAGTTACATTCATATGATCATTTTTTCTCTTGATGAAGACAAAATTTGAGCAATTTAAAAGTGTTTTCATAGTATTTGCACGCCTTTCATTCAGCACATACTTATAGAATAATGAGTATTCAGCACTGTTCCAAATTCTGGCCTTATAGGAGTGAGTAAAATTGGCAAGGTTTCTGCTCTGATGAATCTTGTGTTCTACTGGTGGTGGGCAAATAGTAGACAAATAAATATATTAAGATATTAATTTCAGATACTGGTAAGTACTTTGAAAAAATCAAGATGAGGTAATTAGAAACATGTCAGTCTTTTACATCAAATTTGAAGTGTTTACTATAGATTTGCATTTTTCTTTCTAAAACATTTACTCTTAAGCCATTTGTGGATTATTCTTTAGGTTGAACTTAGTGGAATCTTATTATCCACTGTTTTTTTTTTTTTGTTTTTTTGTTTGTTTGTTTTGTTTTTTAGAAAACTTGGATGGATTATTTTTTCTCACATGATACTTTTCAAAACAAAGTTTTGGTGCGATAAAAAGATCTGATGTGAACTCATTAATGAGTATTTTATTAGATAAGAGAATATTTTATGATTTTTTAAGCTAAAAATAAAGTGAAAGCATAAAATGGTGAGCAATGCTGTCTGCTAGAGGGATATATCTTTATATTTTATACATGATTTTGCTGCTAATAAAGCCTATGACTTTGATACCACCTGACTCATGAGTTTCAACTTCCTTTGTAGAAAGAAGGCTTTGAACAAAATAATCTTCCAGGAAACTTACAGCATTTATATTGTTATTTTTATTGCTATTTTTAGACACAAAGGAAAATGCCAGTGTTGCAGATGTTCTTCAAAAAGTTTGGATTCCATTGGAAATTAATATAGATCAGTATGCAGTTTCTCTCTTAAGGTAAAACAATATAATGATATTTCTTTTTTTACTTAAAAAATGTTTAAATTATAGTTGACATACAATATTATACTAATTTCAGATATTCAGCATAGTGAATAGACATTTATATAATTTATTAAATCATCATCCAGATAAGTCTAGTACCCATTTAACACTGTACATAGTTATTACACCATTATTGACTATATTTCCTATGCTGTACTTTACATCCCCATGACAATTTTGTAACAACCAATTTGTACTTCATGTTTTCCTCTTTTTCACCCATCCCTCCAACCCCATTCTGGCAACCATCAATTTGTTCTCTGTATTTATGGATTTGTTTCTGTTTTTTTTTCTTTTTCTTTTTTTTTATTTCACATGGGCCAGAAACTACACCCAATGCCTTACTCTCATATAAATGAAGTGCTAAAAACATGACCTCCCCTATGAGGGTATAAGATCAGTTCACTGTGGAGGTATATTTGAAACACAGGCATAAACACAATTACTCCCTGGATCATGAATTAGGTTCTTCCTTGAAAAAGAACTTCAGATTACTTTGGGCACCTTTGAGTGACATCTTTCATGATTGACCTGGAGTGGTCTGCCCTACCTTGATGCCATGACTGATGAGCCCCACAACTCCCTTTGATCAATAACTGTCATACTTTATGCTAATTTTTACCAATTTCTTATTTTGTAAATAGAATTTATTTTTAAGGTTGCTTTTGCCATTGGTACTTAAATTGTTTTTATATTTCTAGACTAATGTTTAAAAATAAGTGCAAGTCTATTGAATCTTATCCATGCTATCAAGATGAAGAAACTAAGATTGCTTTTGCTGACTATACTGTAACTTATACAGACCAGCCACCAAATAGTTGGTTTATAGTATTCAGGTAAGGTTCTCATATATTGGTAAGTGATGTCTCCCTTAAATGGCATCTATATTCACATGAATAGAGTTTTATTCATGACCGTAGTAAATGTATTAACTTGCAGGTTGCTTTCACAGCTTAGTTAAAATTTCATTTACATCTGCTATAGATAAATGAGATAGTACAGAAGTGTTTATTCATGTTTCCTTAAACAAAATATGAAAAATGTGAAGTTAGTTATTAGAGCATTTTATGAGTATGGTAGCCATAATATAATAAATTGATGTGCTTTTAGTATAGAAAGAAATAATTTAATTTCTAAGCAATGGCATATTAGGTAAAAGTCATAAATTGCTTACAAAATTGGATTTCTGAAAAGGTTTGCATTGGCATGATAAAATAATATGTTAATCATCATTTTAAGGGAAAGAAATAGGTGCACCTTATAGTTATTCAGAACTTTAAACTTATGTGTTTATTTCTTAGTATCAAACCTAATTTCAAACTTTCTTTACAATTCGTGTCAAGAGAAAGTTCATGCTTTTGTAATTACAGAGAAATATTTTCGTTTCATCAAGATATGATTTTGGTTCCCAAAGTATATACTACAATTCCAGTCTGTATGCTCCATGTTGTTAATAATGACACAATGGAACAAGTGCCAAAGCTGTTCCAAAAAGTGGTGCCTTATCTTTATACCAAGAATAAGGTAGGTATAAAATTTATTCTCCCTGTCCGATAGAATGGCATTGAGAAGCTTGCACTTTGTAGAGGTTTCCGGAGGAGGTAGAGTGGAGATGCCTTCAATCTACGTAACAGAGGAATAAGATGATGGTCTTGTTCCATAGAACTTCTATTATTTGACAACAGGATGTACTTAATGTGAGTGCTAGGACATTCACCTCTAAACCCTCTTCTCTCTTCTCTCCAAATTAAATAAGGAAAGGAAAGCAATAGACATTCTCATTATTGAAATCATAATATCATACAAACCCTTAAAATGGAAATGGAGCTAAAGAGCTCATTTAGTCCTATCCCTAAATCAAATCAGCTGGTTGTCTCAGTTTCCCACTAGGTCTTTATTCTATTTCTAAATATTTCAGATGACTGTGATTACACATCCACTCAGCGCCTGACACCCTATATTTTCTAGGGCTACAGTTCCTTCCCAGGAGAGGAGCACTTGGCACATTACTCCTGCTGTGTGAACGACCTGTCATTCACTGAAATCACATTGCCTCTCTATTTATTTGAATCTCATATTTGTGTTTTTGTTCATTTCCTCTGGGGGGAAATCATGACAAAAAATAGTGTATACATGCACTGGTAACCAGGAAATCTACTTTAGCTGTGATCTTTCATTGTTTAGCTGTATGACTCTGAACTTCACTTTTCTCTCTGAGCTGTGGTTGTAACTGACTTCTGAGATCTACATCAGTCTATGATTCTATGCATTATTTTGTAGAAATTAAGATATACCTATCTAATGAGTACTGATTTATAGAAAAAATTAAAAAGTTTAATGATTCCATAAAAAAACCTAATAGCTCTTTTGAGTTTTTTATGGATTTTTAAAAATAAGACCTAGATTTCCTTTTGAATAGAAACATTTATTTAATTTGTGATTATTGGAAATAAATAATCACAAAGACTCATATGGAAAAGATGATTTCATTCAAGGGGCAACTCTATCAAGGTCATAAATGTCATCAAACTCTAGAAATGAGCTCTTTGTTTTACTAGGTAAGTAAACTTATATTAGTCACTGACACTTACTTACAGTTGCTAATTTTGGTAGGGACCATTTGAGTTGAACCAAAAACGAATCTGATACTTATTTACAGGTAGCATACTTTGTTGTTTGGATTTGGTTTGTTTTGTGTTTATTAACTCCAGTGAAGATCTCTCTTCTGTGACTAAACATGAATTTGGGGATGTGATGGGGGAGCTCTAAATGATGCATTTTCAGTCAATATGCAGAAGACCATTTTATTTTCCATCTATAATAATTAAAGCATAATATGCTAATTAGACTTTCCTGACGAAGCCGGGCTGCGAGGGCCGAGCCCCTTGCACAAATTTCATGCACCAGGCCTCTAGTTTAACTATAATTTTTAATTGCAAATTCAGGGTTGTAACAAAGGTAGCTACCCCCCCCTCTATCCTCTCATTTTAGCTAATTTGGGAGGGGGGATGAGAGAATGGGGAGGAGGATGTCTAATAGCAGCTTCAGTGGTCCCTTTTGTGGCATGGTTTTCCTTTCTTAATGATTCCTGATCTTTGAATATTTCTCCAAATTATCTCTGTTCCTTCCATATTGTGGTTTCCAGACCTGAATGCAGCCTCTAAGAAAAATCTTGACCCACCTAAATGTAAGGAGGATCATTATTCCATTGTTTTGTAGCTCATGATTGCATTAGCATTTGGCACCTGAAAGATATTTTAACATTTGGTCAACATTTTTCAATGTATGTCCACATAACTAGTGTCCCTCAAGATATTCATTTGTTTTATGTAAAACAAAACAAAACAGTATTCTAGATTTAAAAAATAAAACAGGGATAAACATTCGGGATTGTTTGTTTTATTTTTTCATAATATTTCAAAAACTGTGATTCAAAATACCCATTTATGAAGTTTTTCATTGTGCAGTAGTCTATTATGTTTCCCATTTTACTCAAGAGTCTTAAAATCATTTAGAATAAGCCAGGTCTTCTCTTATAATCCTATCACTGGTGTAGCTTTAGATTTTCACTTACCAATATCTATTCTATTATTTTATAACTCTTCTTTTACCTATCAAAGTTATTCTCTAAGTCTACCGGTGGTTCTCAACTTTCCTAATGCCGCGACCCTTTAATACAGTTCCTCAGGTTGTGATAACCCCCAACCATAAAATTTTTTTCATTGCTACTTCATAACTGTAATTTTGCTACTGTTATTAATCGTAATGTTAATATCTGATATGCAGAATGTATTTTCAGGGGTCGCGATCCACAGGTTGAGAACTGCTGGGACCAACAAAAAATAAGAGTCATTTTACTTTGTTTTGCTTCTTTAATACATTAGTACACAAGTTCAAATAATAATGAAAATAGCAGTAAATCTTTGCATTACAATTTGCAGATAAAAATACTTTCATATAGCTGATTTATTTTCCTTTTCTCCTTGCTCTAAACATATCAAAAGGTCTTTATTGGTGTTGCAATTCTCATCTCATTATGAGTATTTGAATTCAAGTTAATATTCCTGGACATTTATTGCAATGTTATGCATTTATTCTATCTTGTGCATTCCTGATTTTTGTTTCTGGCAATCTAAACACATCAGAGAGCTTCCTCTCATCTGATAGCAACTGAAATACAAACCTATCTTTTTCTTTCTTATTAGAAGTATCTGGAGTTATAAACTCAAAATTACTTGGAGCTCTTGTGTCTCATTATACTATTGTGCTTCTTTGTACCTCATTATCATCTCTTACTTCACTGACTCCTTGGCCAGATATCCAGTTATGTTGAACCCAACTATTGCCCACTAGTATGTCATCCCTTTCTCAGGTTCCTTAGCTGCTGCTTTTCTCCAGCTTAAAGAGCTCATCTCCAGACTCACATTTCGGTTTCATGGAACCAGATCTGCTGTAAATTTGATAGCTTTACCTCCCAAAGGAACTACATTTCTATAATCTCTTCTGCTTTTCTCATCTTGTACTTAGATGATTCTGAGAAGACAGGGATATCAAGTAGGAAGCTACTGGGGTACTCCAGGATGATGCAATGATGAAAACCAATAAAACAATTTATTTGTTTTTATTTATTACTACCATTAATCACTTTATCTTATAGGTAGGGAATCACACAAATCAGAGTTAAGTTATTCATTTTCTCTGAAAACATGTCAGATGGCTCTTTCTAGGAGGGATTTCAAGAAATAACACTACTGATTTGATGTTTGTCAAAGATCTTGGGATCTTTATGAATATCAAGATGATAAAGTATTTCAGTACTGAAAAGCCACATATTGTACATTGAAGAAACTAGCGACAATGTGACTTCGTTCTGTGTAATTCTGTTTTCTTATAGAAAGGATACACATTCGTGGCTGAAGCATACACTGGTGACTCATATGTATCAGCCTCACGATGGAAACTGCGTCTCATTGGTTCTTACAACCCACTCCCAAGCCTCTCTCGAGATTTTCCATGCAGCACCTTTGCCATAAAAGAAATCAGAGACTACTATATGCCCAATGAAAAGAAAATTGTATTCAGGTATGAATATAATTCAGTACATGATAGAAGGGGAAATGCAGTCTTCTTAAAATATTACTTTTATTACATTTTTACATATTAGTATTATTAAAAATAATAAATTCTGTAGCAAAATTCTGAGTCATTTGGAATTTCAATTTATATACTCTCTTAGAAACAATTAAATTAGAGAGTAATTTGATTATATAGATGGTATACAGGATATCAAGCCTATGTGGTTGCATATAATGGTAATGATACCAGTTTAGTATCATTTGACTTTTATTAAGCATTCTTCATAACACCCTTTCCTCTTAGTACTTCTTTTTTGTGCTACTGCTTCTTTGACTAGTGGGTTTCTCCTGATCTGCCAACTAACCTTCTTTTCACGGGTATCTATATATTTTCCATGAAAAGCCTCATTATGGACTCCACTCTCTTTCTCTAATCAGTCCTTTTGATTCCTGGTCAGACTTGTCTTTCATCTCCAAGCCCTTCTCTCTATTCTCAATGTCCCTCCACTACTTCAGAGCCTCATTATATTTTGTCTGTAGAAATGCTGTTTTCTGGAATTTATGACTCCATTGTATTCCCCCAGTTTTACTCTTTCTCTTCCTAGTCTCTATCAGAAAGTAAAGTGGTTTCCTTTCTAACACATATTTAGAAATGTGATTTCCTTTTTTAAAACCTTTGACATTGACTAAAGAATAAAATCCAAACTACCTGGTATATTTAGCACTCTTGCGCAGCCTCCAAACACATGGTGCACTCTCTTCAAAGAAGTAACCACCATCTCCGGATATTTATGACATAGGAGTTTGCTTTGCCCATGCCTTTCCTGTTGTCTTGAAATAGCCTGGTTTAAAGATCAATCACTTTTAATGATGATTTTCAACAGCGACTTCTCTGTGCTGAAATTTCCAAATACAATTTGTTGGTACTGGTCATTTCTTCATTTCTTACAGCCCCCTCTTCTTTCTGAAAATATGATACAAAAGTTGTCAGGCTCATAGGGGAAGAGTTTTAGAGAATTAGAGAAGGTTGATTCAAACTTACCAAATTCTCCTGAAAGGTCAACAAACATGAGAACCAGAAGTTTCTAAAGGGTGGTGACAAACTGTCAAGAGCAAGTTTCACACCTGGGTTGGGGGCAGAGTGGAGTGCTGTGAGCGATTGGGAGGTGATGAGAGGAGGGCGGTGGAGGTAGCCAAGTCTCATAGATGTGAACTGGGGAGGAGTGAGAGTCCTTGGATGGCAGGGTTGGCTGAAGATTTTTTGTTTTGTTTTTGTTTTGTTTTGACCTGTTTCTAAGATGGATGAGACTGCACATGTACAAAAACCAACAACAAGGAGGAATAAGGAGGGTTGTTAAAATAAAGGAGAGGACACTCAGAAAAGCTAATTTTAAGAGAAATTGAAAGTTGATAAGATTCCACAATAATAGGGGAGGGGAAACCCAAAACAAAACAAAACAAACAAACAAACAAACAAACAAACAAACAAAAAACCTCTTAAATTGCTTTAAGGGAGGAGTTGGGATGGAGTTTGACTGAATGGTCCAGTTTTCGGCATGAGGTTCCCAACCTGCACAGTAAAGGTTGAGAGTGCAGACGGTGGATACCACTTTTGATTTCTCTGTATTTTGAGAATCACAGAAAGCATTGTTAACAGTAAAGCTCTGAGGCCCACTGCTCTGGCCAGCTGTGGTCCTTGCCTAGCTGGAGAGAAGGAAGATGTATTGGACAAGTTTGGTACTAGTTTGCAGATCTGTCAAGTTTTATAAGTGAATGCTTATCACATCTAATCAAAAAGTTACATTTTCTGTTTAAGATTTAATAATAACAATAAAGGTCCTATATTTATTTAATTGTACCAGACCTTATTGGGAATTTTGCCCAAGTGTACAATAGCTATAATATTTCCAGGATTTTAGTTGACTTTGCAAAGTGGTTTTTCTTTTAGATGATCACATCAGCAAATTATAGTTTCCTTACTGATTTGAGGAAAAGACCACTACAGTTGCTTAAAAATTGAGTATCTTTCTTTATAGGTATTCAGTGAAAGCTGTGTTACCACACCTTGCCACAATCCATGTACGTGTGTCCAAGCCAGATGCCTTCATCAAGCTACAGATTCTAGAGAGTGAAGAAGTTGTCATTAGCGCCACTGGGAAAGGCCAAGCTATAATCCCAGTATTTAGCTTCTTGGGGAATGAAAAAGTTCTGAGCTCCCAGTGTAAGTTGGTTTTAAAAAAGTATTTACTTATTTATGTATATTTTTATTTTATTAAAAAAATTTTAAGGTTGATATTATTGCCGTTGTACCCCTTTTTGTCACTGTAGCCCATGGATACGCCTTCCCAATAGGAATAAACATTTGGAGGAGCAGAGAACTGAAAAGACTCCACACTGTGATGACACTATTAGCACACAAATGTAGTGCTTTAGATACAGGGAAGTGTCTAAAGCTCTACATACTATAAAACATGCATGGTACCATATTAGTGAGGCCGAGCTTGGGTAAAATTGCAAGTTAAGCAGATTCTTGTGCATTTTTTTAATATGTCTCCTTCTCTCCCATCCTTGGTCCTTCATCCCTGATTACCCCTTGAGTCATTTTCAGTACTCAATTCATATCTGCAATTTTTCATTCAAATCCGCCTGTACAACGTTAAGCATCTCCATGAGACTCATAAAGTAATTTGCTTGCCAGACACAGTTAGGTGTTTATATAAATGAAGTTTAGAATTCAGCTAAGAACTCCGGTGGAACCCTAGGCATAGTTCTGAGCTCCTTCGCTTCTCAGGTACCTCCTTTGGTACCCTGTCGCACAAACTCCGATCTTTGCTTCCTGAACATAACAACACTGATGCTCCCTGTCCGGACTCTCCTTCCTTGTGCAGTTCAGAAGGTTCTCACAGGCAGAAATCTGGGGAAGTGGAGCCATCATCTTGTATGTTTCCCTTCTCTGAAGGACCAATCCTGGACTGTCTATTGCCCAGTGACTGCAAGCAGTTGATTTATATATTGTGTCCAATTTTATCATTTTTATGGTATGAGGATAATCCAATGCCCATTATTATGTCCTGGCTGAAATTGGAATACCTCTGTGTTCTTCACTTATGTTCCCTCGATACACATTTAATGAATTAATAAATGATATTCCGCACATTTTTATTTTTATCCCTCCCAGTGATACTCATTGTTAATTACAAAATAATGAATGTAGAAATTAAAATGAAAGTTTTTAAAAGGTGTGATAACATATACACATTTACTATAAAACACTGAAGCTGTCATATTGTGTGGTATTGGTGTCACTGGAGTGGCACAGAATGAACGAGAAGTCGTTGAACTGCTGTGCATTCTTTCAGCAGTCAGCGGTTGCTCAGAAGATGCATTGCTCTATGCAAGTCAGATACTGTTATAGTAAGTTTCTGTAAGACCAGAATATTTCCAAGAAGCCAGTTGGTTTTTATCTCATTAAAACAAAACAAATTGACTTTCCTTTTGAATGTCTTATAAAGGGAAATAACTAAATAATACAGTCAGTAATAACTGTGCATTTCACATATTTTAACTTAAGCATAATATTTTTTTCTATCCAGCTAGCAAGCAAATTCTTTTACTTCATACTCCAACCAAGAAAGATCAAGAAATTTATGCGAAGAAGAAATTAGCCCAGGGAAGCCAGAGATCCAATAAAGGTAGACCTGGAAGTGCACTAGCAGATAGTGGTCAGATTATTTTGGAAGAGGAAACTGGCAATACGCCCGCCCTAGATGAAAATGTTGTCATATCACAGCAGGTATACTTACATTTAAATGAAGTATTCAATTGCACTGCTCCTAAAAATCTCACATAAATTCTCTTCCTAAAAATTGTCAATATATAATGCCCTGTTTATGCACTGTCATGGGTGGATAATCAGAATTGACTTGGACATTATTGAAGGGGGGTTTCTCTATGCCAAATATTTTAAATATGTGGCAAATTCAATCTGTACACTGACCCTATAGTGTAAATATAATTATCTTATGCTACATATGTGGTTATCTTAAGTTATAAAAGGCCTCATAACTTTTAAAAGGGTCACATATTAATAAAAACTGAGTTGTACAATTGGGAAGAGACACAGTATGTGCACACACTCAGAGGCATGCCAGCAGAAAAAAAAAACTGAGTTGTATATCTTGTTAAAGAAATGTAAAACAATGCATATAATTTAAAGCAATGGAAAAAAACATGGCCTACCCATTGAAAACTAAAAAAAGAAAAAAATGAATTCCAATACGACAGAAATACAATAAATACAAATGGATTATTAATAAGCTGAAAAGATAAATGTTTAAATTTAGATAAAATCAGGATCCGTAGAAAGTTTAAAGCTGAAAAAAGAGAGAGCTGTGATGATATTTTAATATCTCAATACACAATTAATGAGATGTTATAATAAACTAGAGGCCCGATGTATGAATTCATGCACCAGTGGGGTCCCTCAGCCTGGCCTTGGGATCAGGCTGAAACCAGCTCTCCAACATCCCCCAAGGGGTCCCAGATTGCAAGAGGGCACAGACCAGGCCGAGGGACCCCACCTGTGCACGATTGGGGCTGGAGAGGGATGCATGATTGGGGCTGGGGAGGAATGTGGAGGTTGGCCAGCCAGGGAAGGACTGTAGGAAGGCTCCAGGGTATGTCCAGCCAGTCTTGTTCAGTCCTGATCGGCTGGACCCCAGCAGCAAGCTAACCTACCAGTTGGAGCATCTGCCCCCTGGTGGTCAGTGCATGTCATAGTGAACAGTGGAGTGGCCTTAGCATATCATTAGCATATCATGCTTTGATTGGTTGAACGGCTGATGGGATGACCGGATACTTAGCATTTTAGGCTTTTATTATATAGGATAAAAAGCAAAAATGATTAGAACTACAGAGAAAAATTAATGTTAACAATTAGTTAAGATTTTAATACAAATCTCTCAGCAACTGATAGATCAATCTGAAAAGCAAAACACTTATTATCACTAGGATTTGAAAAATGTAGATATGTGTAAGCTTAACCCTTTAGACATCTATATGAACATCTCCCCTCATAAACAAGAAAAATACTTTTTTCATAGCACAGAAAGCCTCAATAAAAAATCAAACTATATTATATAGATCAGAACAAAATTCAGTAATATAGAAATTAATAAACAGCCTAAAATTCCATAAATGTGGAAACAAAATAAAATATACTAAATAATTTTTAGTGAAAACAGCAAAAAGAAGTTATGAAATACAAGGAACTCAAAACAATAAAAAGCTTCATATCAAAATTTGTAAGTCACATCTAGAGTTGCATTTAGTGAAATGTTGACTTTTAAACTAATTCACTAGAAAGCATGAAAGGTTGAAAAATGAGCTAAGCTATAGAAACAAAAAATTAGAAAAAGAGCCAAAGATTAACTCAAAGAAAAAAACTTTAATAACATTGAGAACAAAGTTTTAAAAGATTAACAAACCCTAATTTTTAAAAGAATAATACAGTATTCATGCTACTTATAAAACCAATTAAGAAAGAAAATATAAATAAATCAAATATAGAAAAAAAATAGGCTGGAGATACAACTCCAAACAACTTTAAAAAAAAGTATTATATACAACTTTAACAAATTTAGTATGTAAAAAAATATGATAAATTTCAGGGGGAAATGGAGGAATGGTGAAGCTGCTTCACTAGGAAATAGAAAATAATAGAAGAATAATACTATCTAATAATAGAGAGACATGGTAATTAACCATAACTTCACTACACTTCCCATTGGCTAATCAGCAAGATATGCAAATTAACTGCCAACCAAGATGGCGGCCGGCAGCCATGCAGCTGAAGCAAACAGGAGGCTTGCTTGCTCCAGTGACGGAGGAAGCCAAGGTTCCCCCCCTGCCACAGCCCAGCTCTGAGCTCCAGATGCAACAATGTTGCAATTATAGAAGCTAAACTAACCCCAGAAACCTGCTTTCAGCTGCTAGCGGGCTCAGAGCTTAGAGCACCAGTGATGGTAACAGAGTTTCAATTATAGAATCTAAACAAACCCAGATACCTGCTTTCAGCCAGCCACAGCCTCAGAACTGGAGCCAGCTCTCAGCTCCAGTGACAGCTATAGAAGGTAAATAAATCCCAGAATAAAAAAAAAAAGAAAAAAAGGAGAGGTTGGGAGCTTCAGTCACCCGCCAGCCTGAAAACAGCCCTCAGCCCCTCACCAAGACTGGCCAGGCACCCCAGTGGGGACCCCCACCCTGAAGGGGGTGTGACCAGCTGCAAACAGCCATCATCCCCTCATCCAGGCTGGCCAGGCACCCAAGCGGGACCACCACCCTGATCCGGGACACCCTTCAGGGCAAACCAGCCGGCCCCCACCTGTGCACCAGGCCTCTATCCTATATAGTAAAAGGGTAATGTGCAAACTGACCCTAACAGCAGAAGGACTGGGAATGACTGGTCACTATGACACACATTGACCACCAGGGGGCAGACGCTCAGTGCAGGAGCTGCCCTCTGGTGGTCAGTGTGCTCTCACATGGGAGGAGCTCTGCTCATCCACAAGCCAGGCTGATGGCTGCCAGTACAGCGGTGGTGGTGGGAACCTCTCCTGCCTCCTCAGCAGCGCTAAGGATGTCCAACTGCAGCTTAGGCCTGCTCCCCGCTGGCAAGTGGACATCCCCCGAGGGCTGCCGGGCTGCCAGAGGGATGTCTGATTGCCATCTTAGGCTCAATCCCCCGGGGAGCAGGCCTAAGTCAGCAGGTGGTCATCCCCTGAGGTGTCCCAGACTGCGAGAGGGCACAGGCCAGGCTGAGGTTCCCCCCCTCCCCACCCCCACCCCAGTACACAAATTTTTGTGCACCGGGCCTCTAGTAATTAATAAAACTGAATTGATAATCAAAGTCTTATCTTTCCAAAAAGCCTAGGCCCAGATGGCTTTATAGGTTAGCGCTAACAGACTTTTAACTAAATTGATCTGGAAAACTGAAAACAATACAAACTTTCCAATCTTTCCTCTGAGATTAATGTAATCTTAATTAAAAACTGATAACTATAACAAAAGTAAAATTAATACAATTTATTTATAACATGGGTAAAAAATTATAAATACTAGAATATATCATGGCAGGTACTGGTGGGGATGCGAGGATAAACTTTTATAGACTGTGGTGTTACAGAATTTGGGGGAACATCTGATAGTATTTAATTAAATTATGATTGTATGATTCAGAAAAAATAGGCACTTATTATATGCCTAAAATAATACGTTCTTAGGAACATGTGTTTATTCTCATTGATTTTGCTTAAACATTGCATTTTATTTCAGACTTACAAGTATATTATACAGTGTTTGGTATTATATAACAGTTGGCCTCTCACTGAAAATCAACAGGTGTTTGTTCAAGCACTAAAAGAGTTGGAGAAAAGTGATATCAAAGGTATGTCAGTCTAATTATTATTTATGCATTTAGTATTTCATATAAATATTTAATGGTAATTTTATCATGTAATTATTAAAACATTATCAACTCAAAATGGATTGAAGACTTGATCATTAGACTAGAAACCATAAAATCCCTGGAAGAAAACATAGGGAGTAAGCCCCTTAACATTGGTCTTGGCAATCATTTTTTGGACATGATACCAAAAGCAAAAGTAAACAGGTGAGACTACATCAAATGAAAAAGTGTTTCCACAACAAAGGAAACCACCAAAAAAATTAAAAAAGCAACTCATGGAATGGGAGAAAATATTTGTGAATTATATACCCGAGAAAGAGTTAGTGATCTGAATATATAAAGAACTTATAAAACTCAATGGGAAAAAATCTGATTGAAAATGGGTAGAAAAATTGAATAAACATATTTCCAAAGAAGACATACAAATGGCCAACAGGTACATGAAAAGGTGCTCAACATCACTAGTCACCAGGGAAATTCATATCAAAACCACAATGAAATACACCTCCCACCTGTTAGAGTGTCTATCATCAAAAAGACAAGAAATAACAAGCGTTGGCAAGGATGTGGAGAAAATGTAGAAAGTATATTGATGTAGCCACTATGGGAAACAATATGGAGTCACCTCAAAAAATTAAAAAGACACCTGCCATATAATCCAGCAATTCCACTTCTAGGTACAAATTAGAAGGAAATAAAATTACTATCTCAAAGAGATCACTGCACCCTCATGTTCATTGCAGCATTATTTACAATAGCCGAGATATGGAAACAAGATAGGTGTCCATCAATGGATGAATGAACAAAGAAACTGTGGCATACATACACAATGGAACATTATTCAGTCATGAAAAGAAGGAAAACCTGCTCTTTGCAGCAATAAGAGTGTACCTTAAGGGCATTATGCTAAGTGAAATAAGTCAGACGGAGTAAGACAAAAGCTGTATGGTCTATTTTATATGTGGAATCTGTAGAAAACAGAGATGATAGAAACAGAACTGATTAGTGGTTGCCAGAGAAGGAGCAAAAGGGTGGAGAAAATGGGTGAAAGTGGTCAGAAGGTATATTAGTCCAGGGGATGTAATGTATAGCATGATGATTATAGTTAACAGCACGGTAGTATATATTTTAAAGTTTCTACAAGAGTAGATCTTAAAAGTCCGCATCACAAGAAAAAATCTGTAAACTATGTGAGGCGATAGATGTAAACCAAACTTACTGTGGAAATGGTTTCACTGTATATACATATCATTATGTTATACATCTTGAACTAATACAATGTTATATATCTATTACATCTCAGTAAAACTTGACAAAAAAGCATTGAAGACTTATGTCCATACACAAACCTTTGCACCGATGTTTATAGCGTCCTTATTCATAGGGGCTTCACGTACATTGACACAATTAATTCTCACATTAAACCCATGAGGTAGATGCTATAAGTAATATTTTACAGATGAGAAAACTGAGGCACAGACTGTTTAGTAACTGTTTAGTAACAGCTAGTTACTGCCATAGCTAGGATTTTGAATGGGAATTAACTGTTCAGTGAAAGCTTTTGAACAGGGAAAAAATAATTTACAGTAGTACCAGTTTCAGATCTTCATTGTGTCCTCAACAAATGCCTTTATTGGGGGAACTGCCTGTATTTTTGTAGTGAACATAAAAGTTTGTATAAATTATTTTATTATATTTTTCCTTAGGATCTTTTAAGCTTCTCAACTACAAGTTATTCAGCAAGATGGATTTCCAGTAAACAAACCACTCTAACAAACTGCCATATTTAATACATTTAGGTACATTGATGAATAAATGTTAAAAATTATAGAGGAAAACCAAAGAAAAATATTGATAACTGAAATGGACACAGTGGCTTAATTCATAAAATAGAATGGTGCAAAAACATAGAATTAGATAATGGTACAAAATTATAATATGAATTAAGTTTTTCAAAGGAAGTCAATATTAAATAAAGAAATGCAGCATAGCAACTAAACTGCCCTGTGTTGGCTACCTGAACCTGGGTTATTGGCCACCTGTAAAATTAGAATGATAATTCCTATCTTTTAAGGTTGTTGTGAAGTTTCAAGATAATATGCATATATTTCCTAGAACCTAGTAGCACTAAAAAAGGGTATTATTAGTAGTGTATTTTCCAAGTAAAAAATAAGTCTTCAGAATTAATTGTCTTCTTTTCTGACATCACATTTGACAGTTTTATGAGCAAATGAGCAGCTGCTAAAATTAAATTACACCTTGCATTGCATAATACATTTGTTGCTGAAAGCAGCAAGCAAAGAAATTCAAAATTGAATTGTGTTTAAAATGAAACTAGGAAAATTTTCTATTTGAAAGAATATGTGGGTTAATCTTTTTGAAAGTTAAGCATGCAGCTTTTGGATTTAGAATAATATCTCTGATATGTTGATAAATGTGAACTTTTAGGTCACTAATTTGTTTAAAACATATCAATATGTCAATTTCTATGAGCAATTATATTTACAACTCAGAACCTACAAACTTTAATTTTAAGGTATGATATATTTTAGAAAAATTAAGTTGCTAATTTTTTCTGACTATAACTAAGCTTACTTTTTAATTATGAATAATTTATATCAAGAAGAAATTGGTCAGGCATTTTGTTTGTTAATATATTGGTGACCCAATTTAAAATTTTAGGTACATCCTATAAGGACACATATGTAATATGTTAATCGATAAAGAAGTTTTTAAAAAATAAATAAATAAAATTTAGGTACATCCTAAAGTCAATGGAAATCTTGGCCCATTAACTTATTTAAACTCAACAGTTACTTTCTATGAAAAATGTGGTACATAATTTAATGCTTTTCAAAAATTTACACTTTTATTATGCATGATAAAAGGTAAGGCTTGAAATAAAGTGATATACATGCAACCTAGGATATTTGTATCATAAATCTGAATTTTAGAAAGCGTGGCCTCTGGTTAACATGAGGCAACAGTGCCACCTTTAGTTACAATTCTATACCTACGTTTTGGTAAAAATTGCTTACTGAGACAGCTCTCACTTAAGAAAATCGGAATTGGAGAGTCTTGAGCTGGTAGTACTGTACTTAGTAATATTATCTGCTGTGATATGTAATTAGTGGTTTTGCAAAAAGCACATATAAACTTTGTTATTCTCAGTTCAGGACTATGAAGAAACAAATCAATTTTTATATGTATATTCCTGTTTCTATTTACCAAAATGATTGTGATTGGTAAATGTATACTTTGTCTTAAACAAGTATGCTAGTTTGGAAATTACATTAATGTTTAAGTCCCAAGTAGTTTTAGCTCCTGGATATCTATCTATCTATCTATCTATCTATCTATCTATCTATCTATCTATCTATCATCTATCTATCTATCTAAAAGGCTAATATGCAAAGTGTCCCCTCAGGAGTTCTACTGGGAGACCGGGAGTTCGATCGCTCACTATGACATGCGCTGACCACTAGGGGGTGGTGTGGAACATGGCAGGTGACCAGTGGTGGCAGCGGGGCACTGAGGGAGTAATGGAAGGAGGAGGTGGGGAGGCAGGGAGGTAGGAGAAACCGCACGGTGGCTGCACGCAGGTGGCAAGGGAAGGAGGAGGCACGGAGGTAGTGGGGGGGGGGGAGACCATGTGGTGGGGTTGCGCAGGTGGAGAGGCGGTGAGGTGGGGAGGCAGGGAACCTTATAGGCCCTGGTCACTGGCCAGGCCTAGGGAACCTATCCATGCACGAGTTTCATGCAACCGGGCCTCTAGTATAAATATAAGCATTGAATTTTAATAAAAAAATCAAAATTACATTCCTGTAATAAGTGTTATAATTCACTGAAGACTTCTGTCTATTGTATCCTGGATATGTGAAAGATAATGTAAGGGGATATCTAAAGGCATAATGCTAAAGATCCTTTCAAGCTCATTTTATCAACAGATCCGCCCTGGGCGGGTCCTCTTCGCAAGGGGTATATTAGTTTATTTCAGTGGTCATTTCCTCTTCAGCTCTTCTAATTACATGAATACACAATGTGGGGGTGGGGTCACATTTTTCATAGTTTTTGAGTCAGTAGGATACTTATTCCTACCTCTTACTGATATATATACTCCCAACACAGGCAGATTCCCTATAAAGCTTTACCTATGAAAATTAAACTACCTCATAATGAGCACATACTATAAGTTCAGCATTATAGTAGGTGATACTAGGAATTTAAAATGCAGTGTATAATGATATTCTGGCCTTTGGAGAACTTGTAAATCATGGGAGAAAAGGTTACCATGCTGTATGCCATTAAAATGTGAAAATTGTTTTAGTCTATATATTAACAACGTAAGGAAAGAAGATGGTACACACCTGCTAGGTGGCGGACACTCTAGTAGATGCTCACTTATGTGAACTTGAATATTAGAATATGGTAATTTGAATAGAATCCAGACACTGAGACCTATGGATAAGAAAAAAGAGTTCCAGAAATACCTAATGGGCAGCCTGATAATTCACGTCATCTGACATTTGTTAACATCTTAAAATCCCAAGGCATACTAAGTATGATCCTATTTTTAAAAGATTATTTTAATCCCTGTAGGCTTGATGTCAGTTTCTCCCTTAAACAGAGGAAATTTAAACTCAAAGAATGTAATAAACCTGCCAGAGTTAACCTATCCGCTGGCTAATCAAGGATTCACCTCCAAGTCATTTGACTATTTGGCTGAAAGATTTTCTCTAGTACAACACTTCTCAGCAGCTGGAATTGCTGGAGAAAAGCAAGTCGCCCCTGTAAATGCATGGTGCTTACACTCAGTCTCTTTGCCCTCACACCGGAGGGTCTGCCCCCTTTTTGAAAGTACCTAGTAACTGGCACCAAGTATCTGATAAGATCTGGATGCTTTACACTTTCTATTTTACTTTGCTACTGGATTGACTTACAAGACTTTTTGAAAGGGTCAAACATGTCCTTTAAACTTGTATTTGAATTCCGATTCAATTCTTATCATTTGGGAGAGTTACGTAACCTCTCTGAACTTACCCTCACTGGATGCTTCCCGAAATAAAAGAGAAAGAAACATAGTAGGGATTCAACTAAAATTATTTGCTCCCCTGCTACTTGGCTATTTCGTTCTTAGAATCAATAGAACATAAAAGGCAAACAACAACAACAAAACCCCTCTTGTTGAGAAAAGGTAATGATGCCTCTTAAATGTAAACCAGTGGTTTTTCTAAACGTGGTCCTTGGACCAGCAGCCTCAGCACCCCTGGGAACTTGGAATGCAAATGTGGGGCCTCTACCTCAGACCTACCAAATCAGAAATGTTAGGGGTTCTACCGAGAATCGGTTTTTAAACAAGCCTTTCTGTGATTTTGATGCAGGCCAACATTTCAGAACCAGGCTTGCGAAGAAAAATCCAGCCTCCTTGAATTCTAAATCATTGGTCTTCCTTTTAGCTCATCCTTTCGCAACACTTGTTTCTAGCAAAAGGGAGTATTGAATCCATTGCTTAAAGTGTGTTTCTCCAGGCCATTTGAATCAGAAGCACTTGAGGTAGTTTTTAAAGTTGTACATTCCTGGGCCCATATCAGACAAAGCCTTTGGAATCTCTAGGTAGGGCTCCAGTATCTACTTTTTATAGCTTTCTGGGTGATTCTTTTGTTCACTGAAATTGTGAATCACTGCATCGCTGTAACAGTTGAAGCTGGGAATTTAAAATGCCATGCATAATGATATGTTGGCCTTCATATTAAGTAATACTTTATACTTAGCATTACTGGGTAACAGTTGTCTGGCAGCTCGGGTGAAAAGAATGGGTTCTTCTACCCCAGTTTTTGTGAGGTCCTTTTATCCAGCACTGGCCACAAGAAGAGCTCTGTAATGTAAGTAACTCCTGACTTTGCCAGCCTTGAAATCTCTGGGAGCTGGATTTTACGGGAGCACGAAGCTGAGGTGGTGGCAGTGGCCACCGAGACTGGAGACAGCCCAGTTGTTTCATATGGGCTTGGGATGATGAGCTGGTGCTATGCCACCTTTATGTAACAGAGGCAGCACGAGGAGACCGAAATCCATGGGCTCCTGTTTCTGTACAAGCAGTGTTTCTTCAATCGCAAAGTTTTTGGTTGACAAAGGACACCAAAGAATGAAGGAGAAAATGTATTGTCTGCAGCCTCTTACCTTTTATCCTGGGTTTCTAATAAAACGTGGTTTTACTGCGTGGCTTCTGATAAATATCTTTGTCCTTCTTCACTTGATACATTTTCAATGGCTTATCATCTCTACCCATATGCTCCATCCTCCTCTAACCTTATCTTTTTTTTTCTGTGGTCTCTTATTTTTATTTATTTATTTTTGCTTTTCTGCTCACAAGTTAAATCAGTCCTTTTTGTTGTTGTTGTAGTTGTGGTTCTACTCATCACACTTAAGTGCTGAGCTACTTAGAATAGAATCTCACTTACCTCCACCGAGTTTTTTGCAATTCCATGCATTTGTGACAGGGTCTCTATAGAGAACTCTGAGAGACCTGGCCTGTGTGAATTCGCCATTCTCTCAGGATTCTGCCTCAAACAACAAGCAGAGTTAACTCAGGAGGTTCAGATAAGAACACAAATCCAGGAGAATAATGGAAATGACAATGTAAGGACTCCAAAAATTAGCTCTTCCATAAAAAATCAACAAAAAAATGTGGCAGAAATAATCAGAATCAACATTTTCAGAACTCTGGAAATTGACAAATACTTTATTCAAGAAAAACAGCCAAATCTCTTTAAGAGCAGTGAGCTTTATGGTACTTTCATTTGCCCCCATCTCATCCCCTGGTCTCCAGCTCATTAGTAGCCTTGAAAACTAACAGCCTGTCTGCCTGGTGGGTTAGTAGCCACCAGAAAGAGTAGAATGGAAGTGGATCTCTTTTAAAGTCTCATTCCAAAAAATAAAACAAAACAAAACTGAGAAAAATTGTCACCAACAATTCTGCCCTTTGAGAAATATTAAAGAAAGTCCTTCAAGCTGAAATAGAAGAATACTGGGCAGTAAATTGTATCCACATGAGGTAATAAAATACACCATAAGAAAAAATTTAAAAATACTTAGAGATGAATAAAAAATATAACAAAACTAATGAAATGCAATGATACCAATGCTGAGGAAATTTGTAGCTATAGATGCCTATATTTAAAAAGAAAAATGTCCCTAGCTGGTTTGGCTCAATGGATAGAGCATCAGTCTACAGACTGAAGGGTCCCGGGCTCAATTCCGGTCAATGCCCAGGTTGTGGCTTACTCCCCTATAGGGGGTGTGTAGAAGGCAGCCGAACAGTGATTTTCTCTCATCATTGATGTCTCTATCTCTCTTTCTCCCTCTCTCTGAAATCAATTTAAAAAAGAGATATATTTAAATAAAAATAAATAAAAAGTAAAATTATCTCAAATCAGTAACTTAAACTTCTACCTTAAAAAATTAGAAAACTAGGAAAAAAAGTAAACACTAAGCCCAAACTAAGCAAAAGAAAGGTAATGATAAATATTAAAGCAGACATGAATCAATTCAATATTGTTCTGGAGATACTAGTCAAGGCAATTATGCAAGAAAATGAACTGAAAACATCCACATTAGAAACTAATTACATAACAGTGATGGTGTATAGCCTTATGGATATTTCAGAACCCACTGATTTATATCCTTTAACGGTGAGTTTTTAGTATGTGAATTATTTCTCAATTTTGTAAGAGTCACAGATTTTTACAAAAGATCAATTTTTTTGCTTGTTTAAAAGAGAACCCAAATGCCTTAGACTAACCACTTTTTCTTGAATTGCTCCCTTTGTTTCTACATGACATGATTTTATTGTTCTATCATGACTCACTGGTTTCCATTTTATGTCTCCCTAGCTCATGGAGAGAGACATGAGGAATTAATTTCCTTGGGAATCCCAGATTCCCATTTTATTAGTGAGGGGCAAAAATCTTCAGGAACATCCAAAGGAACAAGGAAAGGCAAAGAAAAGTCTTCTGAGAGAGAAAAGACAGCCAAAGAAAAACAAGCACCTCGCTTTGAGTCTCAGGTGGGTGTGGCACTTTTTCTTATTGGAGTTACTTAATGCATTTAGGTTCATCGGGTCCCTCCTTGCCCATCAGGTCTCTGCTGAAGACAAAACTGTGAGAAATTCCACCTCCTTGTTTTCATCAGCCATCTAGATCGCTTAAGGACATTCCTTGAACACCTCCTGCAAGCAACCTTCCCTGAGTTAGTATCAAAAACCATTAATTTAACTTTTAATATGTAAAAGTTTTTTACATATTTGGGGCACTTGGGTTTCTAATATTACCCTTACACATATCCCACTCTGAAAAAATTTACAGTCTGATGGAGGAGACGATGCAGTGGTAGAAAGCATAGGTCCCTTATCTAGCTGCTTCCTAGAGGAGCAGAGCCCTGAACTGAGTCAATGAACAAGGGCATGCTGGGGCAAAATCTAACAATTTTCTTAAATTATTAAAGTATGAGATATGAAGCAGGAGGGGTAAGTAAGTATCAGATGGAGGAGAGCCTTTAAGCCTCATTAGAAGCTGGGACTCTTTTACAGCCCAGGCATCCTTAACCCATATTCCTTCCAGGCCAGTTAGATAATTATAATGATGGGGATAAGAAAGATGTGGGTGAAAAATTTGAGGAGTGCAAGCACAGGCTTAAAAACATTCAAATTCAAGTTATTTGAACACTAACCTCAAAACAAAATACCTATGAGGAAGATCTCTTTCCATCATTTGTGATCATTGTTTAAGCTAAGCAGGGCTTGGAGGTCAGGGGTTTAAAATGTGTATTGCCATGGTCAGATTTACATTGCAGATCCCTGATGACTTTTAAAGGTATGCATTTTAAGGGTGAAAGAATAGAGATGGGGAAACCATTCAGGAAGGTACCGCAGTGCTCCAGGTAAAAGAGTGTCAGATGTATTAGGTACAGGCCAAAGAAAGGAAGAGTAGGGCAAATCAAGGAATATCTAGGAAACACACAGGCTACGTAGCTATTCATCCAAAGTAGAAGATAAGGAGCCAGAAAACATGGAGGCTATCTCCCAGGTTTCCAGGTGGATTAACTAAACAGGCTGTTAGTACCACTAGTAAAATGGACACGAAAGAAAAATGAACAAATTAGGAGACGATGACTCAGTTGTCCCAGACTCCACTTGCATCTCCAAGATTTCATTTCTTAGCTGTTGGAGTCTACACTCCGCAACATTGAGAAGTAAATAAGCCATATCTGATTTCCACTGGGGGCAGGAGGGTGGCCCTGAGGCTGCGGCTCTTCTGTTTGTGTCAGAAGCCCAGCGGATGCAGCCCATCCCCAGTCCATGTCAATGCAGGAAGAGGCGAGTGAGTCACCGCTGCTGAAGTGGTTGCAGCCTGCCTCCCACAGTGCAAACATCTTATGGGAAAGCAGAGAAGCAAGCAACCACTTTTCACGTGCTCACCTCCACATTATTGGGTGGTAAGACACATTAGTCTACAAAGAGGATCTCAAACAAGCAAAATAACGTGTAAATAGACCAGAAAGGCAGCAGGCATTTGAAGTAGCACTGTAACTCTCCGAGCAACTATGGTTTAAGTATTGGGGCTTTGAAACAGCACTTCTGCTTTGCCAGGACTTACAAAAGTGAGCATTCCTGCCCTATTTTAAAAGTACTGTGAACTTTGTTTCAAAGGTTGTTCTTGGCAATCAGAATGAAATGGTTTTACGTTTAGCTCAACGTAAGTCTAGTTCTTGAATATCTTTTTTTTAAAAAAAGGTATCTGATAGTGGCTTGTTCAAACAGAGAATTGTTAAACAAACCATTGTAACTCTGAAAAAGGCAGTGCTCAATTAGAAGAGCAGAGTTTTCCAGGAAAGGGAAGCCACGCTGTAGATGAAGATGAAGATACAGGAAACAAAGCCTCTTTCATTACATAAATAATTGAACCACAAATTTTGGAGAGTCATTCTACTTTTTTACCAAATCATATTAATTCATACTTCAAATGTGAGGCTAAAATGTTCCAAAGAAAATAGACATTCCCAGGACAAATGAGAAATTGAAGATAAAAGCACGGAAGAAGGGAAATGCCGTTCTGCCGATATGGGCCATGTGGGTGTCTGGGCTGATAAGGAGCTTGGCTCTGAACCTTCTTGGTAGACTGACCACAAGTGGGCAGGTCCCAGTGAGACATCTGAGGCTCGTCCAGTTTCCCTTAAACGAAGTACTGCTAACTTTCTCATCCCACTGACGGGGTCCAAACTTGAGCTGGTGGTTAGGTTGGTGGACTTTTCTCCACATGATTCAGTGAGAAGAGTCAGTCAGAACAGGAAGTGGCAATGAAAGCTGAGTAGGCTGTAAGCAAAGACAGAAACACACAGGAGAAAAAGTGTTTATCTCTTCAACCAGGAAAGATTGTGAGCATGAGTACTGATGACAGAATTTGGGTGTTAGTTTAAGCCTTAGGAACATCTGACCCAAAGCTCTACATCAGCAGGGTTGAACATTTGACTTTTCATCTTCTAGAGTTTCCTGAGGGAAAAGGAGTGGCTGCCAAGGAGAGAATTATTCCATACTTTTTACTTGAGACAAATTAAGGATGACACTCTTCAGACAGCAGTTAGAGAAATGTTGGCCTTAATTGGCTGCATGAATCCATTAAAAGGAAGAGGAATCCTAATTTGAGCAATCAATGCTGTAGGAACAAGGGGTGTGGTTGCTCTTCAGACACAGCAAAAAGAAGCTGAACTGACTCAGGAGCCAATTCACCAGCTCATTAATTGCATTTGTGGTGTAAACACAGGGGCCATCTGAGCTTTCCTGTTTGGATTGTTTCACGTGTCCTTGCATAAATGTGAAGAACTTCACATAAAATTGGGGTCAGGTGAGGTTTCACAAAATGTCATTGTTGGGACAGTCAAAATGACTGGAGCCATGTGCTTTATGATAGTCAAATGTGGGGACATACTCTTAAGAACAGAATGGGATACACACTGATTATTAAAGCAGCAAGAAATCCCCCACGTCCTACGGTAGCTGCTAGTAAGTACCATGGTAAACAGAGGGATAATGCCAACAGCTTTTGTGTTCAGGAACTATGATCATTTTCTTGCAATCAACTCTTACCATGTGGGAGGCTGCTGTTATAAACGTAGCAGGCCATTAGAGTCTCATCTGCTGCTTTGCAGAGTGTGCATCTGGGAAATAATCTTCCTCAAGTTGGAGGATTGATTCTGCACAACCCCTCAGCATTAGCAATGAATGACTTAGATGTCTTTGGCCGGATGTCCCATTAGAGTGCATAGCAAGCCTGGGCATCGGACGTCATAAGAGTAATATAAGAAATACCATGGCATACACAAGCCTGGAAACCAGCCTATCTAATGATATCAACAGTGCTACAGATACAGAAAAAGGTCTTCTGACAACTATTTTAGCTTTTGTCCTGTAATGCTGAAAACATACCTGTAGATGAAAGTCAAAATGAAAAGCTGGATCAGCTGCAGTTGAAAGGTTGAAGTATGTAGAAAGAAATAAAGAAGAAAAAAAAAGAAAAAACCTTGCAAAAATATTAAGCCAAGAAAAACCAATTCTGCAAACATTAATGATTGGATAAAACTAAAAACTGGCATATATGAAGCCTTACATTCTTTTCAAAATTCTGATGAATATATGTGTGCAGTCTCAAAAATGAAAGCCTGTTCAGTGGCTCCACCGAACTTAATAAGGAATTATGGGATTCAGCAAAAACGTTACCATTGAAATACTCGTGAATTCTGGGGAATCCTAAAAAAGCCAGTGCTTGGACAATTTATATGCTGGGTTCCAAAATTCATATGGAAATTAAGTTTTTATGACATTAATAATTAACTAAGCTTTAGGAACCTTAATATTTTGCTAGTTGGTTTTAGTTGATATTGGTATTATGTTGTTTGTTGTTTTAAAAAGTATTAATGTATATGCCAGACAGTAGGGCACAATCATAAAAAGTAGGGGTGTCCAGACAGCAAACTGAAAACTATCATATTATACTTTGTATTTTTGCTTTAGTCATCATAATCATGTGAAATTTATGCCATCATTGATTTTGTTTCAGACGGAAAAGCTAATTTCTTCTTAAATTTACATTGCTTATGTTTTTACTAGAATTTAGATTATTTTACAATCCAAATGCTGTCTTTTCCTGTAATATCATCTAAACAGATGTGGAATAATAATTTTTTATCTATCAAAGGATGATTACATTTGAAATATGAAAGAATTAGGTACAGTTTTCACTTCAAAGCTTGCTTGTTTCAACAGTTTGGCTCAAAAACGTTGGTGGAGTTCCAATCAACTACTTTTCCCCCTTGAAACTTCAAGACAATGCTGTGTGTTAACTTTTCTAGATGTAGCTCCAGTTTTTTGTTCACTGTTATAAAAGCAATCCTTTTAATTCATTCAGAAAATATTCCTTTCAGTAACAAAAAAAAACTGCTGCAATTTAAAATAGACAAACTTAACTCAATCCATAAATTCGTATGACATGTGGCCTTCCCATACTCCTTCATAGTGTTCTCTTCCCTGATCAAAACTTGATCCCAGAAAAGTTTCTGATAAACTCATATATCCAGAAATATAAAATATAGTACAGTTCATGTATTGTGTTTTAAAAGGAAGAAATTTTTAAAAATCTAATTTTGAGATTTATGTTCTCATCAGATTGTTAGGAGAATATTGTAAGGAGCAAGGAGGTCTTTTGGGGAACATTAAAACCAAACTAAAATTTTATTTAGTGGCCTCCCCTTCTCCACTTCCCCACCTGCGTCATGGATAATTATGGATACCTAACATTGCATCAGTCTTATCTAAAGTGCCTATGAACCACATCAGATTCAAGCCTCTCACTGGATCAGGCAGACACCAATGAGCCTCACTTATCTGGACACTTTTAAGTCCTATGTCAGTGTTCTTCCAGCCTAAGGCGACCTTACAAACCATCAAAATGTTAACTTTCAAAATGAATATATGCCCAGTAAAATATCCAGACTTGAAAATGATCAATTATTCCTGCTTTCATTTTTTCTGAAGAGATGCTGTAAGCCTAACAGTAATTTAGAGATTTTTGTTTAGTGTTTAGGTAAATTTTACATACAGTGAAATGCAACCACCTTAAATATATAATTCAGTGAGTTTTGAAAATTGCATTCACCATGTAACCCACGTCTCAATCAAGATATAGACAATTTCCATATCCTTAGAAATTCCCTCAACCCTCTTTGCAGTGGATTCTGTCGTCCCCATACCTCATCCCAGGCAACAGATGGACCTGTCCTATAACATCATGCAAATGAGTCATGCAAGAAGTTTTCTTTTGTGTTCAATTTTATCTCAGTATAATGTCTATCTGTAAGATTCAGTTATACTGTGATGTATATCAATTTGTTTATTCATCAATCAACAGTTATTTATAGTGTTTCTTTTCTTTTCTTTTTTTTTTTTTTTACTATTATGAAAAAGGCCATAATGAATGTTCTTGTCCAGGTCTTTTTGTGAATAAATGTATTCATTTCTCCTGGGTAACTACCTAATAGGGAAATTATGGATCATAGGGTTAAATCTGAACCCTTTTGAAAGAAGGAAAGCATCTGACCCAAAGGTTTTTCTTTTATTTTATCAGATACCCACTGCACACTCCCAGCAAGAAGACCCAAATAAACCCTATTGGATTTTGAGGGTTGTCACTGAACATAGCGAAGCAGAATATCTTGAAGTGAAAAGAGATACAGAGCGAGCAGATGAGATCCGAGCTATGAAGCAAGCCTGGGAGATGGCAGAGCCAGGAAGAGCCATCAAGGTCTCTTGAGTTTGTGGAGTTGTACTTTTCCTTTCTGTCACTCGGCATGGTTGGAAGAAAGAGCCATGTCGGTGAAACCACATAGTCTTTCCTTCAGGAATGGCATCTGGAACTTTCTCAGACATTGACTGACTCGATGTTAAGACTACATTTGGACACACTGTCCTGATACCCTGATGACTTGCAAAAGCAAAGCATACAATGGTGCCGTGTGTTAACCCAACCTGTGGGTGACCTCATTCTTTTACATAGCCTAGGCTTAATGCTGTCTCTCCTCCCAACTAAGACAGCCTAAAACTGCTTTCATGGACTTTGAACAGCCTTAGGCAGATAAAAAGCATGTGCTGCTGCCTGTGGTATAGTATATACAGGGGTGTGCAAAAGTAGGTTTACAGTTGTAGTACAAATAAATAATACAATAATTAATAAATAACAATACAAGAATAAAATCTGTTTCGCATATTCACAACTGTAAGCCTACTTTGCCCCCTAGACCTCATGTCTCCCTCTCCCTACGTTTTATATAAGAATCATTGCCATAGTGAAACAGTATTATTTGTGTGCGTTTCATGTCCCAACTCAGGGTAACACAGAAAGATGAAAGTGATTCAGAATCAGGAGACGTGGGATTTCAGTGCATTAATTTTAGACCACTTCTTCATTAGTTCTCAGAAATGGCTGTCAAAAACATGGATGGTTTAGAAACTGAGTTTATTCGATAATTAACAAGAGTCAGCCTGGTCCCAGCTGCCTCAGTCATTCACATTTCCCGGTGTTTTCTGTTTTTGTTTGGTTCTTGAGTACCTTTTAGATGTCTATGCTGTGTGTTGATCATGTTCGTTCCTTAGGCTTATCAGGCTCGTCTGCATTACCTCAGCCGGTTCATTAAGAAAACACCCGATGGCGAGAGCGTGCCTGGGACTGTGTCTCTGTCAGAAAGCCTTTCGCGAGGAGAAGAAGGTCAGTGAGCCTGCCTCCAAGGCCTCAGGGCCATAACCCCTTTCAAATGACAGGCAGCAAGTCATGCTTGGTAAAAAGAAACCATGTCAGGATCTGTTTTCTTATGGATTATGAAAAGTCACATACAATCCTATAAAAGATAGATAGTTATTTCTTTTTCATCAAGCATATGTTTACGTTTCCCATCAAGTGGATATGATTTTCTCCACTGACTGAGAGATGAAATGAGAAGTAAGGGTCTGACCTGGCTAGAAGTAGCAGTATGCAAACTTGAAGATAGACATCCTGCTATAAATCTGGCACCTTTTCTAATCACCATAAACATGAATAATGGCAGTTAAGAATCATAGCTATAAAGTCAGTGATTGCCTTGGACATGGAACTGTGGAATGCTAATTATTTTAATACTCACGTCAACCCACTGATATATAATATTATTCTCAACTTACCAATAAGGACAAAGACCTATAATTATTTTCTCAGTAATTTACTAAATTCACAAGATAGCCAGGAACAAACCCAGCATGCAGACAGAGCCCTCCATCAGCCCATGTGTCTGGTATCTTCTTGCCAATATGTGGTTGCCTCATTCACATCCCAAAATATGCTTTCCTACTTTCACATCTTCAGGAGAATAATTTAATAATTGTTACATAAATAATGTTTTGTAACTTTTCTATAAACAATCTGAACAGTAAATATCACCCTAATTCTGTTATCCTGGGATGGAGCCTGTTCAAAATGCTTCATGTTTAGTATCTCACTTTAACCTATAGCACAAACCTTTAACTACGACACAAACATTACTATTTCCATTTTACAGATAAAGAGACCAAAGCTCGGAGAGTCATCTTATTTTTCCTAAGTCACATACATATAAAAAGTGACAACACTGGGATTTAAAATATTTCTAACTCCTAAAGTACTTACTCCTCTAATTGATGAAGTTAAATAATATTAGGAATACAAAGGTGAATAGAATACAGCTCTTGTTCTTTAAGCTCTAGATTATGATTATTATTTAAATGTATTACATTATATGTAAAAGAAAAATTGTTGTCCTAGATGTTTGTTAAAAATGGCAAGGAAGTCTTTATTCAAGACTATTGCAATAGGAGTCAGGGCTGTTGCAATTGGGAGAGAGATTGAATTCAACTCTGAATATTACAAGGTCAAGTGGGGATTTATAGCCAATAGTCAGAGAGTAGAGAGAAAATACTCAGAGGAACTTGGATAGGTCTCAGGGGTCAAGGAAGAGGAACTTGATTAAGTATCAAAGATGGGAGAAAGAGAAGCTTAATTGGATATCAAGGGTAAGGGCAATCTATAATAATAAAAGAATAATATGTTAATTAAACCAGAAGTCCTTGCAGACAAAGCTGGATCTGCAAGGGAAGCCCAGGTCCTGGGTGCCAGAGGGAAGCTGATGCCTGCAGCCAGGGGAAGGAAGGCCTACTCTTGCACGAATTTCATGCATCAGGCCTCTAGATCTCAATAAATGGGTTTAGCAGGATTCTTTGCTAAAACTGGAATTCTTTTTTTTTCTCTCTTTTTTTAAAATTTTGTTTTATTGCTTAAATTTTTACAAAGAGTATTACATATGTCTCTTTTCCCCGTTCCCTACCCCCCACCTTCCTCCGGCCTCCCCTACCCACCAGTGTCTTGTGTCCATTGGTTATGCTTATATGCATGCATACAAGTCCTTTGGTTGATATGTTACCCCCCACTCCAACCCTCCCCAGCCTTCCTGCTGTAGTTTGACAGTCTGTTCAATGCTGTTCTGCCTCTGTATCTATTTTTGTTCATCAGTTTATAATGGTCTTTATTATCCATAAATGAGTGAGATCATGTGGTATTTTTCTTTCACTGACTGGCTTATTTCACTTAGCGTAATGCTCTTCAGTTCCATCCATGCTGTTGCAAATGGTAAGAATTCCTTCTTTTTTATAGCAGCATAGTATTCCATTGTGTAGATGTACCACAGTTTTCTAATCCACTCATCTGCTGATGGGCACTTAGGCTGTTTCCAAATCTTAGCTATGGTAAATTGTGCTGCTATGAACATAGAGATGCATATATACTTTCTGATTGGTGTTTCTGGTTTCTTGGGGTCCTAAGCCAAGGACAAGATCTAGTGGAGAACAGGCCTCTGAGGAGCTTGATCTTGTCATCTAACATTCATGCAATAAAGGCACAAATCTCAGTTCTACAGCTTAGCAAATTTTCACATATGTATAAAAATTCAGATCAAGGTATAAAATACTTAATACATCCACAAAGTCCTCCTCATTCCCCTTCCCTGCCATTTCCTTCTTCAGAGTAACTACTAGTCTGACCTCTATCACTAGGAATTAATTTTCCCTGTTTTTGAACTTCATATATTTGAACTCACACAGTATATGATGAGAGGTAAAGAAGATATGGGTGGCCAATTGGAGGAGTGTGAGCATAGGCCTAAAGATACTCAAATTCAAGTTATTTAAACACTGACCTCAAAACAAAATATCTATGAGGAAGATTTCTTCCCATGATTTGTGATCATTGCTTAAGCCAAGCAGGGCTGGGAGGTCAGGGATTTAAAAAGTGTATTTCCATGGTCAGATTTACATTGCAGACCCCTGGTGACTTTTAAAAGTATGCATTTAAAGGGTGAAAGAATAGAGGTGGGGAAACCATTCAGGAAAGTACTGCCACAGTCCAGGTAAATTCATATAGTATATGCATCCTATATGTCTTGATATTTATCTCTTCTATTTCTTCTTGTGTCAAGGTTAGTAAGTTGTGTTTTACAAGAAATTTATCCATTTTATCTATCTAAGTTAAACTTCCTGGAAAAACTTGCTCTAGGGTTGCATCAATTTTGACAATACTGATGCAACCAACATTGACTCCTGATTGTCTCCCTTTTATTTCAACATTTCTCCACACTCTTGAGCACTAACCTATTTCATTCAAAGCAGAATATAACACCAACTAAAACATATGCAACAGATAGAGGGAAAATGTCTGCATAATGTGGAAGTTGTGGTAGGTCTTCCAGTTTTTCCTGGGCACAGAGATATGGAACAAGGGCAGTAGAATTATAGCTTTAAGAAAAAATTTTTCAAATTTTGCAGCTTCACAAGAAAGATCCCTTTCCACCTCTGTTTTCCTAGTAAGACAATTTTAGCACACAGGGCTTGCTCTCTAGAAAGAAGGGTCCCATCTACTCATAATTCTCATGTGGGGCAGGCAGCACTTCCTCCAGCACCTAAGAGAACAGCAGCCCCAGTAATTCAGAAATCCCCTTCCTATTTGTAACGTCTCACCTCCACAAAGCTTTTGTTTTTATGTTACCTTTTGATATCCTGAGGCAGCTTCCAGGCCCAATGGCTGCTCAGGTCATCCATGTCATCTTCTGACGTGCCAATGGTTATTTTTGCTAGTGCTCTGGTTTAGAAGTTGCAAAGCTTTCAAGTCTTTTGCCCCAAACCTGTGCTCTCATAGTCCTGTTACTTTTTGCATATGATTTCGTAGAATGCAAGTTTTTTGTCAGTAACGCACATGCCATGTTGTTAATAGAAACAGCTACAAGTTCTGCAAAAGAGCCAGAAACAAAGATGTTGGAGGCCAAAGAGTCAATACAACAGGGGAGTGTGCTGTGGAAGAAGTGGCAAATGACCAAGAGCTTAAAGGATCTGACCAAATCCGTAATGGGTGAGATGGGAGGGAAAGAGGACCATGAGCTGCGGAAGGATGCCTGGAGTGAGTATCACACTTGTGGGTATCACTCTCGTGGGTAAGATAAGTACATGTTTTGAAAGAAAAATCCTGGAACATATACTAACTTTAAAAAATGTGATGTTGAGGGTTATGCCATAGAAAAGTTTGTATTTTAAATGCACAGATCTTCATTTGGCTTATCAGAGTTGATAATCTGCTTAAGAATCTGATTGTTTAAACACTTATCCTAAAAATAAAAGTAAGCAAATATTTTTAAAAAGTAGCAGTTCTAAAGTGTGTAGTTATACCTGAAAGTAAAATTGTACTAATCACAAACACATTGTCACCAAACACATCCTTCTTGTTTTCTCTACAGTAAGCTACAGGATAGATTTTCTTCTTTTCCTTTTCTAACAAATTTTAAGTATTTGGTTTCTAAAAGGTTGGAAGAAAGCAGTTAAAAAAAAAGAAGAAGAAGAAAAGAAAGCAGTTTTCAGTGGCACACAAGCCACACTGACTTGGTTCATTTTTGTGTGGCATTGATTTGCATTTATTTACTAAAATGAACCTAAGCCCTTCATGGATGGTGTTACAGAGAGATGTCTGCACATTCCTGGCTTCCGGGGGAGTGGGCTTGGAGGACCAGAGAGGATTTTCCCTAAGCAGCTCTCAGACTTTCTATTGTTAAAAGGCTTGTGTCTTGGCCTGCTCATGGGGCCCAAGTTCCCTGCTCCTTCCTGAATTGGAAGCACTACTTATGAGTGAGGGGGGCTGCCTGCTGGCCACCTCCAGGGTTCTGTGATCTTGGCCCATTTGCCTCACTGAGGCTACATCCTCCAGTGACACCTCTGTCAGTAGTAAAATCTCACTCTTTTGTTCTCTACTTGTTAAGAACCCAGGCAAGAGAGGAAAATGTTCTGGAAGGAAGCATCTTCAGAAATGCCAGCAATGGTTCTCTTTTCAAAATTGCTGAACCAGTCTGAGATTTTTAAAATTAAACACTTTATGACTAAAACATGCGCTTAAATGATTTTCACTGTAAAGAAGAAAATTCAAAGACTCCTTTATCACACTACAAAGAGATACTGAGAGTTTTGAACCCGTATTTTGAAAGCAAGCACTCATTTAATAGGTAATGCGCATGGTAGTGGCACTAGGACATATCTATCATTTCACATTAATATTCAATTGATAGAGTGCTTTGGCGTATTTATCGCAGTTGAGCCTCTGTGAACTAGATAAAGCATATATGGTATCTCTGCCTTGGAAACGAAGGAGATAAAATGATGACTCACCCAAGGAGAGGAAGCTGGTAGAGTTTGGATAGAATCAACACTCAAACCCTAATTCTTTTGATTCCATAAACTTTTCCCCCACACTTAGTTAATTTAAAGACCTATAAAATGAAAATAGAATTAAATTCCCATCTCAAATGGTTTATTTATATGCTAATGAGAAACTCTTCCAGTTGAAAAAAAATGGAATGTAACCAGAGCAGCCTGGATAACAGTGTCCTCTGCAGTCAGAGTGTAGATTTTATTTTTAATCCCGAGCCCCAGACCAGGCTTCAGTGTCAGTTCTCCTGCTGCTCATTTCTTCACGCTTTTGGCCATTAGTCTTCAGACATTTGCCTTCAAGTTTGCATAACTGTAAAAGAGTGTACTTTGGGGTGAGGAGGAGGGGTCAGCAAATAGGGAAGAAAGGTAAGAAGAGTAAGCAGGAAGGGAGGATCAAAGTAGCCTGTCCTAAAGCAAAAATTTCTTTAAAACATTCTTAAAAAATTGGTGTTATAATTTTAATTTAACATAAAATGGTAAGTTTATTTACACACCATCAAGAAAAACTATGTTGTGTGGTTGCAATACATCCTAACCCTCTGAAACATTGCCATGTGCCCACATACTGTGGTTGTAGAAGGAATCCTACTGGAGACCATGGGTCTGAGTGTCAGCGGTTATCTGGAACTTGCTGTTACTCCACCTCTGCTGTTGGTGCACCACAAATTGGCCCTCATCCCTGGAAAAGCATTGCCCATAAGATATTATATGAACTGCATCCAACACGGCCAGGGGTGAGCCTGAGGAGGGGTGGTGAAGGATTAAAGAAGACAGACAAGAGAATACAGTTGGGGCCAGGTAGGATCACTGTGCCTGGATGAGGAAACAGTGACACGCCTGTAAGCTGAAGCTTTATTTTATAGTCAGATCACACAAAGCAAAACAAAGGCAAGATGTTTACAATGTTCTTGCCAGTTTCAAATCTGCTTCTTTCCTGTTGTTGCCATTCTCTCAACTCTATCAAGCTTTGTTTAGGCAACACTTGCTGCACTCCCCACAGCCCATACATCCCTTAGCTACCTAGGACTGCACGGTTGGACTTTAAGGTCAAGCTTACAACCATAGCCTTTTGGCTATAATTGTGCTGGGAGGGCTATGCCCTGTGAGAGCTTCATGTGATATGGCCTCTACCTTCCCATCAATATTTGTGACTCCCTAAAGCGACCTTATTCTTGCTACTTTCTATTTTCATATAGTAGGTAACTTAGAACAACTTGCTTCATAATGAGAGAGGTCATGGAAACAATATCATTATGGAATTCACTCCTAAGCAGTCTTCTTCTACACCAAGCCATCATCAAGGCCAAGAGCCTAAACATTGCTTTCAATGTCCCTTTTATTTCTGGGGGCCTCTGAAAAGTGCCTCTTCCAGAGGTTGGACATGATCACTGTCTTTATTCTAAAACCTTTTCTTCAGACCACAAAATCAGTCAAGCCATGACTTTTAAATACTAATTCTCATACTACCTGTCATGAAAGTTGTCTCTGAGTCTTTTGCAAACTGAAACTTTGTAAAATACAATAAAATGACCCAGTGATAACCAATTGCTGTGAAATTATTCTTATGCATAGTCACTTTCAGATGGAGGATGGTACACACACACACACACACACACACACACAAACTTTGAGCAGCACTGTTCAGAGGTTCAAGACTGTCATACTACATTCACACTTTGTTCTGACACAACAGAGTTTTGTAGGTTAACATGAAGATTTCTCTGCCCATTTTCTACTCTCTGAGTTTAAATATATATTATTTGGCTGGATTTAAAAAAATCACAAACAACTAATTAATCAGAAAATAGTTTCTTTCCAGCCAAAGTCAGCAGTTGGTATCTTATAGAAATAATTCAAGTTAGAAATGCCAAAAATACACCCAATATTAATATGGTAGATATGTAATAAGAAAAGCAAATGTACTTTAGAAACCTAAGATCCCAAAGTAACTATGATGAAAAAAGAAAAGTTAGTGCTACTGGTTTTTAAAAGAGTCATATAATAAAATTTTGATACTTTAGGAATCTTTCATTTAATGTTATTAAATAAAAAAATGATTGAATTTATGTTTTAATAATGGAGCAGATTTGGGATTTGTATTATTATGTTTTATTTTCTCATGTGTACATGACTGTATTTTTTGGAAAAAAACTAAATAATGTATTTGGATGCTATTTTTTATATTTTTAAAAGTTTACATTAGATTATATTTTGGATGAAAGATCACTTTTAACAAGTTGTTAAAAATTAAATGCTTGACAATATTTCTGGAGACTATTATAACCACATGTTAAAAAGCAAGGTTAAATAGTCAGTGTGTGTGTATGTGTGTGTAATGGGGAGGTGCGGGGGGGGGGGGGGCGGTAAGACTTCTTAAATGGTGAATACTTGACATGCCCTCTTCCCAAAAAGCAGCAATAAGGAAAAAAATGGCCAAAAAACATTTCAAAACTCTGAAGGCATACAACAAAGTAAAAAATGTTTATTAAAAATAAGAACAACAAATAAATTTTCTTAATTGAATTAGTTTTCTTTTGCTGCTGTAACAACCACAAACTTGATGGCTCAAAACAACACAAACTAATCTCTTATAGTTCTATGGGGAAGAAATTCTAAAATGTAGGTGTTGTCAGGGCTGCCTTTTTCCTGGTGGCTCCAGGGGAGAATCTGGGTCCCTTTGGGTACTGTGATGCTGGTCAAGGCAGGCAACTAATCAGTCAAAAACTGAACAAGGAGATCAGGGTAATAAAATGACCATAGTGATTTCAGCCTACGGTGAAGAACAAGGCAGTATGGCCATTCTAACCACCTATATTCAATACTTTGAAGGAAGTTCTAGCCATTTCAATAAGAAAAAAATAAATAAAATACATCCATATTGGAAAGAAAGAAGTAAACTGTATTCTCAGACAAACTGATCCTGTATATTGAAAATCCTAAGGGATCAGAGAAAAAGAACCAAGAATATCATTTACAACTAATAAGTGAGTTTAGTGAGGGCACATGATATAGATTAATATACAAAATATGCTTTTATTTCTGCATATTATCAATGAGCAATCAAAATTAAATTTAGACAGTTTTAATCACAATAGCATCATTAATGAATATATGGAAATAAATTTAATAAAAATCAAACATTTACATACTGAAAGTTATAAAACATTGCTGAAAAAAAATTTCAAAGATCTAAATAAAGAGAAAGGTAGTCCATGCTTTGGATTAGAAGATTCAATATAGTAATATATTTATATTTAATTCTCTCCAAATTGATCTATAAATTTAGTGCTTTCCCTATTAAAATCCTAGTACATGTTTTACACAAGTTGATAAGCTGACCTCTAAATTTATATCTATAATAATAAAAGCATAATATGCTAATTAGACTCGATGTCCTTCCGACATCCTTCTGGACAAAGCCACAGTGGGCGGGGGCCAAGGCAGAGGCAGCTGCCGCGGTGGCAAGGGCTGAAGCTCTTGCATGAATTTCATGAATCAGGTCTCTAGTGGAAATATAAAAGGCTCAAAATGACCAAACTAATTCTGATAAAGAACCAAGGAGGAGGATTATGACTTTATGATTTCAGAGTTTATTATGAAGCCAACAATGATCAAAGCAATATGACTGGCAGTTTATTGAAAAGTTAGAAATAATTTTACCATTTCTATTACATGAAATGTCCAATAAAGGCAAATCTATAGAGACACAGAGTAGATTAATGGTCGGCTGGGACTTGTGGAGGAAATGGAGAATGACTGTAAAAGGGCGTGAGATTTTATTGGGTAATAGAAATGGTTTAAAAGTGGATTTTGGTGCTGGTTGCCCAACTCTGTAAATTTACTAAAAAGTACCGAATTATACTTTTTAAATGGGCAAAATTTGTGGTGTATAAATTATAGATTAGTAATTTTTTTAAAAAAGAAACCAAATGGACTAGAAAGATGGAATATTATTCAGCCATAAAAAAATAAAATCTTGCCATTTGTAACAACATAGATGGACCCAGAGGGTATTATCCTAAGTGAAATAAGCCAGACAGAGAAAGATAAATACCATATGATTTCACTAATATATGGAATATAAAAAAATGAATAAGAAAAACAAAGCAGAAATAGACTTATAGATATCAGAGAACAAACTGATGATTAGCAGAGGGGAGTGGGGTGGGGGAATGGGCAAAAAAGTGATGGGGATTAGAAAGTACAAACTTCCAGTTATAAAATAAGTTTCAGGAATATATTGTAGAGCATAGAGTCAATAATATTGTAATAACTATGTATGGTGTCAGATGGGTACCAGACTTATTGTGGTGATAACTTCATTAGATATATCCTATATAATAAAAGCCCAGCAACCAAAGCAGTGGAACGACCAAAACGACCAGAAACCAGGGCGCTCAGGCAGGCAGGCGAGTGGTTAGGGGCGATCAGGCAGGCAGGCGAGCAGTTAGAAGCCAGCAGTCCCAGATTTCGAGAGGGATGTCCAACTGGTGACCGGAGGGATCAAGCCTAAACCAGCAGTTGGACATCCCCCAAAAGGTCCTGGAATGTGAGAGAGTGCAGGCCAGGCTGAGGGACCGCCCCCGCCCCATGCATGAATTTCATGCACCAGGCCAAATAATATATATATTATATATATTATATTCTTAGTTTCAGGTATACTATGTTTTATACCTGAAACTAATAATATAATATTGTATGTCAACTATAATTTAAAAATAAATATATTTTTATAAAATGGTCTGGAAAGGCTGATAGTATCCTAGATTCTGAAATTTTTCTTAACTCTGTTTTTATGGGTTCATATTGGTCTATAGAGTAAAAAGATCCTACTAATTTGACATTCACTGTTTATCTATTGTATGTTGCCTACTACACTGGGCTAAAAATTTTTTGAAGATAGAATACTGTGCCTTAAACATTTTTATGTTCTACCCATGCATGCTTAGTATACCTTTCATATATAAACCAAGTTCTTTAAAATGTGGGTCATTTAATTTGTTTATAATGTAGTTTCATAACTTAAATGACTTCCTTTTGTTCCCACCTTCATTTACCCATAATTAGAATAACATTTTGTTATGTTTTTATAGATTATATTCATTTTGTCATCTTTTTATTTAACTGTGAGCATAGTAACATCAGTGAAAGATAAATATAAAACATTATTATATTTTAAGGCATACTAAATCACATTAAAATCATTACATAAGGCAAGTCCAATCAATGGTTGTTTTGTTAACAGAAAATGTTATCTTTCATTAAAATAATATCTAACACTCATTTAGTTAATCATTGTTGATTTTTTTGGAAGTTTAAGATTTTTTTTTCAACAGGAATGACTACACGATCTCAATCATTTTTGGAAATGTCTCCACGACTTATTCAAAAGGCGCTAGGTCTAGATATAAATCAATATGTACGGTAAGTTTTAGTAAACATAATTAATGTAGACATCTGTGTTTGTAGAATTTTGGGTATACTGCTAATAGGCAGTTGTTAAGTGAAATTTGAAATTAAATGCTTAATATATTTTCAGTGTATTTAAATTTTTAGAAGTACATGAATTTCAGTGTTTTCTGAAAGATTTAATGTGCAGCTTGATTAAGGTGAGTTGAGCTACAGAAGATTCTCACCATACCTACTGCCATTATTTAGTTAGATTCAGCTTCCTTAAGAACTACATAATAGGATTAATATGGAGCTAGTTACTCAAGCATATTTGTATGTTTGGAAACATTTTCAAAATTATTTAGCTGCTTAAATTAAAAAGGAAGATCTGAAAAATAGGCTCATATTTTCAAACACCAGTTTCACAAACATCTTATCAAATGGTGCATCTGATTATACTGATATTTTCCTAAAATAATTTTCTAAAATATCAGTGATTCAATGGATGGAACAGAGTCCATCTAAAAATAATGGTTTATGATTTCTATTCCATATTTGATTTTATTCAGACTACCATACTGTTACGATATTAAATTATTTGAGTTCTAAGATAAAATTCATTTTAGAGTTCCCAAATGATTTAATTCTCTCTTTTTTTAATTTTAATTTTTTTCCATCTCCATTTATTGCCTCTCTTTCAATGTTTCTTATATCAAGGAAAACAAATATTGAGCCTTTGCTGCAAACAGATGACCTGAATCAGCAGCAAGCAATGCAAAAGGCAGAGGAGGTTCACCAGTTCCGACAGTACAGGGCCAGGATCCTTAGCATTCGAGACATTGAACAAGAAGAACGGGCTAAACTGCAGGATAAAGGCCTGGAGATGTATGCAGAAATGTGGGTGAGTTTAAAAATGCATGGGTCACAGTCCACACATTCTTTTGCATTGTGTAAAAGGTGTCAGAGTCATAGAGTACCTGGGAACAAAGAAGTCTTGAAAACATTTCGTTCCCAACTTCTCAGAAAAGATGGCAAATTGATTATCCACACTAATTTCAATAACTCCCTAAAATCCCTCTACAATGCCACATTGGGAATCAGTCCACGAAGTAGGAAGAATGGGAGAGAAGACAACAAAATGTTTGTGAAGTTGGCAAACAGCTGATGAAGATTGATTTAACAGACTTGAGGCAGCCAAAACTTAAGCTTGCAGAAGAAAAGAAACATGATCAGTAACGTATTTTTCTTCAGATAGGAGGAAAACGTACCAATCCTCAAGGGGTTACTGACACATATTAAATGTAATTTACACTAAACCCTTAAGATGGCTCTTTCCATATTTTTTTTTAAATGTCACTGCTATTATCCTGTACTCGTGCAAATAGTTTAGCCAAACCAATTTTATTATGGTAGATACAGTATTTTTCTCTCACCTTGTAAAACTATGGAACATTTCTTGAAGAATTTAGCAATGAAAACAAAACCTTTCTAGAAGCTTTTCTTATAACCAGTATTGGTTCGTTAATCATTCTTTCATTATATCATCTTGAAAGAGTAAACAACACATTGCACCATTACTGTGGCCATGCTGTCAGAAATGCAAGTGAAGTTAGGAATCACTGCCTTATTTATAGCCATTTCATAATCCATTTCTAGACTGTTACCTGGAACTGACATTAAGTGTTCATGTCTACAGTTTTGAAAATTATTCTTCTTTTCTAAAATATTTATTTTAATGTTTCTAGTTTCCTGATACTTTCCATTTCCACAGTTTATTCACTCAACAAATATTTCTGGGCAGTTTTGTACCAGGGACTCTCCTAAGCATAAACAAAAGAGATAAACCCCTTCCTGCCCTGTGGAGTTCAAATTCTAGTGAGGAAATAGATGCTTAAATATAAACACAACACCTAAGTACATTGTATACTCTGATGGAAAGGGATAAGTGTTGAGAAAAAAAAAGTAGACTAGGATCAGCGCACAATGGTTGTACTAGGTGTGTTTGAAGAAGCACAGTGAGAGCCTGTGCCACAGGAACAGTGAACAGAGGGAAGTGACTGGAGAAGAGGTCAGAGACAAAATGAGAACACAGGGCTGGGGAAGGTCATCATGTAGGACTGCAAAGGCCACCATAAAAACTTTAGCTTTGAGAACCAAGTTGGCGGCGTAAGGTATAGACCGGTGCATGCTGCCTCCCACAACAACATTGAAACTACCAACTATAAGACAAACAGCTATCATTCAGAACCATGAGAAAGCTGGCCCAGTGAAAGTTCTACAACTGCAAGGAAAGAAAGAAGCACATTGAGACTGAGTAGGATATACAGAGGCGCCAAGAACAGAGGTACCGAGTTGCGCGCCAGGCGGGCTGCAACTGGATGTGCGTTTTTTTTCAATCAGAAGGGGTTACAAACTCTCGAATCCACTGTGCTTGTTTGGGGCGGGATTCTGAGGTCCCAGACCCCTACAGGGAGAGGCGGGATGGCCTTGCAGTGGGTCAGAAAGCGAGGGTGGCTCTCTCGTGGAGATGCTTGGGGATGCGGAGTCACGGAGTCGTGGAGAGACGAGGAGCTGCGGAGATGCCATTGCTGATTCCTTGAGACCCCACCCTACTCAATTTACATCCCTGCCCAAGCTGTGCCAGTGGCACAAAAGGAAACACCTGCACTTTTGCAGTGTAACCCAACAAACTGCAGATTTCAACTCCTCACACCCATAAGGGACACACTGAAGAAGCAGACTCAGGTTCGGAGGAAGCCGGAGCCAGACCCAGCTGGGCTGGTGACATGGAACCACTGTACCAGCAAATGCACAAACAGGTCCACCAGATCCAGTCTCACATGGGACCCTGGGAGACGGCAGACAAGCAGTCTGTGCACCTAATTGAAAACGAAACCCAAGCAAGCATACCAGATATTCAGCCAGCTAGAAAGCCTGGAGATTTTGTTCATCAAGGAGCCTCCCAACAAAAGACAGAATGCCAAACTTCGTGTTGACCAGTTAAAGTATGATGTCCAGCACTTGCAGACGGCTCTCAGAAACTTCCAGCAGGAGAGACAGTGAGAGAAGCTTCTGATTCACACCTTCACCCCCAACGTGGGATGCGGTGCCCCCTGCGAGGCTGTGATGGCCCCTGTGAGGCTGCGACAGTCCCAGTGAGGCTGAAGTGGTCCTGATGAGGCTGAAACGGTCCCGGTGAGGCTGAGACGTCCTGATGAGGCTGAAACGGTCCCGGTGAGGCTGAGACAGTCCCTGTGAGGCTAAGTTGGTCCCAGTGAGGCTGAGACCATCCCTGTGAGGCTGAGACGGTCCCAGTGAGGCTGAGACGGCCCCTGTGAGGCTGAGACGGTCCCTGCGAGGCTGGGACGGCCCCTGCGAGGCTGAGACGGTCCCTGTAGGGCTGAGACGGTCCCAGTGGGGCTGAAACAGTCCCAGTGAGGCTGAAACAGCCCCTGTGAGGCTGAAACGGTCCCAGTGAGGCTGAAATGGCCCCTGTGAGGCTGAGACAGTCCCAGTGAGGCTGAAACGGCCCCTGTGAGGCTGAGACAGTCCCAGTGAGGCTGAAATGGCCCCTGTGAGGCTGAGACCATCCTAGTGAGGCTGAAACAGTCCCAGGGAGGCTGAGACGGTCCCAGTGAGGCTTCGACAGCCTCTGTGAGGCCGGCGGAACCGAGGGAGCCTCCCAGATGGCTTTGTCGACGTCCCTCAAACTAGCGCGCAGCCCCAAGCACAACTATCACTCGAAGGGCAAGAGGGACGAGAGCAGCTGTAGTGTTGCTTTCTCCTCACTTTTGGTAACGAAATCCTCATTTTAAACATAAGAGAACATATTATTTTAAAAAGCCATTACGTGTCTCCGTACCCTTTCTGAGTAGAGCGTGAACAAGTCATGAGAGACCTTTCCAAACACAGGGACACGTTGCGGATGGAAATTGCTACATTTTCCATGTGTATGACCTTTGACCCAGCAACAAAAAGCATACACCTATGGATGAGGACAGTGGGGGGTAAGGGCAGAGGGTGGGGTGGGAACTGGGTGGAGGGTAGCTATGGGGGGGAAAGGGGGAACAACTGTAATAATTTGAACAATAAAGATTTATTTAAAAAATTAAATTAAATTAAATTAAAATAAAACTTTAGCTTTTATTCTGAGGGAAATATGGAACCATGACAGGATTCCAAAGAGCAGAGGAGTAACATGATCTGACTTCAGTTTTAAAGGGGTTGCTCTGAATATTGTGTGGAAAACAAGTAGAGAAGGGGGCACATGCAAAAAAAGAAAGATCTGCTCATTTCATTGAGCACGTGAGAGGTAACCATAGTTCACACCAAGGTGGTAGGGTGGAGATGGTGGTGAGAAGCAGTTGAATTATATATGTATTTTCAAGATAGAATCAATAGGATTTTCTGTTGGTGCATTACAAGAGAAAGAGAGGAGTCAAGAAATGCTCTTAAATATTTTGCCTAAACAACTGAAAGGATTGAGTTGCTATAAGATCTGATGGTTTGGGAGAAAAGATAAGGACTTCAATTTGGGGCATTTTTATATATATATCTATTATATCAAAGCAGATATTTTAGTTTATCTATTAGACAGTCATGTGAAAATTGTATTGAAGTTAGATACAATTGGGAGGGAGATATGGGCTAGAGATTACAAAAAAAAAAAAAGGACCCATCAGTGTATACATGAAATTTAATGCCATAGGGTTAGATGAATGAGATTGCCAGGGGATGAGGACTAAGATCTGAGATGTGACCACTTCCACATTAAAAGATGAAGGAGAAAAAGAGAAATAAGCAGAGGTGACTGGTAAGGAACTGATAGTGAAGTGAAAGGAATGTTAAGAGGGTGTGATGTCAAAGAAACGAAGTGAGGTCCATTGATTCAGGAGAAGAGAGTATGGTTAAGTAAGAATAGAATCAAGAAATTATCTTGGATTTAGCTATATATAGGTCATTGGTGCCTTTGATGAATACTGTACAGTTTTTTTGAAGTGGTAAGAATGAAAGCCAAACTGACACTAACAAAGATAACCAATGGATTAGGTGATATTATTTGTAAGTATAACTCAGATATACTTTGTCAGGACTAGACTATGTGTGGGGAACTAGTACTTTATTGAGCACAGTTACTGTGAGAGACACACAAGAATGGTACATTTGATATAGATTATATTTGAACTCATTTAAAGCAGATAGCTGCTTTGCCAAAATTTCTGCCTATTTAATTCTTAACTTTTTATTTTCCTCCTATTGATGCTTTTATTTACTATGCTGTTAAAATCTCATGTACCCTTTTTACTATCTCATGTTGTATGTATTGATAAACATTTGAGACCATTACTAAATTTTCATCTTTCTTCAGTCATTTCCCCCATGTATCTACTGGCATAAAGAAAGGATCAAGGTCTTGCATTGTTGTGCTTGTTTGTTTGTTTGTTTTCTGGGACCAGAAGCCTTTTAGCAGTGGGTCTTATTTGACTGAGTTTTTCTTTTGAAATAGGACTCCTTAGATGATGCCCGTCAAAAGATCTTCAATATTCGGGAAGAGTATAGAAACAAGATGCTGGAGGCTGAGCGCCTGAGGTTGGAGGCTCTGGCTGCAGAGGAAGCAGCATTGCGGGCAGAGACAGCAAAGAAGACCGCCTCACTCCATGATAAAGACAAGAAAAAGAAAGGAAAGAAAAAGTAACCAGGAGATACCCAACACCACCTTTCTTCTGAAAAAGGAAAACCTACTTTTCATTATCTATAACTTTTCCTGTTGACAAAAAATATAGGAAGTTAAAAATTAAAAGTTTTCCTACCTTAGAAATAGTTTCTGTATTTTAATGTTAATTTGATAGTTTTTCTCAGGAAGGTTTATTTGAAGTCATTGGGAGTTTAATTTTTCTAATTTCAATAAAAATGCCTCAAGTAGATAGAATGTGATAAAATGTATGTCTCACTCCGAATTGCTCTAGTTTTAGCTAATACTAAAACAAGATCATAAATGAGTCAACAGAATTGCCTTTGAAAAATTCAACGATGAGAGAAATGGCTCTTGTTCTCAGAGAAAATTTCGTCTCTAACTTTAAAGACTTTACAATATTAAAAAAGAAAAGTTTCAGACTCGTGCTTTTATTTTTTAAGCTGAATGTCAGTAAACCTCCCTCACTGGGCAAGAGCTATTGTGAGTTAAACTCATCCAAAGTGTTAGAACTACGAATCGTAGCAGTGAGTCATGGTAACCCAGGCATAGAGAATGTGATCACAAACATGTCTCTTGTCATGTGTACCCACATCGTATTTTATGTAAGACAGAGAACACGTTCTCGTACGGTTGTTTTAGGAAAATATGAGTGGGTAACTGAGGCACATAGAAGGAAACTGACTTTCCCAAAAGCATACTTCCAAATCATGACTTTCTCAGACGAGAATTTTAACCAGTCAAAGCTACTTCACTGTGATAGGTGATTTTCACTTTTTGCATTTATTTACATTTTTATTTTTAAAAATTAATTCTTTATACATACATGTAATTTTGCCTAAAGATGCACACACATGCATGTTTTCCTCTATTACTTTGTCTGTACTTTCCTTCACAACCTATGATCCTCCAGCCCTCTAATATAATACATAATAACCTAGTATGAATGTTTCTATATTTTTCTCTTATTTCATATAATCATATATCAATATTTTACATAATATTATCATTTGTTTTATAAAATGTCATTTTATTATGCATGCTGTACTGGTTCTTGATTTTTTTTTCTTACCAAATAATACAAAACCTGAGTCAAACATAACTTACTCTTTTTAAATGCTGTGTAATATTCGATGGTACAAATACATCACAATTTATTCAGCTAATTCTCTATTGATGAATATTTGCTTTGTTTGTAGATATTTGCCATACAGGCTATCTACTTAAAAATGTGTGTCTTTGTGTATGTGTGTGTATCAGCATATTAAAGTATTGACACTGGTATTGAATATCTCTTCAAGTTAGATAAAATTCAGCTGCAAAAATATCTTATTCTTATAATGAAATGATATACAGGAACCCCTAGTTTCTGAAAGTTCAGGTTATTTCCATTTCACTTTATGAGGGAGAGAGAGAGAGAGAGAGAGAGAGAGAGAGAGAGAGAGAATAGAATATTGTTCAACCATGAAAATCAGAAATTTTCTGACAACTTCAATAACGTTTAACTGACTTCTAGAAATCAAGTTTTCAAAAAAAATAATAACAATAAGCAAACAAACAAAAAGAAACAATGACTTCTAGTCTCAAGCCCCCTTGTTATATATAGACTATTTAAACACATTAAGACGTTGCATAGTGTTATATGTTAACTGAAATTTTCCTAGTGTCTCTCTCTTTCATTCAAAGGAAACCTTTGTATCCATTGTCTCTAGGAAATAGAGGGAGAAGTGATAAAAAGAGCCTTGTAGTTCTGGAATTTGCCTCTGAAAAGAAACTGTGTGTCCCACTAGCACCCCCTCTCTCACCCTTCAGCTTGGGTCATATCCCAGATGGGATTATTGATAGCAGATTAATGAAAGTTTCCAATGACCTTTACAGAACATTTCTGAAATTAATATTATGAAGGAACTTTGTTTCTAGCTGTTGTTATAACATCTTTTGCCTAGTAAATTATAAAACAGATTTTATTCATGTCAATTTAGGTAGTTTCCAACCACAGGTGTGACTTCATGGAATAGTTTTATTATGTATTGAAGGCTTTGCATATACATGTACTTAGAACTTTAGGTTAAACATCCTTGTTTTTGGTGTGGGCACAGATGGCAATATCACCACACAGGAAGCCACCTTTAATACATTTTGTTATTTTAAAATTTCACTTATCTAATCAGTAAAACCCTTTTCCATCTGGTATATAATATAATGGCACTTCTTATTTTCAATGTTTATCAATTTTTTTTTATTTCAGAATTAACAATTCAGATAGCATATGGATGTCTCTTTCATTCTACTGTTAGTGGTTGATATATTTAGACAGATACAAAGAAACCTAGTAAAAGTGATATTTGCCTTTGTGGAAAAGATTCCAAAATTAATATGTTACATAGCAAAGACTGATTAGTTAACATTTAAATTACTAAATAATATAAATCATGATTATAGCTTGTTAGTGAAATTGGGCAAAATTGGTTAACATCTCTATAATATTTTACAGGTTTGAAAAGAAAATTTACATACCTTTTTCACTGGAAGATTAGTTTAAACTTGTGCAAATGGTCAAAATCATATTAGATATAATAATCTGTCCATAAACCATTCCATTGTTTAAAAATAGTATGATTCAGCCCCGCCGGTACAGCCCAGTTGGTTGAGAGTTGACGCAGGGCAGGAGGTCGCCAGTTTGATGCCTGGTCAGGGTACATGCCCAGGATCAATCCCTAGTAGGGGGCGTGCAGGAGGCGGCCAATCAATGTTTCTCATTGATGTTTCTATTTCTCTCTCCCTCTCCCTCCCTCTCTCTGAAATCAATTAAAAAAATTTTTAAATAATGGTGTGATATAAAATTGTTCCTATGTATTTTTTCCTCAAGGAACTTTAATGTTTTCATGTATTTCACCTGGAACGTAGCCCAGTTTTAACTCAGTTGCTTCTGGAGTAGCATATGCCCAAAGTCTACATATTTTACAATACGATATCTAGAAAACAACCTTTGGCAAATGATACTAACATTTTTCTAAGAACCATCATTTCCTTAGCAAACCATCTGAAGTCATTGAACTATTAAAATAATATTCCATGAAAACAGTGTTTAGAATATTTAACTTGAATTCAAAAGCTGCTTTCCAATTATAATTCGCATAAACTCCTTATAGTTGTTGTTTTTTTCCATTTATCAACATTTAAGTCATCTTTGGCTTGATAAAGACAGAAAGAAAGCAGGGGAAATCCAAAGTTTTATTTGTGGTTTTCAGATGTGATAAAAAAGTTATTGAAAGGAAGTTAAAATTCATCATGAGGCTGCTCATATGTCTTTTGCAGATTTCGATAACCCTTGGCCTCAATACCCTGGATGCTTCAAATTTGGCTAAGCTTTATTTCTTCAGTTGTGCCATGACTGTTTAACTAGTTTATCACTTTAAGACCATTTATAATACTTTGTATAAAGATTTTATTTATCTGTTATATAATGGGTTATAGTCTCCTTAAGTGCAAGAACCATATCATAATTGTCATATATTGTGCATTTTAATTTCCCACTGATTATAGCATGAAACCTCAAAGAGTAGGCTCTCAGTAGATTATAGTTGAATAAAATACACTATTTGTATTACTTGGGCTATTAGGCTGATGCTAAAATGGGTCTACATAAAAGCTTATGTTAATTTTCTTTTTTCTTTCTTTCTTTCTTTCTTTTTTGTTTATTTTTGTTGTTGTTGTTAATCCTCACCAAAGGATATTTTTCATTGATTTTTAAGAAGAGTGGAAAAGAGAGGGAAAGACAGAAAGAAACATTGATGTGAGAGAAACACATTGATTAGTTGCCTCCTGCATGAGCCCGGACCAGGGCCCCAGCCGGGGAGGAGGCTGCAACCAAAGTACATGTCCCTGACCAGGATCAAACCCAGGACCCTTTGGTCTGCAGACCAATGGTCTATCCACTGAGCCAAACTGGCCAGGGTGAAGCTTATGCTGATTTTCAAAAATACATCAGATTGGCCTCAAGTGAAAATATTGAAAAATAAAGTTTACAGAGCTTAAAAAAAAGATTCACACCCTTGAGAGACTGTGATAATACCAGATGGCAGGTATTTTGCAATGTTCACAGAAGACATGTGTCATAGTCTAGTCGAGACAGCTTCATTTTTCAAATAGGATCTTAATTTATACACTCTCTTAAAGCAAACAAGGAGTTCATATCATGCAATTAAAGTGAGAATGTTGCAAACTTATGGCAGTATATATCTTTTACTGATGTCTTTGGCCAGAAGATTGCTTTGTTTTTTGCCCATTTCCCCACACAAATCCAATAAACAGTTGTAGATCAGAGAATAATCAGTAAACACTCTCATTCAGAAAGGAGACACTGCTTCATAGCAATTCTGAAATTCCTCAGGGGCCCCACCAAGAGTAGGGAAGATCCTTAGTCAGGTCTGCTCTTGTACTATAGGACCTCTCTGTTCAGTTGATCTCCATGACCCCTGGTTCTGTTTTCTGAGGATTTTTGTCTGTTATATGTTTTGGCCACATCTGAAGTGGTTGTTTGAAAGTATATCTTTTTTGGAAGCTGATTAGTGCTTGTATCCTGATTCCTCAAAATTCATATAAGTATGTTGTGTGTAGACTCAATAAGTAAGAGAATGATTGTCACCATAATGTAAATATCAAAGGCAGTTAAAATAGGGGATAGCAATAATTTCCATTCTTACCTCCCCAGGAGTCCGTGGACACTGTAATGGACATTGCTGGCTCTGCCTGCCCTGAATACCCTCTATTGTCTTTTGGTAGCGGCAACAAAAAAGCTGAAGCTGAGTCAATATGAGCATCTCAAAAGAGACTCTTCATTCCCTTAGCATCTTCCTCACTAGTTGTTCTGCCTAGTAAGACTTTTCCTCAAATATATGAGTTACTCAAATATATCACCAGTGACTCCCCCCTTCCCTTAGTTAGCTAGAGTTTGTTTCTGTTAAATAGGACCAAAGAATCATAATTGATACACTCAAACCTCATTTTGGATTCTACTTCTTGAATTAGTTCCTATTTGAGGAACTTTGAAATTTAGGAGACACCTTAGAACTTCTCTAAGAAAATTGCCTATACTCCAGGCAGAGGATCTTAACCTGGGGGCTTGGGGGGGGGGCGCTTTAGGTGACACCTGAGACTTCTGCAAATATATATATATATATATGAAATCTATAACTTTAATCAAATGATTGAAGGAGTCTGTAACTCATAAAATTTTAACAAATACTACTCTAGAAATTTATTTTATTTTCAGTTTTCAATTTGCACAAGGGGAAGTAAAATGGTAAAATACTTTGTCCTAGTATAAATTATTTTTTCTTTGGAGAAAGGCTAATAGCTAATAAACTTAGAGAAACTTATTTGCAAATAAAGCTGCTAAAATTAGGATAAATCTGCAAATATAACATGAAAATTATTCCGAAGAAGGTTTTAAAATGTATTGTAAATTGTTTGGTTTAAATCTGTCCTCCTTAAAAAGACTGAGTTGGACATCTTATGAGTTTTGAACCCTTTCCAATCCCATGTTTTTAAGATTCTGTCTTTTTTTGGGGGGGGGCGGGTAGAATGGCATTTAAATAGAAAATACTGTGTGGTGTCAGAGCTCTGGGACCGAAGTTATTAAGGAAATAAGAGCAAAGAGATTCAGCTGGAAGGTGTTCAATTGAGAAGTAAAAGTGGAGCCTGCTTCTGCAGTAGAACTGTCATGCGGAGGGTCAAGTACTGACGTGTGTACAGATACATTGGCAGGAGTTAGTACACTGGCCCAAATGTTGCACTTGGAAATGTCAACATGATTTTTTTATTTAGCAAGCAGATCTCTATTTTCATAGAAGTATTAGATAGATACAAACACAATGGCAGAGAAAATAAGGAGGGTTCAAGTAGGGAGAAACACCGAGTGCTGATTCAAGTACACAACGTTGCAGACGTTGGTGTTATATAAGTCTGGTGGGATAATTAAGGGAAAGGAGTTTCATCTCCAGGCAGTTCTCAGTAGAACTCAACATCCATCTCAGTGTGCATCACCACTAACTAGTTAAAGACAGAACGTGAAAAGAACTGCATGTGATTTACAAGGGAATTTGGAAGGTCAGTATACTTAGTCAAATTGGAATTTAGCTTAGACTCTATTTTTGTCAAAGGAAAAATAAAAAAAAAGTTTAAGCATTTTAATAAAGCATAAGAGCATTGGTTAACTGGGGTTGTGGCAAATATTTTCTAGCCTCTGAAATTTCTGTTCCATTCTGCATACGGGGTCATGGGCTGCTCTTGTTATATCAATATCTTTTTGTGTAAATAAGCAGTTGCTTATCTATTTGTTTTGTTTTGTTTAATATCTCTTTGATAGAGCCTTACTTCTAGTCTTGTCCTTGCTCCTCCCCATTAAGTGCAACTATAAACTCTGGATGCCTCAGATAATCAGAGAACTCTTGAAAACGGTAAGAAGGTGAACTAGTTTTGGGCCCCAGAACTGGAGAAAAAGCACAGCAGCAGTGGGGCAATGTTCTTCCCCCCGCACAGCAGAGGTGGTCCACCCAGACCCATTGTCTCCTGATCACCAAACTAGCAAAAGAAGGCAGTCAAGGACGGTTATTATTCTCTCAGTCAGAATGGGAGTCCTGAGAACATCATGTGAGCTGACACCTGTAGTTCTTGTAAGGATGGTCAGTTGGGGGTCCCACCACAAATGAGCAGCTGGAGGAAGCATTATCCTTCCCTGCGGGGTCTGCTTCCCTTTATCAATGAGATTCGGAGACAGGTCAGTGGAGCTAGGAGGGACCTGGTCGAAGAATCATCTTTGTCCCCTTGGGCCCAAATTCTCTAGAACAGTGGTTCTCAACCTTCTGGCCCTTTAAATACAGTTCCTCATGTTGTGACCCAACCATAAAATTATTTTTGTTGCTACTTCATAACTGTAATGTTGCTACTGTTATGAATAGCAATGTAGATATCTGATATGCAGGATGGTCTTAGGCGATCCCTGTGAAAGGGTCATTCGACCGCCAAAGGGGTCGTGACCCACAGGTTGAGAACTGCTGCTCTAGAACATAAGCCCTAGAATAGCTATTGACAAAGGAAGAATGACTTTATCCAATACTAAGGCTAACTTTCTATATCCTACTCAAAATAATGTGGTATTGGCAGCATGATAGACAGTAGATCAAGAGAACAGAGTAGTGAACCTAGAAAGAGGTCTGCACAAATATGCCCAACTAATATTTGAACAAAATGAGAATGGTAATGTCAACGTCCTGGAGATGACATTATAGTATAGCAGAAGGCAAACTATGTGCTTGAAGAGGTTAGGGTTTGGGGGTTTTAGAAAGCAATGTTTTTCTTGCTTTCTTCCTATGTATGAATGGGACTGACAAGGACCAGGTGGACACTGGTAGTGTCTTCTGCTGTCACAAGCAGTGAGTAGTTCTGTGTCCTGGCAAGAGCTCAGTTCCTGGGATGATAGTGACGATACATGATGACCATGATAAAGAACCATCTGAAATGGGGAGATTTTCTTAAAGTCTCAAGAGAAGAATGAATTCTTTTTGGACTTTCAACCCACATACCTATATCCCTGAAGCCTCAAGGACTTGAAACTTACCCTGTTATTGAAATCAGTACATGAATCCTAGCTTTCAAAGAGAAAGCAGAGCTACTTCATTTGCGTTACTTTCCAAGTGGCTTTTCCCATCTGTCCTACTTTATTTTGGCTGGAATTGTGTGTGTTACAACAGAGTGGAGACAAGTCAATTATGAGATAACTTGATGCTACATTTAAGGATCTGTTGAAGTGTGAAATGATTCCCAAGCCTCAGATACAAGACTGAGTAATGGAGCACCCAGAATAACTTCTAATCTGTGAGAACCAAAAATCAAGGAAGGCCATGGGGAAGAAAGTTTGATAGACTTCAATTCCCAACAAAATTAAAGTCCATTATGGAAGTGTTTTCATGAACAAAGCATGGAATGAAAGCTATGACTTTATACATCTTCAGTGATTCAGTGTTCTTACATTTCCCCCATATTCTTCCCTTTTAATTTTCATCTCCCTTCCTTCCTCCTCCTCATAATCATGAGGAGATGTGCATTTGTTTGTATTTCAAGGAAAAGGCCTGTTTGCTCCATGCTCTTTGAGTATCTCATATATAGACCACACTCTAACAAAGAATGTCATCACTGGGTTGATAATCTAAGTCTAGTTTAGTGTTACATTGTTTTCCCCGAATCCACATTAATTTATCTATAAGGTCCCTCTGTCTCTGGTGTGGCAGTGGACAAGGTTGGACCATCACATTCTGGAAGCTCCCCAATTTCCTTACCCAACCCCAGTTATCAGCCTCCCCAAACAGCAGATAAGTTGAAACCATGAACTCAGGGTTTCCATAATAAATGTTCTCATGATCAAGACTTTTTCTATAGTCAAAAAATAAAAACAAAAGCAGAGACAGAAGCAAGAATTAATAAATGGTTGGTATTTTACACCTTATGTGAAAAAAAATATATAGTCCATTTATCTTTTAAAAGTACAGTACTCAAAATGAAAAGACCTACTTTCCCTAGGAGTCCAAAACTAGAGAATTGTCGCCATCAGGAGTGTGAAATAAAGCCAGCACCAGGCCCAGGGATCCATGGTCCGTTCATATGAACATTTACTCAAATCTACACATTTATTCCAATTTTTAAGGAAAAGAGCAGCTGTGTGGTATCGGAAAACCTATTTCAAAGGTTCAGCACACATGATACATTTATTTTAATTTTTTTTGCAAAGTGAATACATATTCATTTAAAAATAAAATTGCACTCTGGCCTCTGTGGCTCAGTTGATTGGAGTGTTGCCCTGTGCACCAACAGATTGCTAGTTCAATTCCTGGTCAGGTCATATAACTAGTTTACAGGTTCAGTCCCTGGTCTGGGTGTACAGGAGGCAGCCGATCCATGTTTCTCTCTCCTCTCTTTCTCTTTCTCCCCTTCCTTCCCCTCTCTCAAAAGTCAGTAAAAACATATTCTCAGATGAGGATTATTTTTTTTTAATTTAACAATAAGATGTATACAAAATTATAACGATAGCTGCAATGTGTAGGTTATATTCTGTGCCTGGTAGCTAATTATTTCACTTAATCATCACAACCATGCTGTGAAGTAAAATCATTATTGTCTTTGATATTCAGGTTAAAAAAAGGTGAGGCAAAGGAGTAGAGGCATATGTTGCCCAAAGTTTTATAGTTAACAAGTTAAGGGACTGGGAAGTGATCCTTAGCTCTGTGTCTCAGGATTTTAAAACTAATAACTAGCATGTTATATAAGCCCAGACATCATCACTATTAATAGTGTCATTCCACATCATTTTTACAAAAATGACGTTATAACATATCATATTCAGACACTTGCTTTTTTTCACTCACCAATCACAGATAACCTTGCACATCACTATGCATAAATGTTGTCAATATGTTCATGGCCTGCTTAACAACTTTAATTCATAACTGACACTGTGAGACTAAGTGTAAAGTCATTAAGTTGAAAGGGAATATATCAATTTTAATGGGAAAGATTGACTCCCTTCACCCCAACCTAAGATACCTAAAACAATTTTCACAGAGAAAAAAATAGATTAAATGACAACAAAACCAAGTGTGTATAAGCAATGAGAAATAATGTGAGGAAAAGCAAAATGAGTTGTTCTATAAGAGCAGTAAATGTGATAATGTCATCAAGGTCAGTGGACTCACTGAGGAGGGCGAGATGGTGAATGGTGAGGAGGAGGGGGTGGAGGGGAGGCACTGGGAGGAAGACTGAGAAAGATTAGGCAATGGATTTTCAGCCAGGCATTCAATACCATATATTAGTAGAGTAAACTACCCTAAAAGGTTTCAGAATTTTTTTCTCTCCTGCTTAGATCCTCTTTTCTCCCACCCATCCTTTGCTTCTTGATTAAAGTTGATCTCACTCTTGTTTCTACAACATTTACTTTGTCAATTTGTGAGCCATATAGGGGCTCGTGGTTACTTGAAGATGAAGACTAAACACAAGAGTGGGTGGAAACACTTGGAAATAAGAGTGCATGTACGTGAAAGACCAAGAGCCTTAGTCTTGCTGCTTTATCCCTCTTGGTCTGTGCGTCCATATAAAGGAAGATGTCTCGGGTTCAGAAAAATGTAACAACAACTGAAATTTGTCCCACATCTCTTCTCTGCACATAGAAATTGTGTTGAGTAAAAAAATAAAATACACTTGGAAACAAAAAAAAGAAAAAGAAAAAGAAATTGTGTTGAGTAAATGTGGAACATGTCCTTGCCTAAGATTATAAAGTCAAATATTATTTTTTGATTATATTTATTTTGTATGTTTTTAGGTGAAAGCATTGTTACTAAAAAAAAAAATAGTTACCCAAAAAGTGGTATAAATTTTCAAAAGACATTATGGTCAAAAGTTAGTAATTAAATGGTCATTTTGTGAAGTCTACAATTTTGGTGGCATATAGAATCACATAGAATGGATAAACTCTGAATTGTTTAACCAGTTCCCTATTAAGAGATATTAACCATAGTGTTTAAGTGAGCCTTCTTAAACTAACTTTATGTAGATCCCCTGATATGAAATTGCTGAGTTACAGAACAGATATATGTGAAAGGGCGAGGGCTAGGCCCTCCATCTTGCTCCAGGGTAAGGGCTACGCCCTCCATCTTGCCCCAGGGTAAGGGCTACGCCCTCCATCTTGCCCCAGGATAAGTGCTCCATCTTACCTTGCCCCAGGATAAGTGCTCCATCTTACCTTGGCCATGTGCTTGGCAAGGAGCTTCTTCCCGGAAGTCTAAGCCTCTGCTAGCCACACCCAGGAACAAGACACCGACTTGCGCCTGGCCAATCGGCAAGGCCACAGCCCTTTCTCCTCCCCTTACTCCAACCCCCTATAAAACCCCTCCCCACACAGAGTTCTCTCTCTCTCTGCTTCCTGCTGCTGTGTCGGCAAGGTGGGGGAGCCGAGCTAGCTCGAATAAAGACTCTTATGCTTTTGCATCGGACATGGCTGGCTCCCTGATGTGGTTTCTTGGGGATCCTGAAATCTGGGCATAACAATATGTAGAATTTTAATATATCACATCAGATTATTCTACAAAGTATTAGTGTAACTTATATTCCCTCTAATACTATGTGAAACAAATATCTATTTTCTTATCACGTCACTGGAACTGAAAATTATCAATTTAAACAAATTATGTGGTTGTGATAAGTAAAACTTTTAACTAATAACTGTCGGTGACAGATGTCGTGTGTTTCCTTCCACGTCCTGCGTGGATCAGGGTTCGGGATTTGAAAAGAGGAGCCGCACGCAAATGAGAGAAAAATGACACGAGATAATTTTGAAATATTGGGGGACCAGGTGGGCAAGTCCAGAAGGACTTCCACGGATGCTCAGGCCGCTCCAATCTTTTATTGAGCTTGGAGTAGCCCTTGGGTAAGGAGGTTTCAATGACACACGGATTAGCAGACAATTTCCAGGAATAGACAGAGTATCTGATCAACAATAATCAACAAGGATCTACACAAGTATCTAAGGAATTCAGTGAACTCAGGTGGGGATGATGCTTCAGCTACCATTATCTAGATTAACTGGGTGGTGTCTAAATTAACTGGGTGGTGCACAGCCCTGACCTTTGCTAGGACTTCAAAGGTTACTAGCTTTTGGGGGTCTCTGTCTATACTCAGCTAGTGAAGACAATAAATGGATTCCTGCAAATTACTAGTCAGTATAAGCATCATTATCAATTTGATTACCATTTCATTCATAGTCTTCAAGTATCTCTTCTCTAAATATTCTACAAATATCTCTTCTCCATTTTTCTGTTTTTGTTTGCTCATTACCCATTTAAGGGAGCTTATTTGTACATTAGGGATATTAATATTATGTTACTTAACATTTCAATTTGTTTAGATTTTACTTTGTAAGGTGTTTATTAATATACATTTTAACATATTTTGCAATTAAATTTGTCATTTTTTTTCTTAATGGTAGCTGAATTCTTTATCTTGCTTAAATAGGTTTTATCCACTATGAGTTTATTATAAACAGTGGCCAATGCTTTTTCCACCATGCTTACAACATATAATTGATATTAGCTATATCTAAAAATTACTTTCATTATGGTATGTGTGATAGATTTCGTTCATGCCCACCATTACCTAGTTCTCCTCTTCTGCGTAGGCATCCATCCCGATGGTAGGCCATTTGTGACAAATGGACTTGAGTCGATGCAATGCAGGTGCCACTCCCATGTTGGAGCAGAAAACAGCCCCTTTGTGATTCCACCTCCTTTGCTTCCCTGTTGGCAGCAAGTGGAGGCCATGTATTAACGGTCAGAGCCATAAGACCCAAGCAGCCTGGGTCTCTGAGTCACATATGGAAGACAATAGCCATAGAGCGTCTTCTGACCTGCAGTGGATTTTGTATGAGCAAGAAATAAACGCCTGGTGTTAATCCACTGAGACGTTACAAGTGTTTTACTTCCTTTACTCCATCTGGTACCACCCTTCACTACAGGAATTTTTACCATTTACAATCCCATTTAATTTTAGTTCTGTCCTTCATTTTTCTTTCTGTTCTCCTATTGTTTGCATTCACTTGAGTAGCCAATCCAGCCCCACACACGTGGGGAAATAGGAACTTTCTAGAAAGACTCTGAGAAAGCTACTACTCCTGGACTCAAGGAGTTCACCTTCTCAATTGGCGAAGAGATTGGACTTGCCTAGACTCCCAGAAAGTGTATTTTTGTTCCTGAGACTCTTTAATGGATTTGTGTCCAGCTCCTCTAAACACCTGGCACCTCGGTCTTCTGCTTCAACCACCCAGAGCACCCTGTGTGTGCTGGCGAGTCCTCCTGCCAGACTGCCTCCCTCAAACACAGGCAGCACGCCATGCTTTCTTCCTCATCAGGTGGCTTTAAATTCTTCCCTGTTCCCCACCCTGCCTGTCCTGCTTGCTGTCTTCTCCTTCTTACCCTACAGTTCTACCCTCAAGGGATGGGAGAATATTACCAGACCAGTACCAACAATAGACACAGGCTGCTTGGGGTCCTTTCTCATCAGCATCAGCCATCTGACCATCTCCTTAAGTCTATCCTTGCAGCTTTCCACCCCTAGGTTTGGGATTGCCTTTATTGTATTACTTATCCATTGATTAATTCATTACAATATTTTAGCATATTTTTCATAAAGGAGTATACATCCATTTTTTGCCTTCCCAGACCTCATTCATTCATTCATTCATTCACTCATTCATTCATCAAACATTGCTTAATTCCTATTTTGTATAAGGTCATGTGCTACAAAGACTAGGATCGTGGTTCTAATTCTTGGTTTATCCTTATAGTCATCTGAGAACCTTAAAAAAAAAAAATAAAGATGTCCTGGCTGCACTCCTCAGAAGTTCTGATTTAAGTGTTCTGGGGCAGAGCCTGAGCATCACTGAATTTTAAAAGCTCCCTGGGTGATTCTGAAGTGCAGCCAGGATGGAAAACATGAGAAGACAAGTACATAAAATAGCTTGGACCAAAACTAAATGGCAAGGGTTCCCTAAAAGACTCAGAGAAATTACTCTGGGGCCCACCTTCTTGGCCTGCACAACACTGCCCACCCCTGAGTCTCCGCTCAGCCAGGCCACACTTGAGCCACAGGTCAGGTGAGAGACGTGTCACATCTGTTAGGAGCTGAGCAAAGAGAAGGTAACAGTGTTGTTGACTTTTTCTCAGCTGAGCAATCACGAGGCCACCTTCCCTAGTGAAAATGCACAGTGGTACAAGAGTTGTGATGCTAGAGCCCACCTAAGGCCAGGGGTCATAAGACTTCGAAAGACATGATTTGGAGACAAGACTGAACACTTCTGATATTCTTATGACTGGGTGAGGGCAACAGCTTGCCCTTCAAAGGAGATCACTGCAGTTCTATACAAGTGACTGGCAATTTGTCAAGACTGGAGTAAGGGCAACGAAAGAAGCGGGGGCCACCCCCGCGGTCTGGGGGTCTTTCTGCTGCTAGGATGATATGCTGAGGACTTAAAGGTAAGAGAAGGCTGCCGACCGGGCCCCTTCACGTAGGCCGCCTCCCTGCCTGGGTTCTGCATCCTTCACTGCAGGCTTAAAGGGAGAATTGGAGCCGGTGGGGAAACTGCTAGGAATGGGCCCCTCCTCCCACGGAAAGTCTACTGATTGATGCTCCAGAGGATGTTCTGTGCTGCGGGGTGAAAGTTCCTTGCTTCGCTTACTCTGCAGAAAATTCCCTTCTGGTGGTGGCACGGTGAGAAAATACTAAGTGGAGAAGGCCTTGGGCAAGGAGCAGATGTCAGCGACAGCGGCATTCTTCTGTTTGTCCAGCAGGGGGAGCCTACGACCAGCGCGGGGAGAGGCGGCCGGGATGATTATGCAACGCCCAGGGCGCATGCTCGGGTGACCGCCCAGTCCGGGCGCTGACGCAGCCCTGGGTCGGGAAGAGGCACCTCTGGGGCGCCAGCGGCCCATCTCCCCAGCGGAGGGCAGGCCATTAGACCTGCATCCTTCCCGCGAAACCTTGGAAACGGTTCAGTCGTTCTTCTGGTTGACTTGCTGCTGCGCACAGCTGTCAGCTGCCTGTGAACCCGGTGACACTAGCCATGCTCCTGATTGTTTTCCGAAAGGGCTTGTCCTGATTTTTTTTAGACTAAATAATAATGGTTATTTTAGCGCCCTTTCCTGAGCGGCCCCCTGTATGCCTTCACGGAAGGAGGTTCTTGGCGTGCACAGTGTACCTTTTCCTGCTGCATTTCCTATCCCCATCCTGCAGCAAGGGGTCCCACCAGCGCCTCACAGCACACCTGGCCGCAGCCTTAAACGCAGGTTGTTTTTAAAAGGGAGGCAGGGAGGTTTATCAAAGACCTTGAGTTTAGAGAATGAACTGGAAACTATCCTCGGATTTCCTTCTTTTGAAACTAGTTGAATCTCATGGTGTGTCTGTGTGTGTGTGTGTGTGTGTGTGTGTGTGTGTGTGTGTGTGTGTTGTTTTATTTATCAGTTTCCCTCAAATGCGTGGATCTTTTCTGATACCATATTTTAAAGAAGGATACTGGTTAAAAGGGAGAGAAAAGGCAGTTTGGAGTTTTTCCTGGTAGGGTAAAGTGCTGCTTTTTTTCTTTTCTTTTTTTTCCCATCCATTTTCTTTCTTATGTCATAAGGAAAATCATGAATTTTTCTTTATAAATAAGAAAATGGTCAAAACCAAGTTTACTTCAGTGAAGACATGTTAATTGTAGAAAATTTGGAAAATATGGATCTGGAAAAAAAGAGGATAAAATTCACCCATAATCCTTTAATCTATATATAATTGTTATTTAATTTAGTGAATGAACTGATGGACATTTTTTTCTAATGTTATATATGCTAGGCTACAACGTGTTATAATATTATACATACTGTTTTAAAAATCTATAGTTTTCCTCACGTAATATACTGTGATAATTTTTAAAGCCTGCATAGTATCTCTGATCATATGTCATATAAATGTATCAAACATATTCAGTTAATCACATCATGATAGACATTAAAGTTATTCCTATTTTTCACAATGGTAAACATCACTGGGATAATAATCTTTCTATACATTTGTATTTCCTTTGGAGAAATCCTAGAAGAGAAATTGAAGATCAACAGATTTTTGTTAAATTTATTGATTGATTTGAGAGAGAGAGAGAGAAGAAAGGCGAGAGAGAGGGAAAGAGAGAAAATGAAACATTGATTTGTTGTTCCACTTATTTATGCATTCATTGGTTGATTCTTGTATGTGCCCTGACCAGGGATGGAACCTGCAACTTTGGCATATTGGGATGACGCTCAAACCAACTGAGCTACCCAGTCAGGGCCAAGATCAACAGATGTTTTAAGATACTCAATGTGTGTTTATAAATGCCCTTCCAGAAGCATTGTGTCATTTGTATTTTGACCATCAATTATGAGCCAACGCCAGCATAATTCCTTTTTGTATGCTTTGCCAGTTTTATAGGTAACAAGTAATATTTGTTGTTGTAACTTGTATTCCACTGTCATTTTCTTTCAAATTTCCTTTAAGGACCTTTCTAACAGGTTTATATTCTGATGTAAGCAACAAAAGATAAGATTGTTTAGCAGCCAAATAAACAAGGTATATGCAGTGAGATGCACTGGCATTTAAGACATTTGACCTTTGAATAGACTGAGGCTTTTATAGAGACTTGGGAGCTATTTATTGGGAGAGATTCACAGCCAAGAAAATTAGAGAGGAACTGTGCATGGGGATCCAGGTGGAAATAATTCTTAAATTTGATTATTCAACTTTAATAACCAAAAGACCCACCATGGTCAGAAAGAATAAACAGGAGAATTCTGGTGAATTTTTGTCCCAATGTGTCCTAATATAAGGCAACATTGTAGCATGGGGGCAAGAGGTGACCTTTGAGAAGACTTCTTCACCTGTGACTGGAACTCCATGACCGTGTGTGCTTACGGCTGTGCACATGTCATCGTGTGGTGTGCACATGTGCATCGTTGGGTATGCCTGTCTTCACAGATGCCATCCTCCTTATTTTCATCGAGTGTGAATGAGACAGGAGCCTGTGCTGGAAAAGAGAGAGACAGTTAGGAGATAGCGCTGCTTTGGGGAAACAGGTCAATTTACTGAAACACGAATTTACTGACAAATAATTTGCCAAGTGCCCAATTTGCAAAATTGGAGAGATGTTTTAAAAGTTTCAGTTTCATCCTCACCCTGTGCTTTCCACTGTCCCGTCTCAACAGTTTGCCTAGGCTGTGTTATTAGAGGCAGGGGCAAGTTCAGAGGCAGGGGCAAGTTCAGAGGCAGGGGCAAGTTCAGAGGCAGGGGCAAGGAGAAGCAGAAGGAAGGGTGAGACTAAAACTTATAAACAAACTCCTCAATGAATTAAGAAATTGGTCACTCGTGACGTTAATTTTAGTCAAGTGGCTTTCAATAGATTGGCCCAGGGCCCTGCTTTGGCACCTTCTTCTGGAAATATCTCCCTTTCCTTTCCCAGTTCTTCTCCACCCAAAGTTGTACTTCACTGAGACCTTGAGATGTGCTATTCATCAGTGTAATCCTAATACTCACCACTTGCTTTAGGACATAAAGATTTAACTGTTAACTGGCTAAAAAAACAATGCTTCTGTGGAATCTTAGAGAACCTTTAATAACGTCTGATAATACATTCAAAGTCCATAATATGATGACGATTTGGAAACAGCTTCTCTTACCTCTTCTAACCTCATGTCCAGCTCTTTCTATGGTCGTGAGCCCCATTGTTGGACAGAGAGCACCCCTATTCCTCACCCTGCAAACCCTTTCCTGCAGTCCGTCTATAGTCCTTCTGGTCACCACCTGCAGATCAAAATAAATAAGTCAATACACAGCAGCCTCTGCCTCCTCCACTTGCCTCTGCCCCTGGGGTGAGTTCCTAGATGTTTGATCCACCCTGGACAGAGGCCTTGAAAGCTTGGAGATTAGCAAGGACAGCCAGTCTCTCGGAGTGATCTTCCCTGTGGAGGAGAGACAAAGGGGCGAGAAGACATTTTGCACTGAGATTAGCTGCCTGCCAGTTTTCTCAAGAATTTCCCTAAAATAAAAGTACATCTTCTTCTCAGCCTGCTTACAATTGAAAAGTCCTCTTCTACTATGGTAGCCTTGATAGATGCAGACTCTAGGGAGGATTAAGGTGATGGGGATGGTGGAAAAGATGAATCCGACATACAAGCTGTCCCTGACACACGTTGGGTCGTAGCAAATATTGGCAAAGCTCCGTTACTTGCAGCCACCATGATCATCTCTGTGTGGGAAATATAAGCTTGCCTACAGTTACAGTGTACAGAGAGATAAAACATAGTTACAAAAACTTCAAGAAAAGCCGTTATGTGCTAACTGGTAAGGCACCAGAATGGTCACAAACTTGACTGGGGCATCAAGGGTGTTGGCAGAGGTGACCTCAGAAGCAAAATTGTGAGCCAAGTGCTGAAATGACTAAGAAAGATGGAAGAGTGAGCGGGAAGACAGTGTCAAGGGCACGTTGATATATGGCCTGAAGCATAAAAGAGGAGACATAATAATTGAGTAATGGATGCAGAGCACTTTCATCCATCATGTTGGAAATCTAGCAGGTACCTCTTTACAGCCAACCGTATAGAATTCTACACCCAGGGATGATTTATCTGCAGGGGTGAACCAGACTTGCTCTGGACCAAGCATGAAAACATATTAAATACGTAGCCTTTCAGAGAATCTCATTGCTATAGTTACAGATATAGATAGAGGTAGATATTTCTGAATTGTGAACTGAGGCAGATCATAACATAATAAATAGAAAAATCATTTGTGTTCTTTTTAAAAATTCTCATTCTGCCCAACAGAAGGAACAATTTCACGCTTTCAAAAAGGCAGCGTCACCTCTGATCTATGAACCATTTTATTTCGAACACAACTTACTGTTACAATTTTGTCTGCTGCTTGTTTGGGAAAAGGCCTTCCTATATCTCTCTCACTGCAGAGCAATTCAATTTTCTTGTAACATCCAACTGCTGTTTATATCCATCTCTTGAAATGTGGGAGCTATTAGAATTAGATAGAAATATTCCATGTAGAATGGAGTTAAGATTCATGGAGAGAGAGAGAGAGAGAGAGAGAGAGAGAGAGAGAGAGAGAGAGAGAGAAGACAGAGAGGAAAGAGACAGGGAGACAGGGAGACAGAGAGACTATATTCTGAAGAAGAAGAAGAAGAAGAAGAAGAAGAAGAAGAAGAAGAAGAAGAAGAAGGAGAGGAAAGAGACAGGAACACCCCCCTCAACCCTTACCTCATTTATTTATTGACACTAGGAATTTTTTTTAAGAAGAAGAAATCTTTTAATCCTGATTAAAAATAAAGTTTAAAGAAAAAAGGGTGGGAATGGCGATGTGTTTAAGCTCACACTTGGCTGTACAAGGTGGGTATCAGAACTTTGTCAGGAGCAGGTTTCTTTGCAGGAACGGAGTTCAAAGACAGTGTGCCAAGGGCTCAGGAAGAGGGGAAGGCATGGCTTGCAGGTGCCAAGCACCCCTGGGCACTCGGCATGTGGACCAGGATCTGGACACCCTTTACCTTCTAGAATCTATGTCTAAGCACCTTAGACTTTCTAGGAATTCAATCTATGAATTAAAGCCCAAACTACTAAAACTGCAATTACTTAGCGCTAATAACTTCAGTCTTTACGTTTTCAGTTTGTGAAGAACAGTATCAGTTTATATCTGAAAATCAAATGGTGCCCATGGTGCCTGCCAGCCCTCCTGCAAGAGTTCTGAGTTAGGTGTGAACACATAGTAGAACCACCACAGTGTAGACTTATGGCATCATCCAGCAGGAGGGGAGCTTCCAGTCACCTCCGGCAGCCTCCACGCTCATACAGGAACTCCCTTCCCAACATGCCTCTCGGGGGGCCCTCTGGTCCTGGGCTGTCTAAAACCTAGACAAAGCCCATGGTGCTGAGGATAGCCTCGATTGTAGGAAAAGTTTTTGTTATTTTCAGTCAAAATATATTCCTTTGTTTAACTTTGGTTAATTGGTTCCCCTCTAGCAACCCAGAAAACAAGGTGCCTCCTTTGACATCAGAGCTTTGTCTAAAAGTCAGACATAGAATAGAAAGAGCACTGGAGTAAGTTTCCAGAGTCCCGAATTTGCTCCTTCATTCTGCTGCAAATCAAATGCGTGACCTGTGCTTAAACTCAATTAGCCTTTTCCTAAGAATTTCTCTTGGGGGTTTTTCTTGGCGAGTTTCTTTTTTTTAAGATTTGCATCTGTACATTTCAAGGGGAAATACTTTTTTTTTTTTTAGCAAATCATTTTAGTTTAAATTGGGAGGTAGGGTTTAACTCTTACTTTTTCTTATGAGAAATTTCAAGGCAAGAGTCGATGTAATAGAATAATGAATGCCCCCGTAGTCAATAGCCAGCTGCAATTATCAACTTGTGATCAATCTTATTTCATCTTTATCCTCACCCAGTGTCCCTCCTCCCTGGATATGTTTTGAAGCAAATCTCAGATGCCTTACAAAATCATCCATAACATATAAGGACTCTGACTTTGTAACTACCACAATACCAATTTTATTCTCTTCCACATTAAAAATAATTCCTAAATATCTTAAACTATACAGGCAGTGCTCACATTTTTCCAACATACCTCTCTCTCTCTCTTTATCCCTCTCTTTCTCTCTGTTTGCTTAACATTGGATGCAAATAAGGACCCACAATTACAATTAGTTAAGTCTCTTTTAATCTACTTTTTCCTTACAATTTTATTTGTTAAAAACTAAATTACATGTAACCACTGCACAATGGGTAACATAGTAAATTTGTGTTCTGTGTTTTGTTTTGTTTTCATTTTCACCAGTTTATGTTCACATTAATGTCAGAGAAGTGGAATTTCTGGGTCAAAGGGTAAATGAATATGTAATTTCTTACAATACTGTAAAATATTACAATACTAGAGGCCCAGTGCACGAAATTTGTGCACGGGGGGGGGGGTGAGGGGAGGGGTGTCCCTCATCCTAGCCTGCACCCTCTCCAATCTGGGACCCCTTGAGGAATGTCTGACTTCACTCTCACAATCCAGGAATGCTGGCTCCCAACCATTTGCCTGCCTGCCTGCCTGCCTGATTGCCCCTAACTGCTTCTTCCTGCCAGCCTGATCACCCCCCTAACCACTCCCCTGCCAGCCTCATTGCTCCTAACTGCCCTCCCCTGCTGGCCTGGTCAGTCCTAACTGCCCTCCCCTGCAAGCCTGGTCGCCCCTAACTATACTCCCCTGCAGGCCTGGTTGCCACCGACTGCCCTCCCCTGCCAGCCTTGTCCCTCCCAACTGCCCTCCCCTGCTGGCCCAATTGCCCCCAACTGCCCTCCCTTTCAGGCCTGGTCCCTCCCAATTGCCCTCCCCTGCCAGCCATCTTGTGACCACATGGGGGCGGCCATCTTGTGTTAGAGTGATGGTCAATTTGCATATTGCCTCTTTATTATATAAGATTGTCTCTATAGGTCTCCTTTGCACTTCCACCATCCCTGGAGACCACTAAAGTTCTCAAATTACAGAATAAAAATTTGATGAGACCTCCCATGTTTTCATGATTCTTCTCTTTTCCAGCCTCAACTTATTTTGGTTCTTGCACATTTGACAAATATATCTTCTATGTTTATAGCCATTAATAAAATTATTAAAGACAAGTGGACAAAGATACTTTGATTAGCACCAGAACACTTCCTTCCAAGCTGCCATTGGTTGAGTAACTTTTTAAAATATATATATATATTTATTGATTTCAGAGAGGAAGGGAGAAGAAAGAGAGATAGAAACATCAATGATAAGAGAGAATCATTGATTGGCTGCCTCCTCCATGCCCCCTACTGGGGATCGAGCCCGACGCTGACATGTGCCCTGACCTGGAATTGAATCATGACCCCCTGGGTCATAGGTCAATGCTCAACCACTGAGTTACACCAGCTGGGCAAATATCTTGAATTTATCTAAAGGCCATCTATAATTTCTCCATTATGAGTTTGTATCCAGTGGCAGTCAAAATTAATATACAGTCGTTGTCCACGCCTTTCCCCTAAAAGGCAGTGGGTATAACTAGTTAAGATAATAACTGTTCTATTGGATCAGTTATTTAAACCTCTGTGCTATGTAGGGATTTTAATAGTACCTGTTGTGATGATTATGAGATAATACACATAAAGTATTTAAAATAGCACCTGGAAAGTAGTATGTCTTCCAAAGATGGTTGTTCTTAAATGAAAACTACTTATCTGATAATAAGGTCTTAAAATATTAAGGTAATTTAGCAATAGTTGTTCTTACTGAATGTATCTTGTCTCCTAAAAATCACCATTTCATTCCCTAACTACTTTCTAGGTGACTTAAAATGTTTTTTTTACAGGTTTTTCCTAGGATTTATGCTCACTTATTTCTAGTCTCTAAAATCCACTTTTGGTCTCTGGAAATTTTATCAGTTAGAATTAAGTTCAGCTCTATAACATACTCCAAAATAACAAAATCTTAATCAAATAAAAGGTTTGTGGGGTTTTTTTTTCTGAAATAAAAGAAGTCTGGAGGTAAACAGTTCAGAGTTGGGCATGAACCATCAAGAAGCGAGGTTTTAATCTTTATTTTTCACTTTTATCAGCATATAACTTTCCTCCTGCAGACTATGGCATGGTCTCAAATGGTTTCATTACAGGATAACTGTAGTCAGAACAGCAAAGAGACCAAAGGGTCACTCTTTCCAGGTCATTGATCTCAGTCAACTTAGAAGTTACATTAACACCCGCTCTTTTATTTCAATGACCAGAAAATATAATCACATAGCCATAATGAACCATAAGAGAGACTGGGAAATGTATGTTTTGCATTGGATGCAGTAGGCCCCAAATGAAATAGGAGGCATGCTACTAAAGAAGAAAGAAGACTAGCCATTGGAATAGGCAACTAAATATCTTTGCCATAATATTTTTTCATCTTTTGACCCCTCGCTCATTCATGTCTCATCACATATTATCAACAGTGATACTTGGATTACATCAACAAGTTATTTTAAGAACCTGAGATAAAATTTCTCCAAACTGTAGAATCAATGAAAGAAAGATGGTGACTCCAGAACTATAGTAGGTTCTGGAGTTATGAAGATTAATAAAATAGAGCCACGCTTTTGTCGTTTTAGAAACACTGCCCCTTATGAGTCTAATAAACATTGTTTTTTCTTTATGCACTGAGTCTTTCTTTTCTCAGATCAAATTCCTTCTAAAAGTAGACACTGAGCCCTCTCCTCCTGCACTAGTTTCTTAAATTACCTCATTATCAATATCTTCCAAGAGTGTATTACTAGACTGTTCCTTTTGAGCTGTCTTTACTTTGTAAAAACTTCAATCTGTGGATTGTGTTATTTATTCTCTGTATTTCCCTCCTAGTTTATTATAAACACAAAAATGACATGGTTATTTTCTCTCAACATTCTTTACTATTTTATTTCACCTCGAATTTCTTCCCAGTTTCTCAGACTTAAGTCTACAATGGTATCCCCCCACACACACCTTTTAAAGGTGAGCCTAGTGACAAAGTAAATTAAGGATTGCTTAGGAAACCTGCATTCGTCAGAAAGAATCTTTCTACCAACATTCAAATGATCAAAATTTAAAATTCAGCATTGACCATGATTCAGTTACACTGTCTACACACACAAAAATGGGAAAACCCACCACTGTGTGCATGGAGTAAAAAAAAAAAAAAAATCAGACCAAGTGATCAGTATGATTTGCATTGCCAAAGATTTGAACATATTCCAAAGCTTCAGAATGTGAAACAGTATGGTATCGGTGTCATGATAGGCACATATAAAACAATACAAACACCAGAAAAAGGCCCATATATAGAACTTTTTAGTATGCATTTAAGATGACATTTCAAATGAGTGGGGGAAATGATGAATTGTTCATTAACTTGGAGGATTTAATGATTTTTAAAAGGCGAGAACACAAGTGCCAATGGTATGTTGGCAGTGGGTTACAGATGAGCTGGGATGTGATCCCTTCAGTGACTAGGGCAGTTGATAAACTCTGGGAGAGCAACTTCATGTTTACCCCAGAGTGCCATGAAAATAAATATTTTCTATGTGCACTATAATGCAAAAATATGATAGAAAGCACTCTTTTATTATATACCCAAATAAATTTAAAATGGATTTAAATCTAAGTGCAAACAAAACTAAAAGAACTGTCAGAAAATATGAACAAATATCTTAGGTTCAGGAGGCCTTTAGAAGAATAAAACTGAAGACATAAATTTCAAAGAAAAACAAATGAGATTTGATGAGCTAAAATGAAGATTTCTATACCTCAACAGTAGAATATTAACAGCATTAAATTGGACATATGTGTCAGACAATGTTGAACAAATGGAAACCTACTGCAAATCTATAAGGAAAAGAAAGGTAAATATCTACATATTTTTAAAAGTAAAAGGCATGAACAGGCATTCATATAGGTGATTTTTTAAAAAAAATCAAACTTATGCAAACATGTTAAAGATCATTAATAATAAAGAAATGCAAACTGAAAACATAGTGAGATTCACAAAGACAAAAAGATTCATGACTCCTAGGGTGGCTAGGTTGTTGGGCATTGAACACTTCCATTTGTTGCTGAGGAGTAAGTGAATGGAAATTAACATTTAAAGGGCACTTAAAAATAGATTTCCTAGGTTCTTAAAATGTTCATACATTTTGACCTAGTAGTTTGGGGGATCTATACTAAGTAAATAATTAAAGATGAAGTCAAAGTTATATATACCCAATCAGCCTAATTTATGAAAGGGGCAATTTAAAGGAATCTAAAAGTTGTTTAAGTAGGGGATTATTAATTTCTGTTATATATTTACTATAGAGTTCTATCTGGTCATTAAAAATGTTAGGGAAAATACTTACTGAAAAGAAAAATATTTACAAAATAGAGTCAAGTAATTAAATGCAGGATGTAAGAGTATGATGTTATTTTTGAAAAAATAATATATAAGCAAATGAAAAACATAGTACACAATAAGCAAATATAATTGATTTTATATTAGTGTCACATTATAGATAACTATTATTTATTCTCTGTGATTTTTCTATGTTTTAAGTTATCTGCATGAACATGTAATCCTTCTATAACTATTTTTAAAAGAAACATTATTAAAATACAAAAAATAAAAAAGTTTATTGCATTTCCACTATGCTTATACAAGCATGATTTAAATTAGTAATTTAAGCTTCAGCTACATAGTAGGGTTCCTATCCCCAGAAGAATCATTCTCCTGATTATTGATTTGCTGTAATCACAGAAGATTGCAACATCTCACAAGATGGGATGATGAGATAGGAGTGGAAATATTTAATGGGACTTGTGCACTAACCAATTCTTCAGTTCTAGCTTTGCTATACATCCCACTGAGAAGGCTTCACCTGAATAAAAGTACCTTGTACTCAGCCAATAAATATTTGATAATGTCTTTGCAAGTTCCTACTGTTACTCACTTATATTGCAGAAATTTTGCATCTCTGATCCTGAAAAAAATGGCAATCAAAAATTTCAAAACTATCATTTACATGTAAATTGCCTTAAGTTTTGTGTTTATTTAGTGCTATATTTTAATTTTGTATATTAAGTTAAGAAATAAATTTAACTTTCAGGACCATGCATAAAAGGAAAAACATTTGATCTAGTCTGTTTGGGTGACACTCTGAGGTAGGATGTGGCTTTATGTGTTCATAGGTTTGGGGAACTTATACAATTTCATGACCTACTGAGATTTGTTTATTTATTTTTAGATGTAGAATATTGAAATGTAATGTTTTCATGAATATAATGATATTGACAACGTGGATTCTTATTTGAAGATTTAAACAGTGGAGTCACATAATTGGGCTTAAGAGAGAGAGTGTGTGAGCATGCTGTAAATGTCTTAAACATTTAGGGAGATTTAAATATTTCTTGTAACTCAAGGCATTAAATAGAGTAAAACTGGGGTGATGTTGATGTGCAATTTGTGAATCTTTTCATTTGTTCTGAAAAAAAAAAAAGACTTGCACTACCTTTTACTCCAGAAAGCACACTCACTCTCCCAGTGAGTTTGAGGCTGAACTTGAACTTAGAATGAGCATGTAAAAGTCCCTCCTGACAAAAATCCAGGAGGCACCTTAATGGATAATGGGTAGTGTTTCACAGCATGGGTTTCGAAGCAACATCAATTTGACCATAATATGTTTCCATGGTTTCCACACTTATCTCTCTACCTTGATAATGAACACCAATAAAATATGACCTGACTGGATAATAGCAAGAGAAAAATGTGAAGAACACTCTCTTTTATAGTTTCTTCTCTTATAAAATACTTGACTCACTCTTTTTGCTAAGGCTATCCTAAATTTTACTGTACAGTGCAATATGAGGTCATCAGTTTTCGGTATTTCAGGAGGATTCTATGCTGCAATCAGATCAATATTGTGTGCCTCACCTGTGTTGTTAGAAGAAGGAGCTAGCTGCCAAGGAACTGTAGTGAGAGAAAAAATGCTGAAGAGTGGCACAAACAGGAAAATGCCCGGTGCCACCAATGTCTATGAAATGCATGAAATGCACAAAAATCTGTATCTTTTATGGATAAATAACAGATGGAGCTGTCAGGTAATGGTAAAAAGAAAAATCAATTGTAATTTAAGTGAATCTCCAGAGCTGTCTGGAGAATAGACATGCTGCGTTCAACTTGCAGCTCGTTAGGGCTGGGTTAGGTGATAGAACAAGATGGAGCAGGTTTTCGTGGTGTGATGGATTAAAGGTCACTCAGCCACAATGAGGTCCTTCTGTGGAAGATTCAACAGCTACTTATGTTTTCTGTGCCACGTGTATGTCATTTTCATCAATAGGAATTCACAGTCTGTAGTTCCTTTTAATAGAGAGTGTGCTGCCATGATTGAAGAAGGGTCTTCCTCGCTGTAATGTACAGCCTCGCATGCACCCCCCCTCCACTGCACCCTCTCTTCCTCTCTCCTCTCCAGCACCTGGCTTGCCTAGCGCTGCCTCTCAGCTTCCCTAGTTGGGTAGGAGACCTCACCAATGGGCTTTTTGGTATGTGTCTGGTGAGTAAAACTGGTATGAAGGACCTTGTGCCCTCAACCATTTGGCAGAGCAGGACAGGCAAGCCAGGAGCCCCTGCTCCTCTGCGGGAGGAGCAGCCTGATCGCTGGCATCCTTGTTGTTTGTGCTTTGACAGCGCTGATGGCTGAGTCATGCTCAGAAAATCCCTGGAAAATGTCATAGGGACCTATGTTTCTTGAGCATTGGGAAATCTCCTCTAGCCACCACAAACCAGGTTTATCTTCCTTTTTAACCCCAAAGAAAACGAGAGAGAAAGAGAGAGGGGGGGAGAGAGAGAGAGAGAGAGAGAGAGAACACACAAAGAGAGAAAACAAAAATAAGCTTCTCAAGCTAATTGAACAGAGGTTGCACAGTGACCGAGAAAACTCCTATCCATTTTCATATTCACACACCTTGGAGACCAAAGGTTAAGAGTCTCAGAATAAGAAAACCACCTTTTTTATTTAATTCCTCAAATGTTTTAAGTCCAGATAGAGAACTCTAGTCATGGCCAAGTTATCTGTTCCATCCTGAGCTATTTAAAGATTCCTCATCTGTAAAATTAAGATAGTGATGATTCCTACAATGCAGTCGTTTCGAGGCTTAAATAAGAGAATGCACCCGGTGATGTGGCATATGACAAAAATTCAATAAATGTCACTTATCAGTGTTACAATTTCAGGGGAACAGAATAATATTTTTTCTAATTACTACACATTTTCTAGCTGTTCTATGCATAGACTGCTTTTATTCAGGGGAGAAAAATAACCTTCCAGAAGTGCTTTTATTTCCTAAGGGGCTATTAAAATGTCTAGTCCTATTCTAAAGACTTTTCCTTTCAGCCCACTAGACATGCTCAGAAATGGAATGGATTCTGGGGCAATGGGGCTATGGGTGTAATGACATCAGGTACATAACTCCACTTCAGTCTGAAATGCCCTCTGCCCTGCCTGAACCCAACACAAGCCAAAACCCCACAAGTTACACAACCGAGAAATGACTTCTGGGTTCCTGGGTCTGTTTTATTAATTCTTTATCCATTATGTATTGAGTATTTATTAAGTTCTCTATGTGAAGTGTTGTTGGCTAGCTGCTTTGGGACTGCATAAAAATGTATAAGACACAGTCTTGTGACCCCCAGGAGCATATGAGTAGTAGAAAAATATTACATGAAGAAATAACACAATAAAAGTAGGTGTGAAAACTACTGTCTGAGTCATGAGAGCTCAAAACATCCCCTTGGTTTCCACAAAAATGTTAGAATTTTGCTGGATAATTATGCATTGAAGAAAAAGGCCTTCAAGAAGGAGCAAATGATATAAACAAAGGTGTTAACGATTCTAAAAATGATTACTGTAATAATAATAAATAACTAATTTACATTTTATACTATGTGCTAGGTGATATATCAGATCAAATGGATGCTATAGAGCATGTTTTAAGTCAGGCAAGGGATTAAGTTGCAAAGATAAGCTGATAAAAAAGGAATTTCTAACAACTCAGTGATGTCAAACTTCCCTAACTGGAATAAGGTGTTTTCTGACCTGTGGTGAGCTTATGGTTCTAGTGTCCGGTGGCAGGTAACTAAGTGAATGTAGGTCTGGTCTGACCAGCTTTTCGGATTCAGCACCTTACAACAATCCTATGACGTAGGCAGTGAAGGGATTGTTACATCCAGTTTACAAGTGGTAAGAACGAGGCACAGGAGACTTAAGTGACTAAACCAAGAGTACTTGGGGGGGTCTGCCGGAGGCCAGTCCATACTTGTGGCTTGACACAGTTGCTGCAGGGAAGAAACATCTGCACAGCATATGTTCCAAGGGACCTGGCGTATATGGCATACTATTCTTAATATGTTTGCTCCCCTTCTTAGTGCTATGTGTTCTAACCAGGGCCACCTCCCCGAGAAAGGTTGTTTCCCCAGGTGGGGATGTTTCCCTGGAGTTAGGGATTAACGGGACTAAGGAAGGGAATAAATCAGTAAAACCCCCTAGTGATACAGAAATACCGTGTACTACTTATGAAGAACTTAGACTAAGACTGTTGGCAATAAATTTGGGACTTGCTAGGCCCACATCCCCAGGGGTATACCCACCAGAGAAAGGACCAAAGCCTATGCCCCTGAAAGCCTGCCAACGCAGGGCAGTCCCAAGGAAGACAACCAGCAAGGCTAAAAGGACATAACCTTTACTTGGGATAATCTCCTTCAGTTTCTTCCTTGTAGCTTAACCTTTGGAATAGAATGGATAGGATAAAAATCCACACAGCTAGATAGAGATAAGATTTTTGGCAAAGGTCAGATAAGAAACTATGGACATGAAACAACGAACTGTAGAAGGTCAAGGGAGGACCCAAAACATACCATGATGTGACTATGGAAGCATGCTTATAGGATCAAATGGTATAAATACAGATGTAACAGGAGAATAAAAAGAGAACCCAACTATGCTGATGATCTGAATGCTGTCTCCATGTCCATCATTCTTCGCTGACTCCGTCCACACCTTTGGGAACCCCTGGACCGCTGGGGCTGGACCCCGGCAGGGATCGACTGCAGTACTGGAATTAGAATCTGAATCTCACTTGACTTACTTCCAATTCTCAAAGCCAACTTGTTACCCCGTGGCTCTGAAGCACCTCACATTACTGAGTTTATAATGGAAGGCAAAACCATTATGTCCTGAGAGCATTATAATAGGTTATGTTAAGTGGCAGCAAACCCGGTGTGCTTGGGCTACTTGAATTGCATGCAAATTGCAGAAATGCTAATGGCTACAATTGTGCTAATATTTATTTGAGAGGAGTTATGGGGTGGCACTGAAGGACTTGGGAGAGCCCAAGAACCTGAGCATCCAAATTTCATAAGTCACAGAATTTCAGAAGTGGGAGAAGTTTTGAGATCATCTATCTTCTTTGTTTTACCAATGAAGAAACTAAGGCTCAGAGAGATCAGGCAAATTGCTAAGGTCATATGGAGAGTGGAGTGGGAAAGGGCTTGATCTCTTTAGTCTTAATCCACTTTATTAGGGTTCTACAGAGAAACAGAACACACAGGATATAAATATACATATATATCAATATGTAGAGACATTTATATATTTTATGTAAGATTTATATACTTATAGGTAAAATAAATTTATGTTATGTATGGAGATTTATTTATTAGGTGGAATTGGCTCACACATGATGGAGGCTGAGAGTTCCATGATCTGCCATCTGTAAGCTGGAGACCTAGGAAAGCCAGTGGTGTAATGAAATCTGAGTCTGAGTCCAGAGTCCTGAGAACGAGGGAAGCCAATGGTACAAATGCCCATCCAAAGGCCAGAGAAGATGAGATGAGATGTCTCAGCTCAAGCAATGAGGCAGGAAAAAAACAGTGTCAAATACTTCCTTCCTTTGCCTTTTGTTCTACTTAGACCTGCAACAGATTGGTTGATGCCAACTCACATGGGGGAGGGCAATCTACTCTACTGAGTCCACCAATTCAAATGCTAAACCCATCCAGAAACACCTAAAACACATACTCAATGATGTTTGAGCTGAGCAACCCCACCAGTGGCCAGTCAAGTTCGTACCTAAAATTAACCATTACAGCACTTCTTATGGGGAATGAAGACCTGAGTTCTGAGTCTTTTAGAAAAACCATTACAAAGGGCAACAGATGAGGTGGAAAAAAGTGGTGAGTCCAGGAACAGAAAAGAGTGAACCGAGCCTGGCTGTGTGTCCAGAGGGGAAGTTGGCCCTATCCCAGGATCAACAAATCCTGGAACATTTTCCAGAGCTGGGATGCAAATGTGAAACTATAAAGTGTCCTGCTCCCGCTCTGAAACACTGCCTTCAGTTTTACCACATTCATTTTTACCAGGTTCCTCTCCAGACCAGGAAGTAGGAAAAGGCAAGTGGTCTTGAATATGTCTGAATTTTCAATCCTGATTGACTGAGAAGTCATTAAATCTTATTCGATTTAAATGGAATTGGTTGAATTAAATCTTCTACATAAGACAAATTGGGAGTTCAGAGTCATGCATTAAAATTTAGTTTTAGAAAATAAAGTTATAGTTCAGTATCACCTGAGACTATCATGGTAAAGTTTGTATTTTATTTGTAAAAATTTGGGTGGGGGGAAAAAAAAAAGATTGTGAGGCTTAAAATAAACTTTCAAAAATGCTGATGTATTCCACAGCGAAGTTTGAAAATTTCGTGTCCATTCCTACAGAGAAACTCAGGAATTTGCCCAAGGTCACAAATGACAGGAGCTAGAGCAAAAACATGACCCAGGGATATTTCTACCATTGACTTGTAGAATTTTCATGAAGCAAAGGAATGCCAGGTGCTATTGGTGTTGAGTCGGATAGAATTCTTTTATAAACATACCTTCCTCTTCTGTGTGGAGGAACCTTGGGTGGATATTCCTGGCTCTTCCCAGGGTGATCTGAAGCCCCCTTTGGCTATGTCTGTGTAGGTTGCAGAGACCATTGCAGTCCTGGGGGAAGAAACACTAGAACCAGACACTAAAACAGACCTGGACTGAAGGCTGCCCTCCCTAAGTCCTAAAGAAGGTGTATTCATTTGCATAAAAATCCCAGAGGCTTTTGGGAAGCAAGGAAATGAAGAACTTTGATATTTGAAATTCAATAACTTGTATCCTAAATGACCAAAAGATCTATTGACAAGAAGAGACATCAAGTTTCCTGAGGAAAAACTCATGGAAAGGGATGGGGTAAATTGCATTGGTAACTTTGGTACAACAAAAGCCTTCCAGGCCTAGGCAGGGAGGGCTGGTTCACATTATACAGATCCCTTCTGATAACAGTCTAGGACAGTGGTTCTCAACCTTCCTAATGCCACGACCCTTTAATACAGTTCCTCATGTTGTGGTGACCCCCAATTTCATTGTTAGAAATTGAACATAATTAAAGCATAGTGATTAATCACAAAACAATATGTATTTATGTGTTTTCCGATGGTCTTAGGCGACCCCTGTGAAAGGGCCGTTCGACCCCCAAAGGGGTCGCGACCCACAGGTTGAGAACCGCTGGTCTAGGAAATGTGCAGCATGAACGTAGAGTATAATTCCACATTATTTGCATGGCTCCTTTTTTTTTGTGGTTCCGTATTTTTAAAAATATATTTGTATAAAAGGAATTTCAGTGAAAGAATCATAGAATATTCTCCTTGTTTTCTTATTTCGATTGTAGATATAAAAATGTTACTAAGATACATTATTAAAAAAAAACACACAAAAGGTGTAAGAAGGCTGACATATTCAGTATAGTTACTTTAAAATTTACAGGCGTTTAGATTTTTTTAAATGAATCTCTCTGCTTGTTAAATTTTCCCTAATGATTTCCACACTCAATAGTAATTTCACCAGCAGTGCTTGTGGTAACAACAGAGAAATATTATTAGAGCCAAATGGGTGACTTTTAAAGCAAATTCCCTTTTCCTGCAGTGGTAGCAAAAGTTAAAAAGTCAAAGATTTTAATAAAACATTTCAAAGGATGAAACCGAATCTTCAAATCAGGAAACAAAAGACTCAAGTTATTTCTCCTTCCAAAATTGTGTCTAAAGATAGAGGTTGACAAGGAAGTGAAATGCTACCACCATGTTGCGTAAGGCTGAATACTTTCCAGGTTTGCAGACAACATTTTAGAGAAAGAGAGAGAAATCAGCAGGTCTCTGACTTTTCTGGGACTAAACTAAGCAGATTTTTAAGCCAGTTATACTCAGCTGCTTCAGGTGCATGAAGACTCTCCGGCTTGATTGAATTGCTGGTTAATGCACAGGAACTAAATTAGGTCTATAATTTCAGATGCCCTTTTTTAATGACTCATTTTTCTGTCAATAAAATTGACAACACAGACCAGCACAGTTCCTTTGCCCACCTCTGATCTGCCTTGTTAAGTCATGTGACACAGACGAGTGTTGCCAGATATAGGCCATCACTCCCTACTGGCGTTTTCGTGGAAATAAGATTAAAGCAATGTAGCCTGCACAAACCCAGGGAGGTTTGCAGCAGACAGGAGGGAGGGCATCAATCACTCACCACCAAGTCTCACATGGGACATTTTCATCGATAGGGCAGACTTCCTCTATTAAAAGGTGAAGTCAGTCCCTTTTCTGGTAGAAGTCATCTCCTTTGACATGGGATTTCCTATACTGACCTCAAGCACCTCCTAAAAGATTTAAACAGCTTATCTCTCTCCCATTCCTGAAATTAGAGAAGAATCCCTAAGATGAAATAAGGAAGTTAGTTTTAATCATGAATTGAAGTCACAAAGAATTTGTAAAATGTGGCCCTAACCGATTTGGCTGTGGATAGATCATCGGCCTGCAGACTGAAGGGGATCTGGTTCGATTCCGGTCAAGGGTATGTACCTTGGTTGCGGTCACATCCCCAGTAGGGGGTATGCAGGAGGCAGCTGATCTATGTTTCTCTCTCATCAATGTTTCTAACTCTTCTATCCCTCTCCCTTCCTCTCTGTAAAAAATCAATAAAATATATTTCTTAAAAAAAAAAAGTTGCCTCAAAATTCTAAAAAAAAATATTTTTTTGAAAAAAAAAGAATTTGTAAAATGTGTTCATCACAGGGGAAAAGTCTATTAATCCCTTTACAGTCCTTTTCAAAGGAAATAAAAAGGATAACTCTCAGCTTTGTTCTGCCATTTTCCCTCATTGATGCCAATCCAGTGATTTATTATTTAAGGTACCCAGATAGACTGTACTCATGAATATGTCGACTTTTAGAGACAGATAACAAAGGGACAGGTATATGCTTGCCAAAGGAGTCACATAAGGGATATATTGATAAAAGCCACCTTGATTCCCGGCCCGCATGGCTCAGTGGTTGGGCATCGACCTATGAACCAGGTCACAGTTCGATTCCTGGTCAGGGCACATGCCCGAGGCTCAATCCCCAGTAGGGGGCCTGCAGGAGGCAGCTGATCCATGATTCTCCCTCATCATGGATGTTTCTATCTCTCCCTCTCCCTTCCTCTCTGAAGTCAATAAAAATATATTTTTTTAAAAAATCTTGATGATAATCTACTTTGTAAATACACTCCTCTCTACTTTTAAAAGAGAAAAATGAAGAGGCCCAGAAAAAGCTGAGAGGTCAAGTGCAAATTTAACAATTTATATCACCAATATATGAATTATGAATCTATTTGAACTGTTGTTAATTTTTTTTAAATTTTCATTAATTTAAATAACAAATTAAAAGACACAAAAACACATTTTAAAACTGATGCTAGCTGTTCAAGAAAAAGAAAAAAAGTAACTTTTAAATATATGATGAGATGCTTATTCTCAAAGTAAGAAAAATGAAAAATAAAATAATTGAGAAAATTGGCAATAATTTTTAAATGTCTAACATGCTCATTGACCAGAGTATGGGGAAACCGGCATTCTCATCCTTTGTAGTAGTTAATATAAGTTGGTAGAAAGCAATTTGGTCATATCCATCCAAATTATAGATGAATTACACTGTTTCACCCAATAAATTTCAATTTTAGGAAATGATTCTACTGATATACTTCCACTCATGCAAAATGCCTTTGAACGAAGCTATTAATTGAAGCACTGCTGGTAATATCAAAAATATTTTTTAAATGGAAATGGTTTAAATGGGCATCAGTTGAGGGCTATTAAATATGTATTTTTAACTTATAAATATGTACAATAAAATATTATATGGCATCTAAAAAGGATAAGACAGAAAACTACATAGAAGTTTATATGGTGTAAGTTTAATTTCAAAATCAAAAAGCAACTAATGTGCAAAATATAACTCTATTGCACATATAAGCTTACTAGTACACAGATTAGCTATAGGAGACTACCTAAGAAACCAACAAAAGTGGTTACATATGGACATAAAAATGGAGAAAGTTTTTAATTTATATCACACACAGATGTTACCCAGAGGAAAAAAGATAACTAATAAGATAATTAAAGAGAGAATAGAACATAAAAATAATTCTTTATGTACAGTCAATTCAACATGATGAGTAAAGTGCTTACTGTGTGAAAAGCAATCAGCCTTTATTGGTAATTATTCTCTCAGCTTTTATAGGATTTTAGAGTTTGAAAGCATTTTCCCAGAGTTGGTGCCAAGAGATCTATATTCCAAAACTTGGACCCATGCTGACTCATTGCCTAACTGTGAAGAAGTAGTTTTATCTTTTTGTAGTTTTATATCTTACTCTTTGTATAATGATTATAAGACTCCTATCCTCTTTTCATATCAAGTATACCAGTGAAAAATAGACCACAAAATTAAATGTTTTTATTAGCAAATGGGCTCCATGGTTCTAAAAATTGTTTCTTAGGATCCTTAGGGAAAGCGTAGAATATTTTAATGTTAATCCTTTTAATTCAAAGAAAACTTTTCTTGAACCATTTATCTCTCTAATGTTTTCCCTGACTTGAGTTCATATATTTTAGCTACTTCTGTTCTCATCTGAGTTTTTGTTGATTGGCTTCAAAAACAGCATTTATTTACCTCCTGTTGCCAATGCAGTGAGTTATTCAACCTTTTAACCATTGCCAATCTAATCCAGGCAGCTACCTGTGCCTGCCTCACCACTCCCTGAGTTACCCTGGGCACTCTGTCTTCTTAAAAGTCCACCAGATTTCCCTTTCCCATTCCTACCAAGCCACCTTCATGCTCAGACTGTTGTTACTTCAACTGAAACTAAGAGCTGCTGTCAGCTCTGATTAGATTCTGTTTCTCACTTCAAGCATACTGTGGAATGTGCTTCTATAATAAAATTTAGTCTGAAATAGACTATGTGCTAAAGGTCAAACTAAGATACCCATTAGCTTCCCCTTAGATTATAAATTGATGTTCTAGTTCATGAATCTCTCTTTTATATTTGTCTGCAGGATGGCATAATCTTAGTGGAGAAGAGTTCTGATAATCCACCCCTCTTTGTCCATTGTCTTTTAGTGACTTTATTTGGAATGGGTTGGATTCTGGGGGTCTGATATCCCTGCCCCTCCAAAACTAGGCAATCAAGGTCATTGTATCTCTATGCCAGAGCCTCCTCTGATATCTCTTCCCTTAAGTGTTTATGCCATCCCCTCTCCCTTGCTTAATATATAGAGTTCTACTCTTCGGGTTGAACCTTCATACACTTCTATAACACCTATACCACAGGGGAATGGGGCAGCTCTTCCGGATATTGATTTACAAAAGATAACCAAGACCCCAGAGACTTCTCAGAAATTATAATAGAAAAGACTCTCAATTAACAGGCCTTTATTAAATCACATGTTATGTAGCCTCAGATAGTATATAATATAGTTTGGGAAAAGAGACATGGACTCGTGAGTAGGCTATGGAAAGCATTAATAATGAATAACAAATAAATGATACTTAAAATAAATTGGAAGCTCATAATCAGATAGCAATGACCTCCAGCTGGAGTTAGCATAGGAGACTTCCTGGACAATAGCAAGGACGGGAGGATTGAGGCCATTAAAGGGGAAAAATAGACATATCCAATGGCAGAGCAGACATAAACCAAAGAATGAAATCAGTAACAAAGTGTAAAATAGGTTTGGGTTGCAGTGAGCACACTTACTGGCTTAACTGGAGGTGTTTTGGAATGTAGGTCAGAGGGCTTGCCATACCCAGCGACACCTTTTGGAAACTGCCCAGCTCACAGCCTTCTGCTCAGGGCAGAAGCCACAGTGCCACTTCCCACCACCACTTTTTTTTTTTTTAATAACATGGATGGATAGCTACTTGTTAAACTGGATTGGGGCAAGTGACTCTAAAGTCACTCAATCAATTGCCACCATGGTGTCCCTGGCATGGCAATCTCTGGCAAGATATTTTAACCTTAAGTTATTTATATCAGCTACCTTTGGAATTTGAAGATTGGTCATGTGATAGCAAAGGAAAGCAAAGCCAATACAATAGGGAGATTATATAGGATGATGACCCTTCTTACAGTCCCCTTATATCTTATCTCTCTTCCTCACGTCCACAAAATTCCAAGGATCCCAGGGCTTACTCTATGAGATAGGAAAATGGGGTCATGGGGTGGGGCCTTTGGCATTAGCCCTTACTTATGGCTTGGGAATTTGTAGAAATATCCAGAATGCCTCAGGTCCTCCAACCCCATGGCCAGAGAAATGTGCAAGTAGGATAACATGGGGGAAGAGGGAGATAGCACAGATGCCTTGCTGTCTTCCAGTATATGAGGCTTCTTTCCATCGGTACATAGATAATGCCACCTGAGAGACACATATCTCCATTTTCTTTTCAAGAGACAGTATAGTATAGGGGTTCAAACACCGAAAATCTGGCACCGAGTCTTTGGAAAGGAACCCCAGCTTCCGCACTTGTTAGCTATTTAATGTAGAGCAAGCTATTTGCTCTATGCCTCAGTTTCCACATCTAAAAACAATGAGGAGGAGGTTAATAGCTATATCTACCTCATAGGGTTGTTACAAGAATTAAATAAAGCACTTAGAAAAGAGCATGGCACATAATAAGAATTATATAAGCATGGTTAAAGAAGCATAGCATCTTTTTACTTCCAAAGATCCCATATAAATGCAGGGGTTACAGCCCTAACCAGTTTGGCTCAGTAGATAGAGTGTCCGCCTGCAGACTGAAGGGTCCCTGGTTCGATTCCAGTCAACGGCATGTACCTTGGTTGCGGGCACATCCCCAGTAGGGAGTGTGCAGGAGGCAGCTGATCGATGTTTCTAACTCTCTATCCTTCTCCCCTCCTCTCTATAAAAATATCAATAAAATAAAATATATTTTTAAAAATGCAGGGGTTACTGTATGTCACATAGACTTATATAGCCCAGGCCCCTATGGACTTATATAAAACACTAACAGTCATGTTCATGATCAAGGTATGATATGATGGTATAGGGAGTCCTGCTTAGGTACCCTGCTAACAGAATATAATAAAAAGAACAAAATTTAAAGGACTCTAAAATATCTTTCTTCCCACAACATGGAGTAACAGGAAGAGAAGACAATGGGACCTCATGTTAAGGTTGTGTGTACCACAGAGGGAGGGACAACAATTCCAGGCAGTCCCAGCTGTCCCTGCACCTTCTCTTTGCATAGATATGGGCAACTGCACCACACGTGCAGGGGGCTCAATTCTTTCTTCAAGAGGAGAGGGCAAGAGACAGTAATGCGAAGGTTACATCATGGAGGCCTTTTAAAATTCCCTGTTAAAATTCTCTAAAACAAAATGACAGCAAACAAGAGCAATACCTAGACTGCATGCCCCAGCAAGCTGCCAGTCACTGCCCTGGCCCTGGCTGTGCCATCAGTCACAAGCAGGAAAGTTGGAGACTTGCAGATCTGAGAGGGAGAGAAGCTTCTTTCACAGCAACCCCAGGAGATGGAGAACTAGAGAGCAGAAGCCAGTGATCAGTTCTCTGGGGGCGACTGGGGTGACATGATCTTAACAGATCTGGTCTTTATGCTAGATTTCCCGTCTCCTCTAACACACTTGAGTCACACAGAGGTCTGTCTGACTTCCCAGGCCCCAGTGGGAGTCTTTGCTGACATCAGGTCCATTTTGCCTTCTTTTGTCCCCACAAACCTAACATCTAGTGAAGCCTTACTTTGTGAGAATCCACTCCAGCTGTGCTCTCTAAACCTCCATGACCTTGGTCTTGACATTACTAATCAAAGCAAGATCTTTATTCCCTGAATCTGCTTTATCTTAAAAACCTCCTTCCTCTTCTGGTTTCAATGGATCACAATCTATTCAGAACACTTGAAAAGACTGCATCTGCCCAGGCACTGCTTTGTCACAATATTTCCTTTTCCAGAATCCTACATTGTTCTGCACTGTCTCCTGAATCCCATTAAAACCTGAGACAATGGGCTTTATTGCCTCCAGGTATTGGACCTGCCATCCTCCCACATTCGATCTCGACCCTGACCACCATATTTCCTAATATTTTACCATTCTGCTACTACCAGAGATTTTCACAGACCATCCTCTTTCTCATACCTCCTTGCTCATGCTACATCTTCCATTTGAATATACTAATACTTGCCCCAACCAAGGCCTTGAAAACCTTCAGGATGATGGCTTTCACTCAAAACTTGCTTAAAATTCATTTTCCAAAACAGTGAATCATTCTTTTTCTTCCTTCTCAATTCCTGAGAAATCTACCATTATAAACATAGAGGATGATGAAGTAGAAGATAATGATATTTTTGGTGACTAAACTAGTAGTGACAGTTTACATGTGGGCAAAAGTTTGCATAGCAATTTCACACACACACACACACACACACACACACACACACACACTCACACACTCACTCACTCACACATGGTATTATGTTGTCCTTTAATGAGCAGAAACTACGTCCTGAGCTTTTGCTTTCCTCACATCTTCCTATATTTCATTTAGAGTTTCATATACATGGAGTGAAAAAAGGTAGATAGATAAACTGAGTTTTCATTGCATAATTTTAGAAAATAATTTCCCCTGAGACCTCTTATTTTCTCAATTTACAGGTTGGGATGGTAAATAGTTTGCTACACCCTCACTTCTACAGGAGAGCTTTGAGGATTCATTACATAATCTGAAAAGGACTCATTTTACAGTCACCAAGGGAAGAAGTGAAATTCAAGAGAATGATGGCTCGAAGGGGCACCCAGACCAGCATATTCCTCCTGTCTCCTTCCTGTAGCCATCCCAGCTTTAAGTTTAAGAAGTAAGCAAAGCAAAAGAAAAAATACCCCAGCACCCTGAGGTCTTTATCCTAAAAATCAAGAAACACACTGGCTACTCATTAAGTTGACCAGCAAGTTTGGCAGAAATATCTTTCAAATGGTATATAATTAACTGTGCACATAATTCCAGCCCCTGAGGCAACTTCCAAATAAATGTTCATCATTTCCACAGGCATTAAAACCTACTACCTTGGGGAGGGAAGCTCTAAGAAAAGATAATCTGGGCATTTGCATTACTAAATCAGCACTCTGAAATAAGCATGTTTGCTCTATTTTTGTATTTATTGAAAAATGTTAATATTCTGGGTATTGGTGTTTGCTGTAGTGCAGACTGCTAATTCTGTCCTCTTAATTCTGCAAACACACTTACCATGCAGCACCATGCGCTGCCCCTTTTGGAGAACAGATCAACCTTGCAGAGCTGCCAATTATCGCCACTCTTGGCACTACTACAACATGCTGCCCTTTTGTGCTTTATGCTTTTTTCAGAAACTACTTTTTTTAGGGCAATGTAACTAGACTCAATGTATATTTAAATAACCATAATGCCGGCTTATTGCGATGGAGGAAAGTGAGAAAAACTAGGAGAGGAAAAAGGAAGAAAGAGGAAAAGGTAATCAACAGAAGATGAACATAGACATGGTACTTGATGTGATGCTAGGTATTTTATTTTAAGTTATTTACACAGTAAACATTTTGAAAAATTTGGAAGAATGGCATAAAATATTCAAATACTTTTCACTTATATTCACTGATTTTTAATATTTGTCCCATTTGCATGCTATATATACAATAGATTAGATATACATATATGTTAAAGATATATAGAGACATATATATGTGTATATGTGTGTGTATATATAGCAATAAAGATACTCATATTTATGTGTATATATAGAGATAGACATATACAGTGGGGCCTTGACTTACGAGTTTAATTCGTTCTGAGACCGAGCTCGTTAAGGAGCTCATTAAGGAGCTCGTTAACTCAAATTACTCTATCAACTCAATGCAAAAAATCGGCCAAGAGACAGCTGGTATCTCAAAAAACTCATTAGTTGGGACACTCGTAAGTCAAGGCCCCACTGTATATAAATATGTGTATATGTGTATGTATATATGGCTTATATACACATATATATAGCATATATGTGATAATTTTAAAATAAGTATCATATAGATATCATGACATGTGACCTGTAAATAGTTTAGAATATATCTCCCCAAAACAGGGATGATTTCCCACAAAATTTCCATACCATTATCACTCTCATTAATGATTAAATTAAGTCTTATCTCTTGCCTATGTCTCAATTACAAGATCTCTGATAATTTTTCAATCATAAGAACATTCAATTGTAAATATTAAATAAATTTTATTCAAATTATATTGCCAAAATGTTCCCCCAAACAGGATTCATTCCTGAGACAGCCAACTTTCCCAACCAGCCTTTTCTTTCATTCTGTCCAAATTCAGGGCCGTCAGACTGTGGAGCATCCAGCTCATTTCACACAGGATCTTTGACTGCTTTGAAGTTGAGAACAATAATGTTGATGTCTATATTCTGTTTAGGAATGGAAGAGAATACAAAAGATTTCCCAGTAGGCTACTCTGACAGCTTTTCACAGGAGAGCAAATACAACTTGTGATAAAGGACAAAGTCCCTGGTTGTGTATGCACTGCCCTGAAATATGACACTTGGAGTTGACACCACTTTGTTTCCTGAGGCCTGTCGATACCCCTGACCACCTCCCTTCTCCTCCCAAATAGCATATCTATTTTTTCCAACCACGAAGCTATGAAAGTTTTCTGCCCTGTGGCCAGGACTGTGACAGAGTTCATAAAAGTCTCACCACTCCTGTGCCTCTTTGCCGACACCATCTCAAGAGAAATAACTCAGACTGAAAGGGCGAGGGCTACGCCTCCATCTTGCCCCGGATCCTCCATTTTTGGGCAGCAGCCATTAGCCATGTGCTCAGCAAGGAGCTTCTTCCTGGAAGCCCAAGCCTCTGCTAGCCACACCTAGGATTTCTTTAAACTAACCAATGATAATCAAGGGAAGTGCACGCCATAGACACAACAACATCCTGTGTAACAAGACACCGACTTGCGCCTGGCCAATCGGCAGGGCCCACAGTCCTCTCTCCTCCCCTTACTCCAACCCCCCTATAAAACCCCTCTCCCCACAGAGCTCGCTCTCTCTCTCTACCTCCTGCTGCTGCATCGGCGAGTGTGGTGGACGGGGAGCTCGAGCTAGCTCGAATAAAGGCTCTTTTGCTTTTGCATCGGACTCGGCTGGCTCCCTGGTGGTCTTTTGGGGATCCTGAAATCTGGGCATAACAAGACAAGAATTGTTCCTAAGAGGAAAAGAAGAAAAGCCAAGGAGAATTAAGCTAAATTTAAGTCTTTTGAAGATCTTTTCTCTTTAGCCAGGATCAAGGTGAATGATTTCTCCCTTCAGCACCCTTCCTCTTCTAACCATTGTTATAATATCTTGTTGGGCAGACCTGTTGCATTTTTGTCTTCTAGCTTCCAGAAGTTATATGGAATATAAAAAAATTGCAGGATGACAGTGGTGACAAAGTCTAGGGTAAGTCAGAGAGATGACTTTGAAAGATTTGGGGAACATGTAGGAGAGTGTCAGTATTTTGAAGGAGAATTTCAGAAAGGAATGGAAGAATGGGCAGAGGGGTGGCATAAATCTGGAGAGATGTTGTTTGCTAGTGGTAACAAAATTCAACTAGTTCAGGTACTGAAACGTGAAATCCAAACTGAAACACATGGTTTCTTTCTGGGCAGCGTGCATGGGTGATTTCTTTCCCGGGTTCTTGTCCAGGTGAATTCAAAGAATGAAGCCACGGACAAAAGATGGTATATGAAAAAGTGGAAATTTATTGGAAACAAGTACAGACTCCCACATGGGGAGGAGGTTCCAAAGGGGTAGCCCACTAAGCCCCTCTTTCTAAGGTTTATATAGGGAGCAGTTCTTTGTGTCCTGATATTCCCCTCTGATTGGTCACTACAGCAGCTTCAAAGCTCAAACCCCACGTACCCCTCCCCCCCTATTTTCTCCCCCTTCTGTGGTAGAATTCTCTATCTCCTGTGAAAATCTGTTTTCCTTTCTCCCTTTTGTTTCTCTACTCCCTGTGGCTTTCCCCTATCCTCTGTAAATGGATATATTTCTCTCCCTTTATTCAGTGGCTTTCCCCTTATCTTCTGTGAGTGGGTATATTCCTCTCCCCTTATCCTGTGGCATCTCTTTTCTCTCTGTGGATATATGCTTTTTGGCAGCTCCCAGCCCCCCAACTTTGCAGTTCTCCCCCATGGACCCTCTTTATTTCTAAAACTCCCTAAACCTATTTTACCCCTAAAAACTCCTTTCAGTACCAATAGGCAAGTCATTTTTGTTCTTAAGGAAGGTTATAGCTTCCTAAGAGTATAAAATTTAACAAACTGTGGGCATTTTCCCATAAATGTCAAGGAATCTATTAGCCTGATAAAAAGATTCCATTTCTTTTACTATATTTAATTATCAAATTATGATTACTATGAAATAATAAATAATAGTTAACAATTGTTTAATAGTTGGGAGGGCTACATGTTATTTAAGTGTTTTTGCAAGTGTTAACAACAAATAGCACCAGATGTTAGATCTCAGTCCTTGAGTTTTAGCCAAGAAAGAATTCAAAGCCAAGACTCAAATGCAAGCAAAAGTTTATTTAGAAAGTCATAGAGATAGAAGAAATGAGCCAGCTGGCTGCATGGGCTCAGGAAACAAGTTACAGAGGCAAAAGAAGGGCCCTTGGAGCTTAGGAGAAAGAAAACAAAGGTATGCAAAGGCACTGGCATGTGTGTGTGTGTGTGTGTGTGAGAGAGAGAGAGAGAGAGAGAGAGAGAGAGAGAGAGAGAGAGGAAAGAAAAAGAGAGACTGCACTGAGTCCTTCTCTTAAAGGGTTTTTATCTGGAGGTCTTGGGGGAAAGTTTCAATAGAATATTCATCAGCTTTCCAGGTGTGTTCTTTCTCTCCACTGATGGGTAGGCACCACGGCAGGAGTCCTTAGTCATGGCAGCTGGTCCTGAGGTCAGCCATGGCATCTCCCTGCCTGGCCTTCCTGCTTTTCTGGGTCTGAAACTGAAACACAATTGAGGCCTAAATGTTATCTCTAGTTTGACCAAAACTCTGTCTCTGTGGTCAACAGACCTGAGGATTTATTCCTAATATTATTTGACATGGGTCATAACCTCATTGTCTTGAGGTCTTAATGCTTAAGGGAGTGGTTATGCAAGGGCTTTTATAGGAGTCGTAGGCTTTTCTCTGCCCCCCCTAGTTCCTCCTCTAAGGGGGACTACCACATGACTAGTGGCATGCCACAGGAGTAAAGGTCACCCTGGGGGCAAGGTCTTACCTACAACCCTTGTCCTCCCAGTGTTGTCCCTTGCTAGGCACCTGGGACTTTCCACTCTGGTGACCTTTGCACCTGGCCAATCATTCCTGCTCTGTTCATGTCTGTCTGTCTATTATAGGGTGTTTCCCAAAAATGTATTCACATACTTTGAATAATTACAAAGGCAGTGTATATTAAAATACATTTCATTTTCAAAATTGAGCTATCAGCTATTAGTGTGTATACATTTTTGAGGACACCCTGTATATCACTAGGATTACTCTCATTTTATAGATGAGGAAACTAAACCTTAAAGAAATAAAACAATTTCCCAAATATCCAATATCACATAATTAGTAAGTGATAAAACCATGCAGACCTCCACAACCTACTCAATACCTTATACTCTGAAGCTGAATTAGTCAATACAGAAAAACTCCTGAAGAAAGATTTGGATCTATGGGGGATCAAGAGTGATACAATCTTAACATCCTACTTGTGGCTTTCCCAGATCCCCCCAAATCAACTTCTGGTTAATGTCAGCAGTACCACTTTTAGGTAAACCAAGTAAAAATGTACAAAAACAGATCACCAAAAGAGGGTAGTAGAGTTTTACTGGTCCTAGGAAGCTAGTCAGCTGTTCTGTTATCCTGAATGCATCAGAGGAAAGAGAGTCGCATGCCTGCAGGGTGGGTGAAAAGAATGACTAAAGGTTGTTTGTTGGAGAGAGAAAGAGAAACAGAAAGCAGCACCAACTTGCCTGAGGGTAAGAATGCTCACTTTGAGGAGGCCCCTTTAGGGCTGAAGTTGAAAGAGAATGGGGAGCTCTCAGGAAAGCTAAGCTGCCTCTGTCTCCCTTGAGGGAAAGGTATGGGGAACTCCTTGATGCTATCCTCAGATAGCAAAGATTCTGGCGCTATAACTGAAGCATTAAAGTGGAAATCCAGGTGGGGCTCTTACTGTTTCGAGATCCCTACTTCATTTAAGCCTTCTTGAGTAAGTAAACACCAGCAACACATTCCAATCAAACATTTTACCTTTGTGTTTGCTTGCTGTCGACCATTTATCTTTGATATTTCAGCCAGATCAATGTTCAGAAATGAGACCTTGGAGAATCAAGGCCTTTCACCTTGCATTTATTCCTCTGCCTGCCCAATAACAGCACAATACTGCATTGCTCTGGAGCCCTACTGCAGATAAATTAGCTAATGTCTACAGAGGAAAACGAAGATTAAAATGGTGCATGTACAATGGTCATGAATAATGAGCACATGAGTGATTCGTCACTCCAAACATAGGTATTAAAGCTGATCTGCTAGGAAACCGTGCCATTTTTCTCGATGATAGTTCAATTTAAAAGGATGCCCCTTTAAAAAATGACCTGGTAGCTTTAAATTAGATTTTAAAATAATTTTCATGTTTCAAACTATTAGCTGTTTATTTAGAGTCCCATTTTACATAATGACTCATTATCTGACAGGTCATTCTGAGCATTCCACAAAAGGATTCAACTAGGGCCAGTTTTTTTTTTAAACCTAGCTAGTAAAAATGTTTCAGAAAATTGCCGACATATTAGAAAAATAAAAATAGACCTGGTTGATGGAGTCCTGCCCACTCATCAGACCTCTTGAGTCCTCCCACTGATGTTACTGACCCGATCCAGTGGAGCAACCCAAGTATGTTATGTGCTTTTCTCAGCCTAGAGCCACAGTCAGCTCGCTTATCCATCTGACTGCCTAACCCATCCCAATTCAAATATCTGAATCCATGATGAATCTTTTAAATTTTGATTTGTGGTTTATGTGCTCAATCAATCAATCTGTGTCAAGGAATTCTAGAGTAACTACACCTAAGTAAGACTTTCACGTTTTTACCTGGGACCTCCTCATAAGGGTGTCTGTACTCCAATGTCTGTTTGCACAACAGAGGTTGTCTGCCCTCTAAATGTCCTCTTGATGTTTATGGACTCTGTGGCCCCTCAGGTTCACTGCTCCAGGGCATCCTCTGCACTCACCTCAAGCCCTCCCTTTGGCCTCTTCAACTCTTTATTTATTGTGCAAACTGTAAATTGGTTGTGACTTGTCCCTTTGGCACTTTCACTGGACAAGCTTCTTTACTTTTTAACACATTTTAAACTAATCGGCTCTCTGTGGAAGCTAGTAGGAAATTTTATTATTCTGAGAGACAGAGCCACAAAGGAGAAAATGAGCAAGGAAGAAGTGACTCATTTCTAAACAAAATCCTAAAATAAGCATGCTTTCCAAATGTGCATAAAATTTCTACTGCATCTGTATGTCCCTCCAGCAGGCAGCAGTGAGTTGCATGTTCCACTTATCTCTGGTATAATGAGGCATAATAAAATCGCCTCCAGAACTTGCTCCATGCTCCAGTAATATTGACAGTGCGGTGTGGCAGGACAGGAGGAGTGCTTGTGCAGCAGGGGATAGACTGTCTACAGAGGACAAACTGGAGGGCCTGCCTCTTCAACACTGCTGCCGGCATGCGCAGATGCAGGGCTGAGTTTGGGCTTCGGAGGTGAAGCTGAGAGAAACAAGGTGGTGGTTATTTTTATGGGATTCATGGAGAAGCAAAAAAATTTTCTAAAGAAAGTCTTTGGCTGAAAAGGATCATTTGGAAAGGATATTTCTTCATCCCCGGTATTAAATGAGAAATTCTTAAAGCAGAAATAATTCTTACTTGGGCTCTATGGAACCCCTGAGGATTCATGGGGGGTGGGGGGCAGCGGGCAGGGAGGGAATTCTGCAATTGGATTCAGAATCACGTGATGTGTATGGATGTGGTGTGTGCATTGGGTGAGGAGAATATTTCCAGAATAAATATGATTCTAAAATATGATCAGAGTCTCAAAGGATAGCTCATGACTTCAACATATATATAATTAAATGAAAATTATAACTTACAGAGATCCAAAGAAAGAGAAATTCTGAATTACTGTATGGAGACTTTATACATGGATATTGTTTTATAGGGTAAGGTAAATGATGACCAAGGTAAATGAAAAACACTTTATTATTGTTGTTATTATTATTTTTATTATTATAATTATTATTTAACCTTTCCTTTCTTATGCACAAACCCAGTGGGAGTGGGGGTTGCCTCATGGAAGACAGAGACAGCATGATGAACAGTGCTCTGGGGTCCCAGGGATTCAACCATCCAAGCCTCTTTTATCAACTCTAAAATAAGGATTAGATCTGATATTTCAAGTGATCTTTCAACTCTAAACTTCTATAGCAAAGCCTTTTCTATATTATGATTTAAATGTTTGCTCTCAAATGTACATTCAAAACAAAACTTCCAAATAAAAAAATACACTAGCAAAAAACTCCATGCTTTTGCATTTTCTAAAATCTCTCCAAAAATTAAGACCTTTTATCATCAAAAACAACTTTTGAAAATCTACAGAATTTGGCCCAAAGCACTACTTGCTTATGATTTGGTGATAGTCATTGAAAAGAGCATTAATGTTTGGAGGCTTGCCTAATTTGCTGATAACTAAACACTAGCAGTGATTGTAAATGTTAGCCTACATCATAATCACCTAGAGGGCTGGTTGAAATAAAGATTTCTGGGCACCAGCCCCAGAATTTCTCATTCAGCACATTAGAACCATCCTAGATGATGCTGATGCTGGTCCAGGGTGAACAGTCCCCTCCACCCTCCACGGCCACCCTCCACCTCCACACTAGAAGGTTGTCTGGACCCAGGAATAACCCAGTTGACTTTCTAGAGGCTTAGATAAATGATGTTTAGAAACATAATTCTCTTACAAAACCCTGCTTCCTACATCCGGATATAGATTGATTCTCTAATTTATCAGTTTCATTGACTTATTCTCTAATTTATCAGTTTCATTGACTTATTCTGACCTCTGGGTGGCAGCAACTCTAATCACTCCCATTTTCCCAAAGAGAGAGTGAGAGGGAAAAAAAAGTCATGTGTACATTGAAAAAAAAAGTTAATACCACTGAGCCTTAGATCTGACCAGGCAAAGAGAAAAGGCCAGCATTCAATGTCACGGCTTAGGAAGCATGAAATGAGCATCGTCTAGAGACCACCAAGAAACAGATAGCACATGCTTGGTGTCAACACTGCTCAAAGTCTTAATAAAGCACCTGAATTTTCAATCTATAGTATGGCTCTATCACCTACCTACTTATCCAGTATTTGTTGAGCTTACTATGTTTAAGGTATTATGCTAGACCCTACAGTGCAGGGGCGGGATCCCTGATCAGCAGCATCAGCCTCAGCATCACCTGGAAACTTATTAGGAATGTAGATTCTTGGTTCTCTCCACAGAACTACTGACTCAAAAACTCTGGGTCCCAGGAATCTGTGTTTACCTAGCCTACCACATAATTCTGATACTTGCTAAAGTTTGAGAATCACTGTCATAAGAAATTCAAGAAAGTATTAAATAAGTGGATTGTAATGCAGTGAAGTTCAGAGTTCAAATAGCTACCACACTAGGCAATATGCAGCAGTTGAGTGTGACAGAGCTTGATGAGTTCCATGGAGGCACAGAGGACTTCAGATTGGCGTATTAATAGGGGATTCAGGGAGAGGGCACAGTAGAATGAGGACTAAAGGATCTTAAAATGCAGAGCAATGGGGAAGGGCAAAACAAGCTTCAGGAACAGCCTGAGCAAAGCTTTGGAAGGAGATTAATGATTAATTCAGAGACGCTCTGGGTGATGAACCAAGAGAAGCAGAAAGGTGCTACATCTTGGGAATTTGGAACACTGTGCTAGAAATGTGCTCCCAAGGCAGTGGGAAGCCACTTATGTTTTGAGAAGGAAAGTTCCTCAAACTGACTTGTGTTTTAGGAAAATAACCCTGGAAGCAAAGTGAGGGATTTGGCATAAAAGAGTTTAGGGGCAGATAATGATGTCTTATAGCTCTTTTATGAGTGACTCAGTTCTAGTTTAAGATAGCCAATGTTGCTTAAAAACTGCAGGATTAAAATAAGGACTGCATGTTTTGTTTAAATGAGAAATGTTGCCAGTCTTGTTGGATTCTGATGTGTATCATGCATTGTTACAAACTCCAAATCATTTGATTAAAGGAATAAATGTTTATGTAAATGTGTTTTCTCTGTTACCAAGGAAATAAAATTATTAAATAGAATGGTGTTTCTCTTCCCAAACTTTCCTGTTAAGCAAAACTATGCTTTCAAGTCAGTGGTCTTGTGCTTATGTGTCATCCTAACTTCCTCTTTTCTGATTGGATGACCCAACCTTCCCTGTTTATCAGTCCATCTGGTATGATTGCCAGTTCCTTCCACCCTTCATGAGGGAAATTCTAAATGAGACCAATCTAATGAAGGGTGGAAGGAACTGACAAGCGTGCTGGGTGGACTCATATCAGACCCCCCAAAATGCTCATTAGAAGCAGGGGTGGCTTATCATAAAATCAGAGAAAAGGGAGTCAATAATTTGGACAAACCTTGAAAAGACAAGAATGGGTTTGGAGGCCATAAGATTTGAGTGGCATGAATACACTTGGCTGTGTAATATTCACCAGAATCATCAGTTGTGAGAGGCAAGAACTGAGAAAATCTATAACTAGATTAATCTAAGGTTGGGATGCAGCTGGGCACGTGAAATAGGAGGACAGGCAGGCAAGAATATTAAACTGAAGTGATGTGTAATGGGGTGTAAGTTGGATGAGAAAGCAGTAAAGGTGGGAGGAGGTTGATGGACAGAAAGAAGAACAGGAGAGGGATTGAAGCTCTTGATGAGGCTGAAGAACAGAAACTGTGGACCTCATGGTTGAGAAGGCTGAAAAGTATAGAGGTGCATGATCTGAGAAGGTCAGTGAGTATGGGATAATTAGAATTAGGAGCCGAAGTGGGGAAAGGTGAAGGACATTGGATCTGAGATCAAAAGCTCAATTGGTCAGGGTGTTGTAAGGAAGATCCATGTGAACAGAAGAGTAACTCACAATGGAGATGAGGCTTGGGGAGGAGAATAAGGCTGTACGCCAGGTAAAAATGAGGGGCAAACCTAGGAATTTAGCAGAAGAGTGAGATGAGGAGAGGTGATTTAGTCAGATGTCCCAAGTCTCAAAAGGGTGATGATTTTTACATGAGAAAGAAGAGGATTCATGACTTGGAAGCAATTTTAATGATGGGGAGTATGCTCCCAAGTTCCTGGAGGTGGAGAATTGGGATGCCTCCACTTGGGGGAAACTGTCTTCAGGGCGAGTCAAGCACCAGCTATAGCAAGAATGTGGTGGTGATATTCATTAAAGGGCCGAGGGCATAGGGAGTTGTGGATATAGGATAAGAATGTGCACCAAAGAAAAGTTTGTGAGGCAGGGGAGAAAGGAAAAGTCTGGTAATAGGAAGAAAAGCACAAGACAGTGGAAGAAGAGCTTATATGTTGAACAGTCACCAAACTAATGGACAGAAATCCCTTGTTACATCCGTCCCCAGTAAATGAGGAGGTGATATGGTCAGGGATCCATGGATAACACTTCCATGGTAGAAAATAATCATGACCTGTGTTGATGGTACTTTCTAGGGAAGAAACATAGGGAAGAGACATAAAAGGGAGGGGATGTGTTAAATAGGGGCTAGATTTTTTTTTAATTTTTTTTTTTTACTGTCTGGCCTGAAATAACCTTGAACCCAAAAGCATGCTGGATGAATGTCTCCTCCATAAGAAAAAGCTTGACCCCTTTCCACTCCCTCCTGGGGTTCACTGAGCTCAGGACATTTCTTCATATGAGCACTGTGAAACAGTGGGTATAAAACAATATAGATCCCAGAGCCGCAGTGCAAACAGCAAAAGTAGGAATCTTACAATATGTCCATACTGGTGTAAATATTTTAAAGTTTAGTTACCAGGGGGTTAGTGTATTGAATCCAGGTGGGGAAATACAGTATATTGTTGTAGCACCCGATACAATTGCAAAGCAACAGCTCTTCATTTATTCTGCCTCAGTATTCTTTTGAAAAGATAGTGGTTCTTTGTATATGTTGCAGTGCTTGTCCTTCCTCTGCTTAGAACAATATCTCACAAACAGCAGACTTTCTGGGAAGAGATAAGAGGATCTGGGAGTGTCCAAATGCAGCCAGAACAGTTGGGGCCCTTATCTGTTCAGATTCCCTTGCCTTCACTATTAAATCTAACCTTTCCTGTTTAACAAGCGGCGACTCGAATTTTCCACCGCCTGATGAGAAAGATGTGAAGGTCCACCAAGACCATGCCTTTCACATTTCTGCCATCTGGAAGATTTAAAAAAAACCTTTCATTAAACAGTTTGAACCACTGTCAATAGTATATTTGCCCTTCTCTTAACCTGCAGCTGGCTAGCTGAATTTGATGTTCTCTGTAGAGCAGCAATTTTCTCTACAGTGGTCATGGAAAATGGTGAAAACAGTCCTTGAAGCTACTTTGGCCTCAGGGGGTTGGAGAGTTCTCCTAGGCATAGTCTCTCTTTGCCCTGGGGTGTCAGTAGTGTTCCTGAGCTGTGCTCAGCCCATTTCCCCTGGCATTTCACCCCTTAGGTGTGCATTTTCCCCTCCTAATTTTTTGAACCTGGAATGGTTAAGACAGTCTGAGTCTAATCACACCAAACATTACGTTCAGAAGCAAATTAGGAAAAATCATTCTGAGGGGCAAATCTTTAGGAAAGTGATAGTAAAGTATTCTTTCACTTTCAAATAATCTGCTTATGATTTTAATTTTTGAAAATTAAGTCCCGAGGCCCAGGATGACCTAATAATTTATTGTCCCTTCAAAATGATGGTTTAAAAATATGTGTTCAACATGTATTAGGAGAGAGGTTATATGTTCTGTGGGACAAAGCCAAGGAGGAAGGCTGCTCCTAGCTGAGCTGAACTGTTCTTAGTGATTCAGTTCAGATCCCAGATGTCTGTAGCAATCACTCTGCAAATATGTCTTTCCCTTACCCAACTCACTATCCTCAGAATCAAGTTGGAAATTCTGTTCTGAGAGCATGAGTCTTGGAAGACTCTACTCTCATCTTGTCTCATCAAATTCCTCCCATTCCTTTTCCAAGAGGAATTCTGGTAAATATTATTTCTTCTACTTATATTCCCATGGATGTCTTTGCACCCAGTGACATTTAGCTCTTCTCATAGGTGGATGCCCTGAGCCATCTACCCTTTAACTCAACTCTGTTGATAACTACTATATATATATATATCACTGATTTTGATGCAATGGTAGCAATAGAATAGCAAGCCAGTATCTTTATATTATAACAAAGAAATGGTCAAGATTTGTTGGGGTCCAGCCCCAGAAGGTCCAGGGGTTCCCAAAGGTGTGGACAGAGTGGGTGAAGAAGGAATGACACGGAGGCCACGTTCAGTTGATCAGCATAGCGAGGTTCTCTAGCCAGGTTCTATCCAGGTTCTCCTGCCAGGTTCTCAAGCCAGGTTCTGTCTTTTTTTTTTTTTTTTTTTTTTTTTTTTTTTTTTTGTTTTAGATAGAAGATTATATTCTATATTTACTAACAATTCAGAACATTGTTTTTCACAACAATATTGAGATTTTGAAATATTTGTACTATACTATGCTCTCAGAAATCACATTAAATGAAACTTCAGGGTAATAACCTATAAAATTACAAAATTTAAAAACAATATTTATAAATAAGAGGTTGAGATTTAGATGAGTATTTTCTATTTGAAATGATTTATGAAAATAAATGCTTTTTTAACATTAGTCTAAATAAAATAAACTGCCATTTACAAAATAATCATCTCAGAAAATAGCAATAGCTATACATAGTAAACATAAAAACAGCAGTCTGTAGCTCTTTCGTTCAGTACATCTTGTTAGTGAAGTTTCAACATTATAGACTTTTAACTTTCTCAGAAATTGTTTTTAGGGTCCAATACTTTTCAAATGATTTCCTTACCAGTAGTGAAGAATTAGTTTTTATTTCAAAGGAAGAAAATTATATTATCACAGAGCCATTAAATATTAGGGCAAAGATTAAAACTCAGGGTTCCTGAGGCATAAATTTTTTTTTTTTTTTTTTTTTTTTTTTTTTTTTTATTATTACATATGTCTCCTTTTTTTTTTCCCCGCCCTTGACAATCCCCCGGCTTCCCCTACCCCCCAGTGTCTTATGTCCATTGGTTATGCTTATATGCATGCATACAAGTCCTTTGGTTGATTTCTTATTGTCCTCTTACATCTGTATTTATTCCAGTTGATTTTAATCCTATCCATTCTATTCCAAAGGTTAGGGAATTTGTTATCTCCATTCCAAAGTCACTACTCTATTGTTCTGTTAAGCTACAAGGAAGTAACCAAAGGAGATTATCCTAAGTGATTGTTCGTAGTTAAAGTGATTAATTACCTGCCTGGCACTTTAAGGGGTTTTATTCCCTTCCTTAGTTCTGTTAATCCCTAACTCCAGGGAAAAATCCCCACCTGGGGAAACAACCTTTCTCAGAGAGGTGACCTTGGTTAAAACACATAGCGCCAAGAAGGGGAGCAAACATATTAAGAACAGTATGCCATATACGCCAGGTCCCTTGAAACATATGCTGTGCAGATGTTTCTTCCTTGCAGCGACTGTGTCAAGCAGCAAGGATGGACCGGCTTCCGGCAAAGATTGGGAAAAAAAACTAATGGAGATTCTGGTAATTTTTAAAGTTTTGTTTTGTTTTATTTTTTAATGCTTAATTCCAATGTCTGGGGAATTCTAATAAATTTACCAGACAATTAACTGAGAGGAATGTTTTTGACAAAATGTATTTTGATTTTAGCAGAACACTGGGTAAGTTTCCTGCTGTATTGTCAGATAAGACTGCTAAGGATAAGTATAAATAAGAAGATAATGCATGGGCAATTTTATTTTTACCTTTTATTTTGGAAAATTTTAAGTACATGCAAAAATAGAATGGTAGAATGAACCTCTATGTATCTGTCATTTAACTTTAACCATTTTCATCACATGACTAATTCTGCTTCTTTTTATGGCTAATTTCATTTAATCAGTACCATTACCTCCCCTCAACCACAAAGATTCAAAAACATCTCAAAAGGCTAAGTAGATATATTGATCCTAACAAGATAAAGTTTCATCTGCATAAGTAGAAATTTCTAATTTTGAGGATTTTTAAATGTATGCCTTTTTATTGAATTTGATTAATTTTAAGGATGGAGAAGGACTGGTTTTAAAGAACTTTGTGAGGAAAAGACCTTAGTGGGTTAGCTAAATATAAACCAATTTTGTGAGAGAACTACTAAACAGATAGACACCATTCTAAACCAACATAAAAATTGGTTTTCAGATCAACGGAATCATGAACTTCTGTCTTTGGGTCCCTAGCGAGATACCATCTTTAACTCTGAACATGACATTATAACATGGATAATATAAAAGTAAACTATACGCTGGGGTGCTGGGGTCCAACCCCAGCGGGTCCAGGGGTCCCCAAAGGTGTGGACGGAGTCGGCGAAGAATGAATGACATGGAAACTGGGTTCAGTTCATCAGCATAGCGAGGTTCTCCCTCCAGGATCTCCAGTGAAGTTCTGGTGGTTCTCAGCCAGGTTCTGTGTCCATGTTCTCTTGCTAGGTTCTCCAGGCAGGTTCAGTCGCCAGGTTCTAGTCAGGTTCTCTTGCCATGTTCTGTCTAGGTTCTCCAGTGAAGTTCTGGAGCCAGGTTCTGTCCAGGATCTTTTGCCATGTTCTCTGGCTAGGTTCTGGTTAGGAGCTGATGAGGAGCTGATGAGGATCTGATGAGGATCTGATCAGGTTGTGTTGTTTATTGTCTTGTTACATCCGTATTTATACCAGCCGATTTTAATCCTGTAATTTCTATTACAAAGGTTAGGGCGTTTCTTATCTCCATTCCAGGGAGTAAAGATTATGTAGCTTAACTACCCGCCTGGCACTTAATTAAGGGGTTGTATCCCCTCCCTAACCTCAGGGAAAGATCCCCACCTGGGGAAACAACCTTTCTCGGAGAGGTGACCTTGGTCAAACACATGGCACTAAGGAGAGCAAACATTAAGAACAGTATGCCATATACGTCAGGTACCTCGAAACATATGCTGTGCAGATGTTTCTTCTCTGCAGCAAGGATGGACCGGCTCCCGGCACTGGGGGCCACAGAAAAGGTGGAGAGTCTAAAAATCATACAAGGAGCGGATGAAGAAATCGGCTATGTCTCGTTTGGGTTGAAAAGAATTAAAAAGTTTAAAGGACAAGAAAATTGCCTTAGTAATTGCCCCAGGGTCTGTGGAAAAGGGACTATTTTTTTCAAATTTAAGATACTGTGTGTTTTTTGTGACCCTTTGCAAGCTTCTACTGGTTAATTTGGTGATAAATTTTAGACTTTTTCATGTCCTTTATTTCTGTATAAGCTAAATACCAGGCATACTAAATACTATCTATCAGATGCTTACTGTTTTCTAAAAGACAACCAGACCAAATGCAGACTTTAAAAATGCAGTCAATATTGGGTATGGGATGAAAACCTTAGACATCCCTCGTAACTAGTATCATAGATTCTGCTAAGGCAGGATGAGAATTATTTTTAATATAAAATAGAGAACAAGGTACTGAGGACGTTGTTCCACAACTTGAACTTTCCAGAAAAAAGGATAGATTATTAAGGAAGAGAAAAGGGAAATGTGGTTTATGACAATCCTGTTGTCATTCACAGGATCTCTTGCACAGAACTTGGCAGATGTATGTACTGGTTGAACATACATGAACATCAATGCTAGCTGAATTGACATGAATTAGAGCAAATACACTGCATCGGGGGCCTATCACAACCTGTCTTCTCCAGTGTCTGGAAGTTTGACTGTGGAATCTCTCTTTCACTGTCTGAACATGTTCATGATTAAATGCAAATGGTCTAGGACAGGCTATCACCCAGGCACTGAGTGGCCACACAGCATGGAAGATGGACTGCCTTCAGGGTTTAATTTCTAGCTCTGTCATTAGGTGGACAAATCTCTTGATCTCTCTGTATTTCTTTCCTTCTATACTAGATTCAGGGTTTTTATAAGGATTAGCAATAGAAAGTGTTTGTCAAACATGCTCAAGTATTGGTAGCTGGCGTTAGTACCAGTATCTGAACATTTTGAGAAAGGAAGAGAAGAAAGACCCTGAGAAAAGCAAGACCCAGGGAGTGAGGCAGAAGGCATGCCATCCAGAAGGGGAGCCAAAAGAATCTACTTCCATTTGGGGAGGGAGCCAACAATAGCCTTTTTGGAGGTCCCCTCTGTAAAGTGGCTCACATCCCATTTGGTTATAAGTATACTTATGATAGAATCTTCCATGCTAAAATTCTGGATAAGCCTTTAAATGGGTACTCATTCTTTTCAGTGGTTCTCAACCTGTGGGTCGCGACCCCTTTGGTGGTCGAATGACCCTTTCACAGGGGTCGCCTAAGACCATCCTGCATATCAGATATTTACATTATGATTCATAATAGTTGCAACATTGCAGTTATGAAGTAGCAACGAAAATAATTTTATGGTTGGGCACAACATGAGGAACTGTATTTAAAGGGCCAGAAGGTTGAGAACCACTGCTTTAAATAATGAAGGATTCTTTTATAAGAGATAGAAAGGAGCCAATTAGATGAGAACCAAAGGGGGTGGGGGAAGCAAAGAAAGAAGCCAGGAAGGAACAGGATATATATAACATAGATCACTTTTTAAAACAGAGAACATAAGATGTGATTTCTCAACCTTACACTGAGGTGAAACCAAATTCTTTAGGACAATTTAATGGTTTCTAAGCAGCCAATAAATTAACTTCAAAAATTATAACTATTTCTTACTTTTGAAAATAGAAAAAAATGTAAAGAATAAGGGATATAAACCAGGTTCCAAAAGACTTTCTATTGCTGCCTTAAATATTGAACTGGGATCTCAAGGGAGTTATTAAGTCTTCTCAGAGAGACTTCAGCCTAGAATTGATTCTCACCTGTGACTTTGTCAGGAGGCAAGCTCACAGGTACCCTTAATGACCAGCCAGGTGCCACTATCAAGGAATGAGAACATCATTTGATGCTGATGTCCCCCTCAGTGTTCCCTCTTCACCTTCCCTGCTTCTTTTTTCTCCTTCTTTCTTACCATCCTCTAACAAACAGTATATTTTACTTACTTATTTTCTGTATTTCCTATGAGAATGTAAGCCCCTTGAGGGCAGAGAGTTTTATCAATTCTTGTCTGCTTGATCTCTTATATTACCTGCAGTATTATGGACACAGTACTCACTCCATAGTATTTGCTGCATGAGTGAATGAAAGGATACACAAAGCTACTCTTACTATTAGTGCCCTTTTCCCCTGAGGTGGCTGCCCTTTTTTCATTCCCTACAAAATACTTCCTTTCCCTTTGCTGAATTATGAGTTCCTATTAGTTCATTGTGTTCATATAACTGAAACCCTGTTTCTCTATAAATTCTCACATCCTTCAATCCTTAAAGGAGAACCTATAATCCTGGTCATATTTGAACTAGAAAGAAGTTCACTTTCTTTTGCATATCTAGATACAACAGAGTAGGAATAGGCATATGACCATGTATCTCAGGCAACTGACTTAATAGTGCACTACTTCTAGGACTATCCATGGAGATAAGCTACTAGATTATGGTACCAGTTTATTGAGAGAAAGTAAAAAAATGTCTTATCATCGACTGAGCTTTTGTGCATGGATAGAGTATAAACAATGTTGTTACCAGAAAGGGGACCTGGCCCTTGGTAGGTCTGCCTAGGGCCAGCCAGTAGTGTGTGGGTTCTTGACTTTGTGCAGGAAATATTTAGCAACATGAATCCAGAAGACTATGAGGGAACATTTATTAAAGCTGAGGATGTAAAACAAGGAAGGGCTTGGCATAGAAGAAGCAACAGGTGAGCCCAGGCTGGGCTGCCCTAGCTCTCTGGGAAGCCAGAGAAAAGGGGGCCTTGGGATCAGGTTTAGGGGCTACTGAACATTGCTCCCCTAGTTGTAAATCTCATGGGGTCCCTTAGAGTTTAGGAGATGCATGCTTGTGGGGAAAAGTGGGGGGAAAAGAGGAGGAAGGGAATGGCAGGGGCTGCTCCGCTGCGGGAGAGCACACACTGGGTCCTTTGTCTTGAGGCTTTATCTCTTTCTCAAAGGCAGGAATCTTAGGGGAGATTTCAGGGGAGGGTTTCAGCAGAATATTAACCAGTTTTCTAGGTGTGCTCCAGCAAGACCATGGTCTTCACTGATTGGTCAGCATCAGGACAGGGGGTCATCAGTCATTGCAACTGGTTCTGGTGTAGCCTACCTGGTTTTGCTGCTTTTCTGCATCTGGAACTGAAATACAACTGAGACCCAGATGTTATTTCTAGGGAGTTGACCTTCTGTATCTGCTATAAATTGTTCAGCTATCGGTCTCAGTTTTCCTATTGCACTTGTACTGGCCTACTGGCCTGTCTCAACATGATAGGATTACATTGTGGGGAATGGTGGCTACAGCAACATCACCTAGTCACTTGGCAGCATCATCAATAAAACACTAAGGGTCCTAGACTTTATTGTAATTACCATTAATTATTCCAACTTTTGAGAATTTTGCCTGAGCTGGGACCAGTAGTGAATGCATTTTCTACTGACTCAGCACAACACCCATTTCTGTGAACACAGTTCATTCCCTAAGGTGTATGCTGGCACATTGAGCTATGACATTCTTTATGTAGTAAACACATTATAATTTGGATGAACAACTTGGAAAGGTAGGAAGAAAATTTTCACTTCAAGGAATATTGGTTTGGCATTAAAAACTATTTGAAGTAGAGACAATTTGGAAAATGTAGTGGTAGGTCTCTCCATGAGATGGAACTCATTGTCTTTCTTACCTTTTGTTTAAAGTTTATGATGTATTCATCAAATATATATACACATATGTATATATACATGTGCATATAGGCATGTTTGTATTTATCTTAGGTTTTATAATTTACCTAGATTTTTCATATTTTTTAATAATTTAATCACATTTTGACAAAATTATCATTTATTTGGGACAGGGAGTGTGTAGGGTGTTGTGTTGGTGGGGATGGAGAGGGAATCATTACCTTCATCCTCTTCACTTTCACCCTATGCTCTGCTTATGCCAAAGGATGAAAATATCAAGTTGCTTGGAGCCTAGCAATCTATCACAGTAAGTGAGGAGGAAGTACAAAACCATAGAGAAAGACAATGAACCGGAATCTCATGAGATAAGCTATTTATAGAAAGATTCCTATCTAGATTGTTAGGTGACTGAGCAAAGTAGGAATTTGAAAAGCTGGTAACTTTTTAGAAAAAACACACATTCAGATTTACTCCACCCAGGAAGAATCTTGTTTCTGGTAGTATCTGAGGTCTGCGAGTACCTTTCTTTTCCTTCGTTAGTAAGGTCTAATAGGAATTAAAATAAGGTCTTCTTTACCGGAAGGGCTCCCACTGTCCTCTGCAGTCTTGTGTTCTAGTTAGGATGCACCACCAATGACTGACCGTAGTTTGGATTTTGAGGTCAGACTCACAATTACAGTCAGCTGGAGAATCAACCAGGGCTTTAAATCACGAGGAAATAATTTTGTTTTCATTACATTAGCACTAAAAGAGGGGCAAAGATCAGGAACTCAGACTCTCTAGAAAAGCGTATCAAATAATCGATGGGGGAAAAACAAGTTTCTCAGCAACGATGACATCAACACACAACAGCAAATGATATTCAACTCAAATTGACCTTGAAGGCACTCAAACCAAGTGGGCACTTGGGAGACAGAGATGGGAAAGGCCCTTTAGCCCTCTCTCATTGCCACATGCCTTCAGTAATGGCAGCCAGCCTGCCTGCCTTTTCAGGGGCCTCTTCCTCGTGTGGCCTCTTCCTTTCTAGGAGAAAGCTCTGCATGTTCTACTTGCAAGCTTCAGTTTTCCTCTGTGTAAATCCCTAACATCGTGCTTATATTTATAAGGAACTTTGTTCATTCTAAAATATTTTGACATCTAAGAATCTTCTTTGTTCTCTTCAACCACAGTGGTATGGAGGTTGATATGTCCATCCTAATTTTACAGAAAAGAATCCTGAATAGGGGAAGTGACATGTCTAAAGTCACAAACTAGACAGAATTGAGGCCTGAAATGGAGAGAACCTGGTCCCAGACCCCAGCCCACTCTACCTTTCATCTGACCATGTAAAAAGCCCAATATTGACACATCATAGGAACTAAGGCTCCATTTTCTTCCCTGGCAGATGCAGAACAGTGTGTGAAACTCCCTTCCCAGGGGATACTTTACATGTGGTGCTTTCCACCCTTAAATATTATTTGCTATAACCTGCTGGAGGATAGAGTCATGAGCTCAGAGAAAAGACACAGCATATTAAATTTCTCCCGGTCCCCAGACTGCATTTTCATTGAGGCCACTTCCTGATTCTTTTTTGGTACTGCCCCAGGCATGTGGGGAAAAGCTTGTTTTCATGGCTAGCCAAGGCATCATTCAAGACAGTTTGAATTGAAGCCATTTATATTTTCCCCCCAGAAGCCAATGTTTGGGTAACCTGCAGGGAAAACTTTAAGACACCATGAAAATGAATGCTATTTCCTATCTGGTAGACACATATCAATAGAATAGTGCCTAATCTGAGTGTGTGTGTGTGTGTGTGTGTGTGTGTAGGAACAGGAGATGTGTTCTTTGAGAAATAAGTAGTCCAGAGACTCTTCTTAATTCATAGGCCAATAAGTCAATCCTCTATTTTCCAGCCCTTTCCCAATGGATTAAAGGAGTCTGAGACTATGCGGGCAAACCAAGAAAAACCCAAAAGTCTAGGATATTAATATTATCTAAAAAACATTCAAATTTGCCTTCTTTAAAGATTTTGCTCTGAGCTACCCAGAGCTGCCTGAGACAGACCCTAAAGGCATGGATAACTCTACTCTGTCAAGTTGCTTTCTGCTTGCTGCCCAGGCAACCAAAATGTCACTGTGCACACGTGCATGTGTGCGTAGAAGAAATATAGCTGCATCTCTCACATTTTCATTCTTTACGGGCTTTCTCTCCGTCTCCCTCTCCCTCTGTGTGTGTGCATCATCTGTATGTTTAAAGTCATTTTTCCATTTTAATTTTTGCTGCTTCTTATTTTTGAAAGACCAATGGGAAAGGTCTAAAAGACAACAGATTGCATAAAAAATCTGTTTCACCAAACTGGCTTTAGATTCTGTTTTCATGTACTAATGTGCACATGCGCGCACATACATACACATCTTTTTCACCCCCTCTTCACTGATTTCTCTCAGTCCTTTGAAAGAAGCATGCTCTCACATTAGAAACTCCATCATTCCTCTGCCAAAATGCAGCGGATTGGTCTTCAGAGCTGTGATCCTGTTGATTTCGCTCACTGCCAAACTTCATATGGTGAAAAAAAATAGCTTGATATTGGAGTGATTAAATTTCAGGGAGAGCTGACAGAATGGAGTTCTTCAAAACCTAACCTCTGCCAATTTTGATATCTCTAATTTATTCCGACAACCATTTAAGTCTAAATGCCTCCATTTTAATCGCATTAACAGTATATTACAAAGAGACTGAACACCCGAAGAACTCCAGTTGCAAAATGAATTTGGCTCTGCCCCCGCCTCTATCTTTGGAATGAGCAAGGATCTGCTAGCAGAACCCATTAGCTGGAGCCAGCCCTTCGGTAATTCCCTTTGACTCCCTCTGTTTCTTTAGCCAGAGGCCTGGACCTTGGCGCTTGCCCAGATTACACAGGAAAAATAAACACACCTATTATCCAAACAACAGCAAAGGTACTGAGCTCCCGGGGCCAGCATTTAGCTCACCTTGAAAGCTCACATTTTCCTTGCATTTGAGTGGTGCTTTAGAGAATTAGCTATATGACACGAACCCACATCAATTCACACCACCCCAGAGCCCAGGTCTGATTGACATCCTGCTCAAACCAGCAACAGCCCCCAAGAAACTGTGCTCTGGCCCCCCTCCTGGGTCCTGCCAGTTGATAATGTGTTAGGTCTTCAATAGGCCGATGTAGGGGTTTGTTCGTGCCCAGCCTGAGCTCCTGCCAGCTTGCTCGTTCCTCTGGTAATGTGCTCAGCTCACATAAAGCTGCAGGAAAGCTGAATATTTCATGCAGATATTTTATCTGAAACCAAGTGTTTCTGTTCTCCAGGGTCTCCTTTCTGTCATCAGCCTGCATCCTAGGAAGTGGAATAAACATTTTTCTGCCCTGCACAAGCCAAGCTATTTTCATATTTTGTTTCCCAGCAGTCATTCCAGTGCATGTGTGTACAGACTCTATAAACTCAAATAGCTCCTTACCTTGTTGGTAATATTGCATGGTGGGTGCAAACTGGGGCCTTCCTGTCAGCCAGCCTGTGCTAGTCTCTTAGCTCTGCCCCTCACTATGTGACCCGCGGCAAATTATTTGTGCCGAGATTCAGTTTTCTCAACTATTAAGATGGGAAAAATAATCGTATCTACTTCACCCAAGTGCTGCTGTGAGAAACAAGTGAGATAATGCACAAGAAGTCCTTAACAAAGTCTGGCCTCTAGTGAGTGCTTAATAATGTACTTACTATAGTAAGTGCATAAGTAAGTGCTTAACTAGTGTGATTTTTTAATATGATCATTGTTAATATTATCTACTTGTAAATGCTTGAATTCAAGATTTATCATAACTTGATAACAACATAGAATAAGAGATGAGGAAGCTATAAGTTATAAGAATTTCTACCTGGTATGGGCTTTATGGCAGCCATATGCTTAGAAGAGGGGCTGGGCATTATCATGAAGTAGCATTTGCATAGTAAGACTACTCATTTTCCTTAGGTGATGTGATTACTTAAGGTGGCTTGGTGAATATAGGCACTGATGGAGACTCAAGGATGCCATCCTTTAGTCTCTTCACATTACACATCCTCTCTTCTACCCCTCAGTGTTCCATGGCATACTTTTTCTGCAATTTTATCTCCCATGGCCAAAAATATTTAAAGATTTAATAATTATTTTGCAAAGTCTCCTATCTCCATTTTCAAAATCTTTGAAAGAAGCACACTGTGGAAAGAGAATTAAATACCTAAGCACCGATTGTTTTCCTCCTTTTTATTAAGCCAATGAAACATCTTCTAAAGCTGGGCTCTGCTGATAACCTTGGGAGATTTCACAACAACCGAAAGATAAAGGAGTGAATCAAACAAGAGGTAATTGTCCTCAATCAGACTAAAAAGGTGATAGAAAAACAAAGATATTTTAAAGTTTATTTTTCATCCAGTCAACATATACTTTGGAGTATAAGCAGGAGGGCTCGGGGATTGTGAAAAGTGAAATAGAATTTTTTTGGTGATTCAAAGTAGATGGAGTCTTCAAGTGTCTGTTCAAGCAGCAGACCTATTTTCTCTGTAGAAATCAGTAATATTTCCTTGTATATTGGTTTAATTAAAACTTTGATCAGGTTCAATAAATAGAGTTAGCACAGGTTTTATTTTCCCTAAACAATTGGCCCTTCACAGAGAGACTCAGACTGAAAAAGGAATGAATGAAACACAAGTAAGTATGAGTGCCACCTAGGTGCCTCCTGAAAGAGAAGGTTCCCTAGCCAAAGAGAAAAATGTTCAAATTTCTCGCCTTTCCCAGGAAGAAGCTGATGTTTGCATTTGAGAAGGGAGAGTGGAATTTTTTGGACACTCATGGGTCCTTGAGAAATGAGAGTTCGCTTTTATCTGGCTGGAGAATGGACAGGAACTTCGTGGTGCTGAAAGCAGGAAGGCACTGAGTGTGTGCCCTGCTGCCTAAGGCTATCTTGGAATTAGGACACTGGGTTCCCTTGCTTCTGAAGCCAGTGAGGTGTATCCTGAGTGTATTAGGTGTAACCAGTCAGTCAGAGAACAATCAGCCTAACTTTTGGAGGGTCACCAGATATCTGGGTCAGACTGATGAAAAACATCAACAGCATTAAGCTGCTGAGGGTCCCTAAGGAAGATGTTACTCAACGGTCATCCTTAAAATGTAGCTACAAACTAATCACACTTAAAATACAAAGATAGCATTGACTAGAAAATCATTCCAGCCAGCTATATGTCTAAGGTCTATAAAGGATAGTTGACCCCCCCAAAAATGTAGTATTTTCTTGGAGGGCCTTAGGTCCCAAGTACTAGAAATCCTTCCAACATACAGGGGAAGTAAAATGTCTTGAAGGAATAGGATAAAACTGCAAACCTCATTATCAAATTTTGGATCCTGGGCAGTAAATTCTTTATTTTTTACAATTTCTTTTATGAGGCTAAGGCTATTTGGAAGATTCTATTTCCTGCAGAGTATTTTGATTAAGCACAAGTAGCTTTAGTCTCTCTATGCATAAGAGGACAAGATTATTATTAATTGTTTCATGTTAAGATACATAATTTAGCTCCTTCAGGTCAATCTTCAATAAGAAATGTAGTAATAACACCAGTAACAAATGTGGAGAAATGACTTTGCTCCTTTATTCTTCATGGCACCATCTCTGCCAAGATGGCTTCCTCTTGAACATGTGATACTCTGAATTTTCAGTGTCTATTTTCTTACTATTGTTCTTTTTTAAATCCAGTCCTGGCTATAGAAAGTTCCTCTCAATTTTTACCTTCATCCTCTTCTTATCAACTATCTGAGATATTGACTGATCTCTCTCTGTCCTGTACATTCTCTCTGGTTTACAGAGCCTGAGTCATTTATGTACATTTGGAGCTATCTTTGGATGCAGACCTGCTAAAGTACAAGGCAGTCTGATGATGAAGTACCTTATCCATTTACACTTGTATAGAAGAACACCATCCATTTATCTGCAGTGTACTTCTCAAGTAAAGCAAGTTGGAGATTTGCTCCTATGTCGGCCTTTGTGTGCGATTTCTTTTGACTCTTAATCATTCTGGCAGCAAGTGCACTGACATTAAGTACACTGTACACTGTGGCTTTGCTCATGGTGTCTCCAAGTATTTGGAAAAATCTCAAAGTCAATGCTAGTAAAATAAATGTTTTAAACAAGATTAGAGAAAATAAAGAGTCAGTTACTTGTAAGAAAGTATGTTCAATTATAATATAATCTGTGCAGTATGTACTATAATTATTTAGAAATAAAGCCACGCTTGTCTGTAAGGAAAAGTGAATGCTAAAACTAAACAGTTACAGTGCTCTGAAGAGCAAACATAAATAAATGTTCTGACTCTTAAGACCTTGGCACAGAGTACAATAATGAGTTTCTTTTGACAAGTCCAAAAAAAATGATTCTGTCTCTCCTCTTTCCTATGATTCGGCACCTCCTTTACCTCGTATTGATTTGTTCCTCATTTCCCTTGCAACAAAATTTACCTTCTTGTAAACATATCATCTGATATTCTTTCCACAAAGACTATTTCTAGCCTCTACATTCTTCCTAAATTATTTACTATTTTTTTTCTTTCCTATCCTCCTTCCACTGAAAAACAAAAATTTAAACAAGACAGAATAGAATATTGATTGTATTTTTCCGGTGATCCAGAGAATAAAGACAAAGACAGGGCAGAGTTTGTGGACAGCCACCTCGGTCGACACAAGATGAACATTACCAGAACTCGTTTCACCATTAAGTCTTTGTCTCTAAGACTTTGTCTCCAAGTCTGTCTTACAACTGGATTGTTAATAACCGCTCTCCCTATGACTCCATGTCAGGGCGGGTTGACATGCATCTTTCTCTTTGACTACTCCCATGTGCTCAGCTACAGCTGAGGGACAGGACACAAGATAAACTTGCAAGGGCAGATACTGAATTCAGTCAACAGAATTGTGAGACACAAGGCACATATCATTATGAATACACAATTTATGAATAAATTATGTAATCACAATTTCCTTTTTAACATTTAGATTCTGTCTTATGCTTCCTAACTGGAGATTCCATTCCTTTTCAAGTGCTAATTGCTTCTCAAAGATAAATTTTACATCACCTTGCTCTCATCCTCTTCACCAAGGTAAATATCCCAAAGATATGCAGTGCAGTTTGACCAAAATGTTTGTCTCTTCAGGCAAAATGTATGTCCTCCCTAGGAATTGCAAGCAAGGTGCTATGTCCCTTTTATGCCTTTTCCTTTCCTCTGGAAGGATCATATTTCTTATTTGAAAGCCATAATAAATTAAACCATGAATTGAATTACTTTCTTCTGATTATTATCAGACCTTAAACTATATTAAAGAAGCTATCTTTTGAGTTTTAGAAGGTCAACTCAGCACATTTCTTTTAGTTTCATGGTTTTACAACTGGTAATGTGCTCCAATACAATGTTATGTTTTATAAATAAGAAAAACAAGGCCTGGAATAGCTACATGACTTACTCAAGATTACACAGCTGCTTTGTGGAATAAAGTGGATAGTACCTTAAATTTTCTGATTTATTTTTTCATTAACTGCCACATAAGTGAAAGAATTTTGCTATATTTCCATATATATATATATATATATATATATATATATATATATATATATCATGCACACCCATTGAATATGTTTAAATCAATCTTCATGCTGAGAATTTTTTTATATCTGGACCAATATAGTACTTCCATCAGAGCAGAGTAGAAGAACAATACCATCATGATCTCTTTATCCCCTATTTAGAAAAGATAGCTGACGTTTGCATACCATTCTACATTTATAAAGAGCTTTCATACACATGCTGACATTCTACCCTCACTCTGACCCTTAGAGGTTGATATTATTAATAGTTCTGTTTAATAGATGAGGATACCCAACATTCCAAAGTAGAAACCTTTCTACTGCTCAAGTCACATGACTTCACATTCAAGGAGATCTTCCTCCAGCCTGGGATCTATTTAGAGCCCATTCCAAACTGATGGATGTGCCCACACTTTCTTAGCTGGAGTGTCCTGAATGAGAAAAGCTTTAATGGATGAGAAGCAACAACTGTATAATCTAACTTCACATTTTTTGTCCCACCTAGCACCTGGCCAAACATACTTGTGTGCTTACAAGTAAGTTTTGATGAAATAGTGCTATATGATTCATCCTCAAGTCTCTAACATGGATGACAAATCCTACATTGTGAGTTTTTAAATTACAAATTGGAATTTAATAAAAGCAGTTATAGTTCCTATTAAATTATTTTGACACTATTTTATAGTTCCTATTAAATCGTTTGATAAATAAGCATCTAGACAAACATTTCTGTTTTAATTGCTACTTTATTAATCATTTTTAAAATGCACACAAATCATGGTAATACTTATTTTTCTCTGGATGACTTCTATTTATATTTTTCTGTCTTTAACAGAATTTTTAATAATTTACATTCTCATTTTCTAAAGTTGCTTTGCTGCTAGAGCCAAGATAAAGGCAATGTGATTTAGCTTCACAATATTTTATTTCTCTCTTCACCCCTAAGAGGGTGGGTTTCCCAAGAGGGCTGTGTTATCATGAGGGGATATTCTGATAATTCCGTAGAAGTCTACAAAAATAGCAATATTTTTTTTCTAAAATGCAAAAGAAATGTAGGGAAACCAGTTTTCAATATGCAGATTGATAGTGGTTCATGTTGGTGGTTTGTGCTCATCCTGAAAAGATGCTCCCTGATTTACAAATAAATAAAAGCTCCCACTGCTCTAAGGGACCCCAATACAGAAAGAAGTTTAGACCCAATGCATTCAGAAAACCAACATAAAATCATTAATAGGAACATTCTGACTTTGTAGAAAGCCAACAAAAAAATCCCATCAGCATGAAGTTGTAAACATTAGAGAATGTTCTGGAAGAGAGAGTCACAAAAAGATGACACCCCACACAGAACAAAGAGAGAAGGATGGCCTGGGAAGAAGTGGGGGTGGGGGCGGGCAGTAAAGGTCTTAAGCATTGCCCATTTCCCTCCCCTCCTGTCCCTCTTGTGACACTCAGGGATCCTGCATCCACACGCCTCCCATGCCCAGCTCCTCAATACCATACTGTTTCTGCCCCAGCCCTCCCCATCTCCTTTAGATGCCACTCCTAGGGTCAATTGCTCTCAAAGTTCTGACTCCTTAGAACACAGTCTGATGAAATACAAAGCTGTCTAAGAGGTTCATGACTGATGATGGGACCAAATGATATCATGTCCCCGATCACAGGCTCTGCAAGAGATGCAAAGCTGTAGCAGCTCAAAGCCTCAGCCCAAGGCACTGACAGGTAGTCGATAGAGTTTTTGACCAATGGCCTTGTTAACTGTGGTAGGATGAGAAAGCTCTGAAAAATCATGAGTTGCAGGGATCAAGACCTGGCTTTCCATCAGGTAACTCCTCTCATTTTGAATAAGTCACTTGACCTGCCTTATTAGACGGTTCTCCCATCTAATAAATGAAGATTTGAAGGGTGGTTTGTGAGGGAATAAAACAGATTGTCAATAATCTATATTCCTGCAGGCATCACAGAAGTTTAAAATCATTTCACATACCTTGTGCATTTATTGTGCATGGTATAAATCAGCCATGCTACTAGTGTTGCTTTCAACTACCAAATGATATAAGATGTCCAAAGCAAATCAGAGTACTGTAAATGAATTTTCATCTGTTTTTGTCTTCATTTCTGTTTCTTTCAAATGCAAAGATTCACACATAACTATTGTCAAGAGTATTTTTCATTCTTATAGTCGATCACTATTTGGTAAAGGAGTCAGGACAATGCAGATCTGCAGGAATGAGGAGCCTCTGCACCATGGGTGTCCCACCCGCTCTAGGAGGTAGTCAGGAGCGGATGCGATGCACCAGGGAAGTGGCAAAGCTCGCCCAGGCAGTGCCGTTTTCCTGCCTGCTCTGCTGGCCGCAGGCCTCCTTCTTCCCCAGCTGTGCAGTTCAAAACTGCCGACTCATGCTCCTGATACAAGCCTAATGACCATGAACCCTCTCTGGTTTTTTTTTCTTCAGGCACATTTTCTTGGTAACCAGGCGGATAATATGCTAATGCAAATTGGCAGACTTGAACTGAAACGACAAAAATATGGGCTGCCACTTGGAAGGAACAAAGGACAAAAGATTTCAAGGTGGCCCTTTTGCCTTGGGGTTCCACTTCTGTTGGGATGCACACAGTAAGTGATCAACAAGAGACGTGGTGGTATACAGGAGGGGCCCCTGGTGACCATTAGGATTTTAAATCACTATGAGCAATAATTCTTTTCATTGAAAATCAATGTCCTTTCAGCCCTTTTAGTAACCTTGTTTTAAGAGACTCGGGTAGTTTTTCTCTTTGTGTGGAATTGCTCTGGGTCAGTGGCCTATGCTGAACCTGGTGAGGCAGAAAAGTCGCGATTTGCCTTTTCTCTAAATCCATCTTGGCCACAACCTGGCCACATCTCACTTCTGAGTCATATAGCAAAGGTTCACCTGAGGTCACCCTAGTTCCATGGACTCATTGGGAGTTTTAATGTATTGTATTGAAATAATGTTTAATCTTTTCTTGTCAGCTGGCTGGGTGATACAATAATATTACCCTGTGTTGCTGCACAAGTGATTAAAACACAAGAGCACAGCAGGTCCTGCTTCAGTAGCTGTCTCCCAGGAAAGCACTGAAGATTCTGCAGAAAGAACAAGCCTTCTGCAACATACAGATATTCCCAGAAAGACAGTTCCAAAAGCAATTTATTCGTGGTTGTGTTCTCTGCGCTGTTGAGTGCAATGCCAAGGCTGCTAGCTCCTGTTTTATTAAGGTTCTCTTCTATCTGACTGAGTCTCACATATTTTCTGACCACAGACTTAGAATTTACTGTAAAGTGAGTGGTCTTATAGGAACCAATCAAAATTCCCTAAACAAATTCAGCTTAGATTCGAAGTTGTTTCTATTCTAAAATAAGCCTTTCCTTATCTGGGAACTTGTCAACTAGGTGGGTTTGGGGAGGCTGTTTTAAGATGGTAAAATTAATAAATATATCACCGTGGGTATTTTCCTGCCAAAAGCCACAACATCCCGTTGGTAAGAAGGAAGATGTTTGGTTTCAATTGGGAAGGTCACAGTCACTCTGCTAAGCTGATTTTAAACGTGATATGGTGATAAATACAGAAAAGGGAAAAGAAATTCCTTACAAGGCAGAATAACGGTGAGGATTTCTTTTTGCATCACAGGGGAGTAAGATTCATATCAAAGTCCCGAGAAAGAGGTCATTTTGAGATACAGAGAATTAAAGATTGGTTGTAAGAGTACAGTATTTATAAATTGCTTATAACTGGTGGTTTCCTTAATCAGTTCGGCACCTATTACAATCTTGAGATGCTTATTACCATTTTACAATAAAACTACTAGAAATCAGAATTTTATCTTCTCTTCTATACTCTGGAATGCCAAGTCTTAATATCATCCAAACAACTAGATTCCTACTTTATCTTTTGAAGTGATCCGGAGCCAACAACGAGCCATTCACCTTCAGTGCATATGATCCTGGTGGTCAGGTTAGCGCTGGGGCCCACTCTGAAGGATGAGTCAGGAGGACAGACGCAGCCACCAGCATCCCTTCGAGTCCCTAGGGCTGTCATCAAATGGTACTGTGGGCAGTATCTGAAGGCTGATCACCGTGAACCTGAAGTGTTTCAAATACCACTCCCAGGAGGAGTTTCCAGAGTCCCAGACAGCATGGTCCTTGCATTTAGACTCCAGTGGAAGTGTCCAAGCCAGAAGTTCAAAAGGAGGAATTTATATTAAAATTACTATCCTTATGAAACAGACAAGGACAATGAGGCTTAGAACAAGTCAGTAATTTCCCCACATCCTGACAGCCAAGGAGTGAACTGGAATCAATATTTCCTTCCCTTGTGACTTAACTTGGACATCCATCAGACCCTGCCACTTCTTTCAGGGAAGGGAAAAGAAAAAATAGATAATTGGATCAACAAGCACAAAAGCCAAATTCCGAGGTTAAAAACAAATCCAAGTTGACACAAGAGGAGCAATTTTCCAATGACCCATTGTTTGAAGATTGAGGAGTAGACAGAGGCTCCAGGGAAGAACCAAGAAACAAGTTCCATTTAAAAAAGTATTTGACTCAGGGCAAGGATATTAAACAGAATTTTGAAAAGCTGATCCTGGCATATATTTCCTTCTAATAGATGACTAGGTTAGCAAGGGAATTCTCTGTTCTTGCCCACTAAAGGAAAGGCTAATTTAGTCCTTCACAAGCATGTGCCCATATCCCAAGTGTCGGATGAACAGAAATGGTCAAAATAGCATGTCTCTCAAATGCAAAAAATAACTAATGGAAGGAAAAGGTCTTGGATTGAGAGCCTGCTTGTTTTCACAGAGAACGTGTGTGAAGAAAAAAGGTAATAATGGCAACAATTAGCAAAATATGGGAAAGATGGCAATGAGAGAGTGCAGAGCAAAGTGGCCTGAGAGAGCTGGCCTCTGGTCTGACTTTCCACCGTGGCCACCAATGACCCTCTGTGGCAGCTCCAGTGCCTGTACTATTCCCTGGAAGGCTCTTCTACCCATTAGAGTACAGAAGCTGTGGCTCGACTCTATTCAGGAACGCCCAGCCCCAGTCCAGGTCTTAAAAAGTAAGGAAACTGCAGAAATGTAACAAGCAAACTGCCTACTGAATACGGGTTACTAAAATTATGGGCGACTGCCTGAGATGAAGGACAGAGCAAGGACTTCATTGAGCATTTTATTGAGCAAGTACTGTATGTCAGTTATCATACCAGGCACTCTATCTGTTTCGCATTGAGTGTTTTTAAGAACCACATGAGATGTAAAACTCTGCCAATTTTACTAGAAACTGAGAAACAGAAATGTTCTGTTACTTCCTCAAGATCCTACAGTTGTAAGTGAAGGGGCTGAGATTCAGTTCCAGGTGGGTTTTAGTTTCCATCTAATAAAGATACAGGTGAAATTTTTGTGCATGCACGCAAATATTTCAAAATGTATGACCATTAACTAATATCTTTGTTATACAATTGTAAGAGGTATCATAGGCCAGAACGTAATGAAGCAAAATTTTCCATCAGTACATCTATAATTTTGAATACCGTAAAATATAGGCAAAGTAATTCTCAGTGAGAGGAGTCGGGAAAGAGGTGCACATCAGAATCACCCGTGCAGCCTGTTCAAGCACATCCCCCGTTCTTCTCCCCTCCCCAGTCTGCTTCATTTCTGTTGGCTAAGGTTTTTGGCAGAATATGAATTAATCCGTAAAAAACACAATGTTGTGACATCACTTTGTAAATTTCCATGCTCCTATTTACTTTAAGTAAAAGAATTTCTAGATAATCTGTTCTCAAATTATTTAGGTTGTCATGTGTTTTGGTAGTTTATTTATATTACACACAATTTTACAATAACCAATATTCTCACAATAACATGAATGATTTGCATCTTTCATTTGCTTCACTGGCATATTCTGCACATACACATACACAGCTTCACTAATGTACTGACTTCTGATAAGATACCTGGGACTGGGAATCTCAAGGCCTACATCCAAATCTCAATTTGCAAGTTTTGGAACCACTGATAAATCATTTAATCTTTCTGTGTTCCACTTACTTCAACTGTAAAGTAGAAAAAAAGAATGACTTTACCCATATTACTGGAATGTTATAAAGATCAAGTGATCTAAGGATTGTGAAAATGTTTCAGAAATTGTAAAAGAATATATTAACATAAAATATTAATTTTGTAAAAGTGCTTCAGAAACTGTAAAATGATATATTAATATAAAATTTTAGTTTTCCTATTAGACCTCAAATTTTTATCTTTTATTTTATAGCCATATTTAAGCTCATGTAAAATAAGATACTCGTTCATTATACACAGTCTACAAGATTCAGAGATGAGGCAATCTATAATAATAAAAGTGTAATATGCTAATTAGCCCGGACAGCCGAACAACCTTCCGGATGTCCTTCTGAACGTCATTCCAGATGTGCTTTCAGACAACCTTCCGGACGAAGTCAGGCAGGCAGACAAGCAGTTAGGGGCAATCAAGCAGGCATGTAGAGTGGTTAGGGGTGATCAGGCAGGCAGGCAAGTGGTTTAGGAGCCAGTGGTCCCGGATTGCGAGAGAGAGCAGGCCGGGCTGAGGGGTACTCCTCCCCCACATGAATTTTGTGCACTGAGCCTCTAGTGTAGAATAAAGGCAAAAACTCAAAGCTTGAATATGCTGAACTTGAATCCTAGTTACACAATTTATTGAACAAGATCCCTTGGCCATGTTGCTTCTCTGAACCTGTTACTTTATCTGTTAAGCATCCATAACAATACCTACCTATGTTAAAGGATATAATGTATGCAAAGATGCAGTTCAGTTGCTTAGTACATGGACTAATGAGAATTACTTCTATTATTACAGAGTTATAATAGTCTTTGCTCTCCCCATTAACCACAGTTACAAATGTCCATATGGCTCAAGGACTGTATCATATTCTGCTAGTTTTGTAGCCTCCTCCTTATGTTTTCTTTTTCTCTCATTCCCTTCTAAAAGAAAAGAATTTGCAACCATCATAATCATTATGAAAATGTATTGGGTGTGCAATTAAAAGTTCGTGTGAGAGTTATTCTTTATACTAGAGGTTATATCACACTGAGCTTTAACAGTGAGTCTAGGTTGAAAGGTAAAGCAAGGAGAGGGTCATGCAGGGTGTGAGACATGTTCTTGCAAGGTGACTATTGTCAAGTTTATAGTCTTGCTTTTGTATTATTATATTTTTATTTTCTTTTGCTTGAAGTGAGGTTTTTTTTTAATATTAGAGTTGTGTGTTTTTTAAATATTGTCCCACTTGGAGGAATCTGGTAATTGGTTAAAATTTTTAAAAAGTCTGTCTAAGAAACAAAACACTGCTGCAGAGAATCTGATTTAGTATCATGACTTTTATTCATTTCTAAGATAGAATTTTTATGGCTCATCAAGGAGTAAGCAGTCCACCATAAGAAGTTGTCTTTTTGTTCATTTTAGAAAGCGCCCTGCTGTTCTTGTCTCTGAAAAATCAACACGGTTTCAAAGCAAGGGGACAGGCATCCTGTTCTCTCTCCCCTCTTCCTTTTCAAGTTCACCGAATTTGCCCTAAAAGGTCATCTGAATGTTTTACCAATTCCTTCCTGAAGCTCATATTGAGTGTCATAGCTTAGCAACAATCATCGTTTTATATTTAATTTATAGCTCAGCTAATGTGATGGAATGAACTCCATGCCAGAATCTCTTAATTTCTTTTCCGTTCCTTCACACAACTGCAGACTGGAACCAAATGCTCAGTCAAATCTCTTTCTTACATAACTAACAGGAGGTGAGTGTTCTCCCGTTTCTCTTTCTCTCTCACCCTTATTCTCTGTCTTTCTCTGTATTTATAGAATCAGCTTTAAATATAATTAACCAGTGTGCTGAGGGCACCTCAGCGATGGTCCAGATGGCTCAAACTGACCCTGAGAATACATTTCTCCTCATGTTTGATTTCCGAATAGCTGGTGTATCCCCAGCAAGAACTGACCAAGCAATTGACCTGTCCATTTGCAGGTGGTTTCCATTTACCTGCTCTCTGATAATGAATACTAATATTCCTTGGTATTGTTCATCCCTAATGCATCTCTATATATTTTCCCCTTTTAGATTTTATTTTATGCTTAATCGGTGGCTCAGTAGGAGGGAAACCTTTAATTAAAAAATTATTTGGTTATTTAGACCAGATTTTCTTTCTATATTTCAGCTTCTGAAATTAAGGTCTTAAGCTTCATGTCGAGGAGTGCCAGATATTTATTCTAAAAGCATTTCTGAGAAAGTGAACAGTATAGCTATAAATAAAAGAAGAGAAGAGAAAGATGGGGGAAAGAAATGTTTTATGTTTGATATGTTCTTTCATTTCCTCTGATCAAATTCTCTGCCAAATTTTTAAATAAAGTTATATAATACCAATTTGGTTACTGTGTAGTCAAGCACTCCTACCGTCAGTGCAGATTTTGCATTTCTTTAATTCCAAAATAATGGAAAGCAAATGTTCCAGAATGATCCTAGGAACTGTAAATAAGCCAGAGATGGCAAAGTGTTTGTTAGAAGTGGTGATGCAATATATGATACAGGATTCTCATCCCATTGCCTACTCTGCTCTAAAACCAACTAAATATAACAGAATGATATTTTATAGTAAGTGAAAAATATTCTTTCTAAATAAATATTCTTTCTAAGTTTGTTATTGGGTCAAATTGAGACTTAAGCAAGTGGAACACTATTAAAATTCTAACAATATTTAAGAATGTTAGAATATTTGTGTTCATATATTAGTAAACATAAAAGCAAATGCTTTAGCCCTAGCTGGTTTGGCTCAGTGGATAAAGCATTGGCCTGCGGATTAAACGGTCCCGAGTTCGATTCCAGTCAAGGGCGTGATCCCCAGCAGGGGGCATGCAGGAGGCAGCCAATCAATTATTGATGTTTCTTTCTCTCTCTCCCTCTCCCTTCCTCTCTGCACTCAATAAAAATATATTTTAAAAAAATAAATAAAAGCAAATGTTTTAGCTTTCAATGCCTATTCTGAATGTTCATGGTAATTCTACTGTACCATTTATTCTCTCATTTGTTCACCTGACATACCCACTGTGTACCAGCACTATGAATATGAATAGGGGATGGGAGTAAGGTAAAAAGAAGAAAAGTAAAGAAATGTTAGGAATATTTCAGACAGAGAGTTGCCCCATGAATGGAGAGGTGAAACCACCTGCCATCTATGCTGATTATCTTGATTTCTCTGCAGCATAGGAAGGGGGTCATAACTGGCATAAATGGGAGACAGAATGTAGATGGCTTTGTGTCCTACCCTGGAAGCTGGGTTTTGTCCCTTTACCATAGGTAGAGGGAAAACTGATTCATTTTGAGCAGGTAAGTATCACATATTCCTTAGATATTCTCATTTTCCTTTGATATTCCCAATGGCAACAGTTGAGGGGTGTCATGAGCGGGTATGAAACTACAGATAATACTTATTAGGATGCCATTATTGTAGTCAAGATGAGAGATGAGAAGGGCCTTAATTAAGACTAGAAAAGTGGAAATTTAGAATGTAATGACGATTAGACATCAGTGTCAAAAGAAAGACACAAGTTTAGGGTGACTCTGAGCTTTTTTGGCTTGAACAGCTTGATATAGTGAGGAAGGCAGATGTAAAGGTGGGCTTGTGAAAGATGAAGAGGCCAGTTTTGAACATGTTGTGAAGTATATGAGACACATCTCAGTGACAGACAGTTGTGACACATAAGTCTCAAGCTCAGGAGAGAGAGGCCTGAGATGGATAAAACAATTCACCAGATTTGGGAATCATCAAGATGGGTGACTGTTGAAATCTAGGACGTAATGAGCTTGCTCTGAAAGAGCCTATTTGAAGAAAAAAACAAATCCCAGTATCAGAGCCCTGGAGAACACAAACAGTTAAGCCATCATTAGAAGAAGAAAAATTAGCAAAGAAGAATTTTTAAATAGGAAGGAGGATTACCAAGAGAGTCATGATTCAGAAGGGAAGGCAAGAAATAATTTCAAAATTAAATAAGATGAGGACTAAATGATAACATTGTCTTTGCCCATAATTATGTCACTGGTAAACTTCGCCAGAGCAAATTAGTATGGTGAATTGCAGAGGCTATGACCAGTAAAATTTAATATGCACCAATCTTATCAACGGATCAACTCATCAATTCTAAAAATTACATAGAAATAACATTCAAAAGACTAAGTTCATTTAAAAACAAAGAAGTATTTGCATATGCTAATATAAATATTGACTTAGAAATTACATTACTAGAAGAAAACTGCTTAAAATCTGATTAAAATAATGGTATTTGGGGAATATGAAGCTTCACTTTTGGCTATTATGGAGCAACTGATACTGGACTAGTCTTCTTGCTGTACACAACTAGAAGCAAATATATATTTATATTGAACATATATGAAATGATCCCTGTGATGATCCAGTCTTTCTGGCAGAGGCAGAGGCAGGAGGAGGAATCCTTGCAAAGCACAGAGATCTCACTAATCAGAGTTTGGAGAGGTTGACGTATTTGGAATAACAAGACAGAGTAAGGGAGAGAAGGGAATGAAGTGAATCAGAGTTCTAGAAACCTGCACAGAACTATCCTTAAAAATGTGGTGTAATACAAAGTTGCTGATGCCTAAGGACACTTTACAAAACTAACTACCAGGGAGCTATAAATTTAACAACTATTAGCGCTTGCACAAACCTGGGCTAGGTTCAAGTTCCAACCAACCAGAGTTAAGAGACTTCAATGAACACTCTGAATATTCAGTAGAGAGCAGAGAAAGGCCATGGCTTCAGAGAAGGCTAACTTAGCTGAAGAGAAGAAGATACTCTAGACCACCTTACCTAAGCTTAAAAACCAACACTCGAAAGATCAAGCTGATTCCCTAAGTAGCTTTCTGTCCAAAACTTACTCAATATTTTTTTAAAAAGATAATAACATGCAGTATCAACCATAAATATTCAAATTGTACAGTATCTAATAAAAATTTATATATGTGCAAATAAGCAGGAAAATATGACCCATAGCCATAAGAAATCAATAGAAATAGGCCCAGAATTTACTGAGGTAGTGGAATCAACAGACAAGATTTTTAACAGCTATTATAAATATATTCAAGGATTTAAAGAAAATCATTCACAAAATGAGAGGAGAAATTGAACCTATAAAAAAAAGAACCAAATGGAATTTCTGGAGCTGAAAATGCAATATCTGAAATAAAAAATTTACAGGATGAGCTTAAAAGCCAATTAGATGGTACAGAAAAAAAGATCAGTGAATTTAAAAGCAGAACAATAGACTACAAAGAGAAACACACTTAGAAAACAGATTTATATCAATAAGTTTGATACTTTAGATGAGATGGGCAAATTCCTTGAAAAACACAAATTGCCAAAGCCAGTACAAGAAAATAGAAAATCCAAACAACCCTAATCTATTACAGAAATTGAATCTTTAATTTAAAATCTTACCACAATAACAGAACAAAAACTGCAGGTCCAGATGGCTTCACAAAATTTTATGAAATGCTTAAAGAAGAAATAATCTAAATCACACACACATTCTTTAAGAAAATAGAGGAATAGGGAACACTTCTCAACAATGATATTACAGGATAATGAGAATAATTTTAACAAAGACTTATAGAAGGTTCTTATGGACGAACAAGGTTCTTAGAGATCTCTTCTGGATGCTATGGTCAGGAACAGAGCTACAGAGAACCTGAGAGTTAAACTTACCTTTGAAGAAGTTCAGTAGGAGTGGGAGGATCATTCTAATTTGGAGAACTAACATAAAATGATATGATGCAAAGAAACGTATGTGCATGGAACAGTGAGTACAATCAGATGACATCATCAGGTTCACTTCAGAGACTTTTAGGGCTAGGCTTTAAAACATAGATAATGTCACAACCATGGAGCAACTTCAGTTCCAAGTGAGGGAGTTTGGATTTTATTCCATAAGCAGTTGTAGAGTCAATAAATGTTTTTGAGCATGGGACTGGCACAGTCAAATAGAGATTTTGGAATCTTGATTGCATAAAAGCTCTTTGTACTTGAGGGCAGAAAGTTTAGTGACAGAGACAGGAAAATCCTGCAATTGCCTGGTATGGTTCTTTGAAAATGGAAAAAAAGACATGGCGCCCAGAGGAAGCCTCGGGGAAGATTCTAAAGACAGTAACCAAAAATCGAATCATATTTTCTAAGCATTAAGATTAAAAATATATATGCTAATGCAGACTGTAATTTCTAAGCTAAGAAAGAACATATGGAGTGGAATTTTACTAATAAGAGCTTACCTGCCTGAGAAGATAAATATTACTTCAATTTTTGCCATGTTGTGGGTCTGAAATGACATTTTAAAATTTTGTCAGAAGTATCTGTGCATGAAAATTATTTTAAGTAAGAACCATGAAGCTCTGTCCAACAATTTTTAACATGAAGCTAGGTTCAAGGACATTTATAATGGGAAATAACTGACTTATATGTATTGTGCATTTACTAGACTTTCAGTTGATTCTAGGAAGATGGATTTATCTACTGAATTTGAAAATAATCAATGCTGATTAAATCAGATTTATTTGATGTCATCCATAGTTTCAATGTTTTGCCCTCAACATGAAATTTGACTAATGCATTTTTCTCTCCTCAATTTACTGAGGTTCAAGTACACATGTCTCTGAGGTAGCATCTAAGCCTTTGTGTTTCTCTGGGGAGCGTTATCAGGGGACTTAGGCAGACAAGAATTTGATACATTGTGATTCTGCAGCAGTAAACAAACTGCAGTGGAAAAGCAGCAATTAACATTGTGAATTTAACATCATAATTGATATAAAAGAATTTTAATGGCAATCACTCTACAGAAAGACTTTCTGTTTCTCTGCTAGGCTTCTGTAAATAGAAATCAAAACAAAACGAAATTCCTTACAAAATAAATAGTTACAAGATGAAGGATTGGTTTGAATACTTCAAGATTTTATACATTTGGCTGAATATAGAAAATATTCACTCACCTATTTATTGATTTATTCAGCAAGCATGTGCTGAGCATTGCTTTCTCTTGGGTATTGCAATGGTTTGAGGTGGATGAGATCCACAGCTTGCCACAAGGGGACAAGGACAGGTATTACTTCAGGAAATTACTATAGGCAATATTATAAGCAAACACTCCCCTTAAAACATTGCCCATGCTTGAAAACAACTCTTTTCAAACACCCTGGAAACAGAGAATGCATAAAATCTTAACATTTCTGTTTTACTGTTCACATCAAGTTTTATAATCCTATATAATAAAAAGCTAATATGCAAATTGACCGCATGGCGGAACAAGTGGTTGCTATGACACACACTGACCACCAGGGGCAGACGCTCAACGCAGGAGCTGCCTCCTGGTGGTCAGTGTGCTCCCACAGGGGGTGCACTGCTCAGCCAGAAACTGGGTTCACGGCTGGCAAGCGCAGTGGTGGTGGCGAGAGCCTCTCCTGCCTCCATGGCAGCGCTAAGGATGTCCGACTGATGGCTTAGGCCTGTTCCCTGAAGGCTTCCGGACGGGCTGAGGGACACCCCACCCCCACCCCCCGAGTGCATGAATTTCATGCACCGGGCCTCTAGTTTTAAATATTTTCATGGCCTGTTGCAAACGTCCTCTCCTTAAGAATTCATATTGCACAAAGCTAGTGAACATTTATTGTCTGGCAGATACCAAGAAAAGAGCTGTTGCTCCCCTGGAAAAACTCCATTCTATTGGTAGAACACCTCCTGTTTTTATTGCACTTTACAATTTGTGAAAGGATATTTTTCTAAACCCATTTGGTCTCCACATCCTGTGAACTTAGCAAGCAGGCTTTTCTATTTTTTCTAGATACACTGCAGCCCTAAGTTCATGTTTGTACTACTAAAAGAAGTGGTGGGATCCAGATATGCTCATTAATCATCTAACTCTTAAGTCAGTGTTCTTTCAATCACAACACACAGTATGTGTATATATGTTGTGGGGAATGGGATTGTATCAATACATTTCCTTTCCAGTTCTCTGTCCCACATAATTCATGGTTATGGAATGATGGGTTTAGGAAAATATTTTCTTAAGTCTCTCACTATATCAAATTACCACTCTGTAGTCAAGAGGCTCATCTGCAAGCAGTAACATAGACGTTAGAGTTATATAGGGCCTGTCACTTGTTTGGTACCTTTCTTACCACATTATGTATATTAAATCAATTAAACATCAGGACAACCATAGGAGTTAACTTTTCTTATTATCCCCTTTGTATATATGAGGAAACTCACTGTATATATGAAACACTGAGAAGTGAAATAACTTGTCCAAGGTTATACAAATAAAAAGGGGCAGATTTAATCTGAGGTAATTTGGCTTCAGAGCTTGCCCTATATCATATAATGATATTTAAGATAGTAAGAGTCTCCTTAGCCAGGTACAATGTCTGATATAGACTCTACTAGTTACATTTTAAGGCAAATATTAACATATATCATTTAATACATATAACATACATTTCAAACCTGTGTCTGAAAACATCTTATCAAGAATTGTTTAATTGGATTAGCTGGTTGCTAGTTGTATAGCTTGGCTATTAAGATTGGGTCACAAGACAGAAATTAAAGGAGATGAATGTAGAATGATCAAAAGCATGGAGAACCTTCTAGAAGGTTAGGGTTCTATGGGGGTTGTCGTAGAGGAGACCTTGGAAGCCAAGAAGGTGTTAATGCTTAATATGAGACAGAAGAGGACATAATGGCCCCAAGAGGAAGAATCAATGGCCAGGGGACATCCCACAAGGAGTTCTTAGTCAGAAAGGGTGGTAGATATGTCACACATGATTAAACTCTCATGAGGCACTTGTTCTAATATAATGTGTGCAAGGTTCAAAGAAGGTTCAAAAGAATACTAATTGACTTTACCAGGGGTGGGGAGAGAGGTCAGAGAAAAGACACATTTAAGAAGATAGCTCCTAAAGAATGGGAGGATCACCAGGCAGAAGTTGAGCTATAATAGGTGATTATTGCAATTTTGATTTCCAAAGCACTCAAAAGTACTTCCAAGGGGTAAGATGCTTGAAGCATTTTAAATATGGAATAAGACATTTTATTTTACTATCAAAGAGAATATGTTTTAAGACCTTATCAAAATAACAGATAACAGATTGCTACAAGTTTAAATTAATGACAAATCAACCAGAGCCACCAAGGGACATGAGAAACAGAGTTTTCAAAACAACCCTGTCAGCTATTGTGCCCATTTACAGATGAGAACATAGATGTTTAAAGAAGTATTTGCTACTAGATAAGTGCTAAATCTAAAATCTGAATCCAGACACATCTGTCTGATTCCAAACTGTATGCCCTTTATAGAGTATCATTTGCTCCATTCACCTGACCCTGTCACTCTAACCTCCTCAGGAAACACAGATATGAAAGTTCCAAGAACCTAAAAGAGCCTTCTGCAGCAATGCCCAGCAAACCCTTGCTCAGGGGTAGCAATGAAACCTTTGGGAAGAAAGAATCAAGGAATTACCAAATCTCTCTTCCTGCTCCTGCACTCTCTTAATTTGGAAAGATTTGGAGCAGGGTATTCCCTTTTGTTTCTGTATGCCTTCGGCCCTGGAGATCTGATAGTGGTCGAAGGACCAGAGATGACAACTTAGCTATACATAAGGCTTTAAGGGAAAGGGAAAAAGATGTTGGGGTTTCTACATTGCCCAACTGAGTTCTTCAGGGCAGAGGAACAGAGAAGGTTTCAAAGTAAAACCCTCAGAAAAAAAGGTCTGAATTTACTTGAATTAGCATCTAAGCAGAATTGTATGTGGCTGGATAAAGCATAAGTCCTGTAGAGGTGAGGGCTCCCTTATGTGCACCATCAGAAGGAAGGACAGTTTCAGAAGCAAGATGCAGTTAGTCAGTCTTCCCAATTCTTCAGAGCATCAGAAAGGGAAATAGAGTAATGGAAAGTTCAGGTCTTTGGAAAGAAGACCTACCCAACAGGAACATCAAAGGAGAGAAGGATGGATGTGAACAGGAAATCTAAAGAAGTGCTAAATGTCAAGAAAGTTTGTGAGAAGAATGCCAATCCCCAGGTCAAGGGCAGATTGGTTTTTACTACCTCTTATCTAAGCTCTTACATTCTCTTCTTCAGCTTTTTCCTCTCTCTTCTTAGCAGGATCATGATTCTACTCTGAATTTTTCAACAGCTTCTTTCTGTTTACAGAATAATCTATGTTTCTCAGGCAGGCATTCAACAAGCACTACAATGTAGCCCAACTTGAAACCCTCAACCACATTAAATCGGTATATGCCTCATTCCTAAATATTATTGTCCTTTCCCACCTTCATGATTTTGCTCTTTCTATTCCCTTATTTTCCACTCTTTTGCTCTCTCTGAACCATATACACAGTATGGAGTGTAATTGAGTTGCTCTGTGGAGCCTGCCGCACACCTCCCACTGGGGATGTGCCCGAAACCACACAATTGCCTTCTCTCCTTTGATGTTCCTGTTGGGTAGGTCTTCTTTCCAAAGACCTGAACTTTCCATTACTCAATTTCCCTTTCTGATGCTCTGAAGAATTGGGAAGACTGGCTAACTGCAAATCTGTCTTATCTCCTTTATATTTTGTAAACTTTTGAAGGTCAATATCATATCAATATAACCCATTAATCCAAGGCATATATGTCCTTGTGCATAATAGACAATAAATATAAAACTGATAAATGAAGATAATAAAAAGAAATAATGATCATTTTAATTAAAGAGGTCATTTGCCAGTATCTAGTTCAACACCTTCATTTTAGAGATGAAGAAACTAAATCTAAAGAAGTTAATAATCTTTATCTCCATAATAGCTAGTTGAACCAGAGCCAGGACTAATAGCTAAAACCATTTGACTACCTAACCTATACTAGGCACACCTGTAAGACTTACTTCAAGTTTTTCTTAACTGTTTAACAATCTTATGAAGTTCTTAATAGCTGATTTAATAGAAAAATAGTCACAAAGGTTAATTCATACCAAGTCACATAGCTTTGTAAATAGCAGAATGAAGATTTGTCTAGACACAGACTGATTCCAGAGAACCTATGCTTTACCAAGACTTTATTCAATCAAGCCTTCTGTTAATCTTGTCCTCATTCTACCATGCCTTTCTATCTCCATTTGTTAGTTAAATAGGGCATAAAAATATTGGCTAATTCAGATTCTTGCCATAAAATGAAGGCTTGGAATGATCACACACATGTACTCACTGATATCACTAACAAACTTAATAAAGAAAACGAGGTTAATTCAAGACAACAAGGGATGTGATTCTTATTGAGAAATGAGGTCAGGAACCTACTTAACAAACTTAAGTCTTTTAGTCTCTACTATTAAGTCTTCCTTACAGGAGATAATCAACAGACAAATCCTCTGCCAAGACATAATCTTGGATATTCTGAATCCACCATCCCTTAAATTGTAATTGCTATCTACCTGGAAGGAATATATATATTGGTAGTACTCATGGTAATTTGGGGGATTATGTTCTTTTTGATGTTCGCAATGATGGTAGTAACAATATGCCAATTCCAATTTTTTCTATGTATGAGTAACCTTATTTTCTAGAGCTTCAGAAACTAAAGCTTGTCTCCAGAAAACCAATTTTGAACTGTTTTATGCTTAGTTTTCTTTGCTAATTAGATTCCATTTTAAAATTTATAACAGTGTTCCTTTTTCTCATTCACTGTATTTCTGTGAGCTATTTCTAGAATTGAATTTTGAAATTTTCTCAAGGAAATATAAGGCTTGCCTTTCTGTTAATTATAAGAGCAACTGTGACCACTGTATAGCTAAGATAATTATGGAAAAGCAATTAAGGAGTGTTTTGATATTCTCCAAAGTTGTACATTTGTAGTTAAAATTCGCAAGTCTTGAAGGTTACCCTCTCCGGACCCCCACTCCCTGGGAGCACTCTCTTCACAACATGTGTTTTGGATGGCAGCCTCTGCTTGACCAGTGCAGCCCAAGGGATCTCCAAAAATAGAAAAACTTGCTCATGTTTCTCCACTGCTTACAGCCCTCTGTGTTTTCTCATCATCCAACCTCCTTAACATGGCTTACCTTTCGATGCTTTGGACTCTACCATCCAGCCTCATTTCTCATCACTTCAGGTCCTAGCAATCAACTAACCACCATGATGTAATTTTTTTAAAATATATTTTATTGATTTTTTACAGAGAGGAAGGGAGAGAGATAGAGAGCTAGAAACATCGATGAGAGAGAAACATGGATCAGCTGCCTCCCACTGGGGATGTGCCCGCAACCAAGGTACATGCCCTTGACCGGAATCGAACCCGGGACCCTTCAGTCTGCAGGCCCACACTCGATCCACTGAGCCAAACCGGTTAGGGCAATGTTGCAATTTTTGCAATTGAAAGTCTAGAGAACAAATCTAATAATTCTTCCTTGTGACCATCTCTCAAATATTTAAGTGCAGGTACTGTGTACTACCACAATTTTCTATTTTTTAGGTTAATTGTTCTGATTCTGGCCATTTTTCGGTCATTATGCCCTAATGTACCCATGTCTTGGTAGAAACTGAAAAAAAACCTGAATTCAGTATTTTGATATTGTCTACTCTCTTCAGAGAACATTGAGCTTTTACTTTCCTCATTGTGGGCACTATCATGCATGTGAAACAAAACTTCATACATCTTTTTATCATCCACATTCACTTCAATTTGCACTGTCCAACTAAAGTTTTACATTAATTTTAATTACAGTATTCAAAAAATCTGTACTTTGCATTGTTGCTTTACATATCATCACTTATATTGCATCTTATTATTTTTAACCCATCATTTCACCCTATTGAGAATCCTATTTTTGTATCATTCAAAAATTGGATAAATTAGCTGACTTTGCTTTCATTACTATGATTAAAGTCACATTTCACCATCTCATTTATGAAAAAAATTTAGAGACTTTCAAAACATACTGTACTCAATTGTATTAAACTACATTACATATTCTTGGTGAATCTGTTAGCTCTTTTTGATCTAAAAAAAAATCCTCATAATCCTCTTTGAAAGTGTATTAAGCATTTAAGTCACATATTTGACCCCAGAATAGACTTTTTTCTCTTAGAAAACTTAAAAAAAGAAAAGAAAGAGGAACTGTCTCTACTTTTCATAATTTTTATAGATAATACATAAAGGCTCCACAATCACATCAGCAATTTCTTCATCATGTGATAAATATGCTGTAATCATCTCACCTATATTGTCATTTGATATTTTTCTTAACCACAATGACTAAACTTTTCCTAATGTGAAAATTATTCTTGCTGCTAGAGAAGACAGAAGTAAAGCAGGAGCTAGATTCCTAAAGTGTGGATAGGTTTTAATGTAATTTTACCTATATTTTCCCAAATCACATTAAATGAGAGCTAAAGAATGCCCAAATTATTGTTTAAAACACATTTTTCTAACTCAGTCTCCTCCAGCAGAATTTCAGAAGGCCATACCCTGTTTTTCATCAGCCCCAAACTTTCCTAGCCTTCTGGATTTGTGGATGGGTGAATTTCTTGATTTTGTGTGGGCAATGGTGCTCCTTTGTCAGGGCCATCCCTGCTTTCATGCCCTTCCTCTCCTCTAGTGCTCCTGTCCCTGGTGTCATAGTCCCTGCTTACCCCCAAGCCTTCTGTGACCCTGCCATGGGCTGTGGGCATGCTGCTCAGGTCACCATGCTTTCTCCTGCTCCTGATACTGACTACTCTGATGTCACCTGCTACTTTCTTGCCTTGTCTCCTTGACACAAACAAGTCACCTTGCGGAAGTGTTGGAATACCTTTCACTGATCACAAGCTGTGTGGGAGCTGTTACTCCCTCTTCTTTCTTAGATTCTAACACCAATCCTGGTAGAGGAAGGTGATGATAACTGAGTAATACACACCCAGCCACACTCCAAACACTCACTCCCTTTTGACAGGGACTTATTATATTTCAGCACACTCTCTACTACGTTGGGCTCAGGATAATCCAAAGTAATCTCTCTACCTCAAGATCAACTGGTTACCTACTTTAATTCTATCTGCAGCTATAATCCCTTGTCATGTAATTTAACCTATTCATGGGTACCAAGAATTAGGACATAGACATCTTTAAGAGGTCACTACTCTGCCTGTTATACCCACTATCCAGTAGGTCACATCTGTCCATAGGCATACCTATGCCTGACTTGCTCTGACAAGTGGAGTGCTAGCTGATCCCAATTAAGCCACTTTAATGTACAACCACAGGGCACTTGAGCTTTCTTGGGCAAGACTACATACCATGTTCTCTGCAACATTCCACTTGGAGGAACATATTTTTTAGGAATCCTCTCTAGAGCTCCCAACTTGGATTGCTATCATATATTTCCTTCTCCCTCTTAGAAACAATGTCCTTACAGAGCCTCTCCAGTCTCTGCCCCTTCCATATCATCCTTGACCTGGGCTGATGATTCAAGAGTCACAAGATCACTTCGATAGTATTTTCTCTGTAAGTCCTATGTAAGGAAATCTATCTTAAGACTTAGGATTTGAAATTCAATTTATTGGCACTTAGTGAAAATGTCATGTTAAACATCCTGTTACATGGTATTTTCAGTTGCTTAGTATTACAAATGATTCTGCAGTAGAAGTTTTTGTACATAGATCATTTCATACATGTTCAATATGTTAGATAAGTCCAAGAAGTAGAATTAATGTCTAAAGGATCCTCATTTTAACTTTTGATAGATATTGATAAATTGATGTTTTCCCAGGTTTATACTCTTATATTCATGCATACATCAATTTATACTCCCAGAAGCAAAAAAATTAACCTACAACACCACTAACAAGACATGCTGTCTACCTTTTGAGCTTTGCCTATTAAATTGATGGTAAAATATATTTCATTGCATTTCTCTTTCTTTGGTTAGAAATAGAAGAGTTATGATTGAGAACTATTTGCAATAACATTGTTTCCTATGTGTTTTTATATGTTTTAGAATGTAAAATACTCTGGGAATTTTTAAATGACTTTTAAGAACTCAAATTTTGAGAAGCTTCCCAAGGCAAAAAATTTAGAAAAAGAGAATCTGAAGCAACGGGAGTCAATAAACAGAGCTGTGAAGTCTCAGACTATTCAACTTTTCTGATTCTTCTAAATGTTGCTGACAGCTTGAAGAGTGATGATCATGAAGATCTTCTTATGACTCTCATACTATCTCCTTCTCTCTTAGCAGAGGATACATAAATAGAGGCTGCATTCTGAGAAATGTGGCGGAAGTCTCTGTTTGGTTGGAGCTCAGTTTGATAAGGGTAGAGTTAGTATTAAGGGAATCAAGAGGGAATATTCTTAAGAATGCTGGTATATGAGCAATCCTTCAAATGTGCAGAAATTCTGAGTGATAAGTTTTCAATTAGATTTTATTATATTTAAATGTTATGCATCAATGGCAAATGAATGACCAAAATATTTAGGCCTATTTTTAATCTGAAAACATTAGAAGTCTATAAATGTCAAAATGATATGGATACCTGCTTAGAAAACCTTAAAGTTTGTGTTCTTTCATAAGTTGCATAAAATGACTATAATGCTCTCTCTGTTATTTCAGATGAACATTGACATTCAGTGCCCGTTAGTGTGGGATCTTACACAATTCAAGTTCTATATCGAGCGTATAATTTATGTCCAATGACACGCTCTCCTGAACTGCTGACGGTAAAAGAAAAGACTCCTTTCACTCCTTTCCCGTGAAAAATACAGGGCCAGGAAATGAGAATGCAGAATTCAGGTATTTTGATCTATTTAGAGGATCCTTGTTTCTGAGTAATCCACATAAGTGTTGTAACACTACTTAATGAGTAAACATGGGGTCAAAAAACATCCCAAGGATAAGATAACTTGCTACGTTTGAATAAAACCTATATTGTTTTCAAGCTGCTGGCCCAAACAGCATAATCATTTTCGCTCAGGTGATTTTTCTCACCTCTCTTATTGAATTGGCGCTGCCTCCAGAATAGTACACGTAATCCTCGCTTTGCACGGCAGTGCAGGGCCATTTAAATGACCAAGCAAGCCGAGACCACACAAAGTGATCTTCATAAGTGATGGGGAAAATCACATTTGCCCCATGACCTTTAAAAATGTTTCTTAAAACTTTAAAAATTCTCTCATAATAGCTTACAAATACATAAGGAAATTTTAAAAATACTATTTACTTAGTACATTGTGATTTAAAATATTAGAATCATTGAGAATTCAATTTCTTTGTACTTTCAACAAGAATAGTTTGAACAGTGCTTGCCTTCTCTTTGTCATTGTATAACTTAAGACACAAAAAAAGCATCTTTCCTGCTTCGGGGCATTGTCATGGTGCTGTCTAAGTTTTGATCAGCTTCAAACATTTCAGCCTTCATGTTTTCAATATTGTAAAATATCTAAATATCTCTGAGAGTTCTCTCAATGTGAAGTCACTTTCTCTAGAGCAGCTTTATCCTTTTTATCACAACCTCTTGCCCAATTTATGTAAATAAGTTCACTCACACTAAGTTCCTCTGGCTACATATCCACAGTCTCTCAATGGACCAATGTCAACATTCCCACAGTCAGCTATTTCTTCTACAGCTCCATTTATGTTCATTTAATTTGCTATCTCTTGTCTCTCCAGGGTACTTTCATCTTTGTTGACCAATTCATCTGTTGATTATTCATTTGTGTCAAATGTCATATGGGCCTATCACTGGGAGACAAAGAAGCAACACAACAACAGGCTGAATAACAGATATGCAGTGACCAATCACCAACTAATTTTAAAAGAAGTGACATGATTCACGATGGGCACCTGTAACGGACACCGTGATTGTGGACTGAAGAGCCCGCAGGAAGTGTGCACTATACGCACTTACTCAGTTAATATGCCATGGCAACTAAAATTCTAACCATATTGTTGAAGGACTGGTGTTAAGTAAGTCACAGTCACTGAAATTCATGCATATGGAAACTGTGCAAAGCAAATAGTGACTTGCTATAAATAGAAATGATGTGTTTATCTCTTTATTCATAAGGCCTTACTTTTGGAAACAAATAGCTCTTCTTTCTAGGTGTACTTTAAGAATATGGGAGAAAAAAGTAAACAGAATAATAGGATCTAGTGAGAGTTCATTCCCATGTACATATCTGCATTGTACTTTAATAAATAACTTACATAATATTTATTATGACAGACATTTTTCTAAAAGCTTTACAAACATGGTCTCTTTTAATCATCTTAGCAGCTAGTTACTATCTTAGCAGCTAGTTATTATCATTTTGCCTCTTAAAGATGGGAAATAGGAACAAAGAAGGTAAGTGACTTGCCTAAGGTTACACAGCGAGTAAAAGGAGGAGCAAGATTCAAACCCAAGCACTCTGGCTTTGGAAGCTGTGCTTTCTTTCAGCCATAACGCTGCCTTGTGCCATCAGCATGTGTTACTAATTCTGCAAGTAACATATTATCAGGTCATTGCTCTTTCTAGTAGAGTTCTATTTCATTTATTGTTGTAGTTTATGGTACAGAATTCAATACACAAAACTGCATTGTTTGCAACAGAGTTTACTAAGACCCCACACAACTTAGTGGGGAGGTTGTGCCTCCCAGCATGAAGGTAGAGAAAAAAACAAAACAGGGCCCTAACCAGTTTGGCTCAGTGGATGGAGCGTCAGCCTGCAGACTGAAGGGTCCCGGGTTCAATTCCGGTCAAGGGCACATGCCCAGGCTGTGGGCTCTATCCCATCATCATTGATGTTTCTGTCTGTCTCTCCTTTTCCCTTCCTCTCTGAAATCAATTAAAACATATATATTAAAAAAACAAACACACACAAAAAAACAGGGATCATGAAATGAATAAATCTCCACTCAGATTACAAGGATCTCTTAAGGGAAATATGCAAGCCAATTCTACTGAAATTTAAATGGCATCAATTTTACTTTGCTTTCCAAACAACTGTCCATCCCTCCAACCACTAAACCTAAAAATTATAAAAGTTAATTTTAGTGAACCTGACAAACATATTAGAAGGATAAATAACTGTAGGTAAACGCAACTGATAAAACACAGCAAGTTCAAAAATATTATGTCTGTTTGGAGTAATCAGATAACAGTCTGCTTCATTGGAATTGTGGTTAAAGATTAAAATGGTTGTTTATTTTTAAATCTCCTTGTGTTTCATTGCCACTTCCTGAATGTCTGCTTGGTGCCTAGCAACTGCCAACCATCCAATTTTCAATGCTGTCTTTTTCTCTCTTTGGCAAATAAGAAGAAAAACATCAAAAGGTTATGCAGGCTGTTACTAAAAATAACGTACTTCATAAAATGATATGAATGACCTGGAATAAGTCATTCATGAATATAAGATCACAAAGAAGAGCACAGTAGAGGGTCTATTTCACATAAAGTCTTTCTTTTCAATTCCTGAGTCCAGTTCCACTAGTTGTAAGAACTTCTTTATTATCTATACAATAGATCTTGGTTTGTGAGTGATTTCACTGAAAAGGAAGAAGAAATGAGAGACTCTATACTAAAGGAAAATTAGTGAAATTGTGTAAGAAGTATATAAACTAGAGACAAGAGACACTTTATCCCAGACCAGTGAATTAACCAATGTAGTCACCAGTTTCTATTAAGAAGAATCAAGCTATATGACCTCTAGTTAATTCAAAAATTAATAATATCCTAAGAGGTAGATCATAAAGAGAATTCAAAAAAGAAAAAAGGAGAATCAAACTATTTGATCTCTAAATTCCTTTCAGTTCAAAATGTGAATAATTCTACAAAAGCACTTTAATTATTTTAAGGTCATCCAGTAAACTGTAACCTTCATTACCACATGCTGTTCAATGCTGAAATGCCTTAATTGGCTTCCCATTTCTCTTAGAATACAATCCAAATTCTTTTTCATGGCCCAGGAAGCCCTGAATGTTCTCTCTCCACAAGCTTCTCTCCATTCTCTCTGTACCCATGCCTAGGTCAGTTATTTAAACTTGCTAAGCTGATGTCTGTCTTGCGGATGTTGCCCATCCTTCTCCTTAAACATCTTCAGTTCCACCTTCTTGGCCTTTAGGTCTCAGCTTAGATGTCACCTCCTCTTTCTCAGAGAGGCATTCCCTGTCCAGCTGACAAGAGGGAGCTTTTCTCCAGTTAATCTTTATCACCTACTCTATAGCCTGTACCACAACTTGCAATGATCTGATTACTTGCGATTATCTGCTTTCTTCTATAGAAGAGCATTAGCTGCCTTATTCCACCATGTGTCCCCTTGAACAGTGTCTGGCAAATAGTAGGCATTAAATAAGTATTTTGAGAATAAATGAATGATCACATATCATTTACTGATGCACCATTAATGCCAAAGGAAAATGCTTGGTATGTAGTAAGCAATTCACTATTTTCTAAAGTATTTTCTTAATGTAATTGAATGAGTGAAACTTTATCACATTCTTATAAAGGTGTCAGTATGAATTATCAACTATGTATTCTGTATCACTGTTATAAAATATTTCCACAAACTTGGTGACTTAAAACAACACAGTTATTACTTTATAGCTCTGGAGGTCAGAAGTCTAACATGAGTCTCATGGAGCTAAAATATTCTGGAGAGTCTAGGTAGAATCTGTCACCTTGCCTTTTCCAGAGTCTAGGTAGAATCTGTCACCTTGCCTTTTCCAGTTCGAGGATGCCTGCATTCCTGGGCTCCTGGCCCCAATTCCATCTTTAAAGCCATGTGGCCATTTGAGTCTTTATCCTGCTCTATCAGTCTGACAATGATTCTCCTGACTCCTTTCACTTATATGCACCCCTGTGATTATATTGAGTTTACCTGGATAATCCAGAAGAATCTCACCTAAACATCCTAGTTTATCACATCTGCAAAGTCAATATACTCACAGGTTCCAGGGATTAGGATATGGGTATCTTTGGGGGCCATTATTCTGTTTGCCACATTGTCATTTGGTATGATTCTGGGAACAAATCACCCTTGTCTTGGGTAATCCATGGAAACCTCTTCTCTTTCAAGCATGTGCTACATGGTCTCATTCTGGAGATAAATTTTCCATAAATAATCTTATTTCTCATTTTCCCCTCTCTGGGCTGTGGCCTGAGGGTGTGAGTAATAATCTTTTGCATAAATTGAACTACTATCTTATATGCATGTAAATAGCCTAAAAGTAAACATTGACATCTCTGGACAGACTAAAAAAGTCATTTCTGTTGCTGATAGAAGATAATTATAAGAAGAGAAAACACCTTCTATTCTCATCATCAAAATAAGGATGACAACATGTATAATGTAAGAAGATAAAATTCAGTGAGCGTCAAGCCAATTGCATCATTATTGGAAGGATCTATCTTTCTAAGGGATGAAGGTGGGATTTGTTTTTTATTATGAAATTAAAAAAAATAACTCCTCAGAATCTTAACGAAGAAAAGGAATATTTCACACTCAGAACAGACACCAGGATACAAAATTAAAGTGTTTGACCCTAGTCCTCTCCTCCTCTCCTCTATGAGCAGAGATGGGAAGGAGACAGTAAAACAAAGACTTCAGATCCTCACAAATATTATTAAAATATAAACTTCTGTTTTGCTTTTTAAAAAGGAGACCAGGGCACAAGGGCAGGACGATGGACTCCAAAGCCTGCTTTGAGCGAAGACAGTTCTCACTTGCCTAAGGTAAGTCAGCCTGCACAAGTAAGCAAACCCAGGGGCCTAACACATCAACCTGCCATCTATATATTCTATCTGCCTTGGCACAGCTCGTGTTTCTGGCATTATTTATGAAGGCACTCTTGCTATATTTGCACAGCATGCAGCATTGTTCACAGCAGGATACAGATTATTGTCAATGAATAATAACCCAAAAGCTCCTAACCCTTTTGTGCTGATGCCTAATAACTAAAACAGAAAATAGCCACTTCTCTGTGTTCTGCTTAAGTTTATAGTACAGCCATAAATAACCTACCAGCAGCAGGAGCCATTGGGCATCAGTGACCACCACAGCAAAGTTACAAGTTTTATTGTTCCCTATTATACTATAAGCAATGTTTATTACTAAAACTTTAGTGATGCACCTTAAATGTGGACATCAGAATTTTCTGAAATCTCATATTGCTTGAGTTCTTAATCAAGCAAAGTATACATCAGGTCTGGTTTGGGAACTTACTGTGAAAAAATGGGAAGAACATTGCAGAGAAGTGGAAATCCCTACATAGGCATTATTTTCTCCAAATTATTACAATTGCATGGAAATTCACCTTCTAGCATTCAGTGGACAATGGAGTTTTTGTTCCTACCAACTGGTTTACCTTGTTTTGGCTATTTTCTCTCTTTTCTTTTTCCTGATCCAAGATAATCCTATATAATAAAAGCATAATATGCAAATCCACCAAACAGAGGAATGACCAGTCGCTATGATGCGCACTGACCACAAAGGGACAGACACTCAATGCAGGAACTGACCCCTGGTGGTCAGTGCACTCCCACAGGGTGAGTGCTGCTCAGCCAGAAGCCAGGCTCACCTCTGGAGAGTACAGCGGCGGTGGTGGGAGCCTCTCCCACCTCCGCTGCAGGCTGGTGGTAAGGAGCAAGGGGTTCCGGACTGCGAGAGAGCCAGACTGTGAGAGGGATGTCTGAAATCCACCACCCCCCCAGGGGGATTGGGCCTAAGCCAGCAGGTGGACATCCCCCAAGGGGTTACAGACTACGAGAGGGCACAAGGCAGGCTAAGGGACACCGCACCCCCCAGCCAGTGCACGAGATTCATGCACTGGAGCTCTAGTTTTACTATAAACACTAAACATAAACATAAATCTCCCATGGAGACTTTGACTGAAACTGCTGTAATTTTCCTTTGGACTATAAATCTATTATATAAAGTTACATTTACCTCTATTTTCTGTTACTAAGCAATTATTCCTAATCATATTTTACCCAACAGTACCTTAACATACCTGACCCTAATGTCCCATCTTAAGGGACCACACTAAACTGACTTGTCAATTCAGGTCATCTATTTCAAACAGCCCAGAAGAGTTGTAGGCCAAAAAGGAAATTGCTTAGAAGTTTGGGGTGGGGGGGTGGGGAGACTAAGTTACAATTCTAAATATTGTTAACAATATAAGTTTATAAATCAAGATAAATAAAAATTTACTTAACCTATCCTTTTTATTAATTAAAATAGTACAAGCATTTGGATATATATTATTGTCAATACAAAGTATTTCAAATATTTTATGAGTACTAAAAGATGTAAAGGCTAGCCTGATCCAATATACCATTGTTCTAGAGAATGTAACAAAATAGACTTTCCCTAACATTCTTGTTTATAAAAAAGTATAGGAAATGCATTAGGTTCAGATGGCCATCTCTTGGAGCTTATCACCAAGAACAGCTAGAACAGCTATGCCAGCTTTAGTTCCTTCCGAATCCTCTCCTCTACTTGTCCCACACTGTTCTTGTTCCTAGCTGTCTGGCCTGCAACATTTATCTCTTGCTTTAGTTATCTATACATGCTATTCAGAGTCATAAGAAAATGTACATATAGTTTCCATGAGCTTTAGCAAAAAGAAGTTAAACAATAAACTCATCTAAATTGTCCAGAGTATCAGCAGATAGTGAATTACCTTTATTTTCTATGAACTTGGATAAAATTCAATAATTAGGTTGCCACATTTATTCTTCTATAGGCAATAACTTGCTAAAACTTTTGTTTAGTCTATTCCAAATATCAGAACTCATAAAAAATAAATGTAATTTATTAACTAGTCATTCTTTTCTCTCTTGACACCTAAAACAGGTCAAATTTCTTATTCAGAGATCAAAAAACCTCATATGTATATGTTAGGGTTATTTGTTGTTTTCTTTTTGACAATTGAATTGAAGCAAATTAGGTATCAATTACATAGTTTTAAAACTAATTTCAATGATAAATAAGGGTTGCAAAGTCCTACAGTGAGGCCCAGGAAAAAGTGCCAGCCATGAAAACAGGCAAACCTGCAATGAGCCCTTCTATGTGATGTCTGTATTCCTTTGCATTATCTCAACCTTACCTCCCTTTGAGTGGTTAGTTTCTCAATCCCAGCAACTCTGCCTCTTTGGTGATTAGCATGAGAGGCAGCGTTTAAAAGATGCTCTGGCCCTGGCCTGTGTGGCTCAGTTGGTTGGAGCATCATCCTGTGCACCTGAAAGTCGTGGGTCCAATTCCAGGTCTGAGCACTTGCCTGGGTTGTGGGCGCGTGCAGGAGGCAGCGGTCGATATATCTCTGGTATTCATGTTTCTTTCTTTTTCCCTCTCTTCCTCACTCTCTAAAAAATCAATAAAGTATGTAACCTTAAAAAAAAGTGCTCTGGAAGTTCTGAAGAACTACTCCAGCTTCTCTATATATTTCCCCGGATGCTCTTACAGTAGCACCAGGAAGCCTAGCCATCTGGAAGAATTACCACTGAGGATTTCACCAGGGATCTCAGGACTTGATCATGCCCCTCACACAATGCAGAGGGATCCTTTGCAAACACCATTGCTAAAAATGTCTGTGTAAGATCCAAAGTTCTCCTGGGATACTGCACCCACAGAATCACAAGGGGCCAACGCCAGAAAAGCTGCTTCCACCATGCTGGCATCAGACCTAGGCTATACAGGCATTCTGCAGTGGTCGCTGTGCCTTTAATTCTAAGTACATAGGTCTTCTTCAAACGTCTCTTATCCAAAACCTCTGAAATATCTTATTTCCCCCAATATCAAGTGGCAAACACTCTATAACTGGATATAATTGAATTTCTATGTAAATGAAATTACATTTTCATTTATGTTTCAATTGAAGCTGAAAAAGTCACTATGTCTGGCTTATTAAAAACAAAAAGATTGAGTAGAATGAGTTTTCTTACATGGACTAAAGATAGAATTCTCAATTATATTTATACTTTTCAATTTAGTGACATGATTATAGTGAATCAGACTTGTGACGTGTCTAAAATGTCTAGAGTTTTCTTACTCAGCCAGCAACTTTTTAGTCTTCTTTCCTTATTAAAAGCTCATGAACTCACTGTCTCACTTTTCCTTTTCTACCCCTACATTGATATCATAGTAGTCACACATTATCTTGACAATTAGAGGCGATCACTACTCCTTTTAGGACAACCTTGTTGAATGTAACTTTCATGATGTCTGGACATCATAAAGGCACTTACCTCTTATGACTGCTTTATTTATGTTTAAAATAATTTTAAAAGTTCTTACTTTCCCCTGGATCTTTGTCATGAGACATTTTAATTCCTCTGGGGTGATATTATCGTAGAAGTTGACAACACTCAATTGACACAGAGACTCCAATAATTCTATGTACAGGGTCATGCAATTAACATACATATAACAGCCTGACTTGGTGTAGCTCAGGGTTGAAAGTCATCCTATGAACCAGGAGGTCACTGTTCGATCCGGTCAGGGCACAATGCCTGGGTTGTGGTCTCGATCCCCAGTTGGGGCCTTGCAGGAGGCAGCCAATCAATGATTCTCTCTCATTATTGATGTTTCTATCTCTCCCTCTCTCTGCCTCCCTGAAATCAATAAAAATATATTTTAAAAAATACATATAGCATTGCTTGAGTAAACAACTGCACAGGAACATATAATTAAGTTAAGCATCCCTTTTATTTACTAAATTAATTTTAAATGACTCATGAGTTTAATGTTACATTACATGTAAGCAATCTAAGATAAATTTTAAAACATGCCCAGAAATTTATGTAGGTCTTATAATCACTTATTAATATATATACAGTTTTTTAGATGTGCCAAACACTTCATGCTTATCTAAAGATAGAATTCACTTAATCTTTACAACAACTTTAAGTTAGTTTCTATTATCCCCATTTCACAGATGAAGAAGTTAAGGTGCTGGAAGGTTAAGTAACTTGGCCAAAGTCATGTAACAAACAGTGGCATAGTCAAGATTCAAACACATGCCACCTGACTCCAAATTCATGTTCTTAACCGGTATGCAATACTGTCCCTAACGCTTATTCCCAGCAGTTTCCCATCCGTGTATTACCCAAGAGCCTGACCTTGCTGAACTTCTGTCAGCTGAGTTGTGACTGATTCACATAGCTTTGCAGGATGGAATTTACAATTTTGCAATAACACCTAAAGCCCTTACAGTTTTGCAATAACTACCCAAATTAACTGACAGAAGGTCTTGATTTAGAAATGCCAGATTTAGCAAATAAAAATATAGGCTGTTCATGTAAATTTGAATTTTAGGTAAACATCATTTTAAAAAATATAAGTATGTTTCATGTGATATCTTGGACATACTTACACTAAAAACATATTTGTTATTTACCTAAAATTCAAATTTAATTGGGTGTTCTGTATTTTCTCTGGCAACCCTATCCTGACTTCATTTCTTTCTCTAATGTTATCCACTGAACAGGAAGGGAATACCCTTATGCAAATTTGAAAGCCCATCTTAATCATCAGGATGATCCCAAGAATGGTGCAGACTCCTCAGCCAACCAACTTCCCTGTGGTGGCAACTCCCCAGGTCCAGTGTCTGTGTGTGACTTAATGGTCTGATTTGCAGGGAAGCCTCCATTCCAAAGGTTTACTCCATGCCTTTATATTTCAGTTGAAGCCCGAGTCACACATCAGCAAAAACTACCAAAGCATCAGCAAAAACTGTCACAAACTCCTAATGGTCATTCTCACTCCCACCATATTCCTGGTACAATAAAACATTCAAAATTTCATATAAAGACCTTCGTATTTCTCATTCTATTGCTTTCTGGGTGTTCAGTTTGCATCATTAAGTGTAGAGACCAGATAGATGTTGTCTTTGAACGTCTGAGGACAGAATTGGGTCCTGGATGCTTTGTATCTGACTGTCCTAAAGCCTATATCAGGGATCAGGCCAAAATGCATGATTCCATGTAAAATTAATTACTGGGTGAGCTTCCCATTACTGAGTTCACAGTGGCCTTGGAAAATATTGTCCTTCGAGGGATGCAAAGTCAGTCATGCAAAGTGCTATTTAATTGCCGCATTGAGCTTAAAAGCAGCCAACTCTATCATATTAGCCCTGTGTTGGTCACATCAGCAACTGCTGAATAACTTGTTGGCTGATTGACTGAAGGGCTATTGGAAAGGTACTGGGTAATTCTCTTTGCTATTAGATCAGATGTCCTTTTCAAGGGTGAACCCAGCAGGCCCTAGAAAGCAATTGGGGGGAGCTGCTGAAAACTATTCATGAGAGCAAAAGAGAAGAGAATCACATTATCTGCACTCTATGCTGGATGCATAAGCATTGGAAATGGAGTTGTCACAGCAGTGAGAACAGAGAAAATGGCACAGGATTGCGAGTTTGGAGCTTGAGTTTTGGTCCTCTGCTAATAACCCTGTGGGAGGCCATGGGAGAGTTCATTCTCTCTGAAAGTTTAGCTAAATGTTTTCTAAGGTCACTTCTTTAATTTATAATTTTTCAACTGACTCAGACTTTTATGCATTTTATCAGGAAGAAATTTTAGCCTTCTGCCCCGTCTCAAATATTGATTTGCTGCTTTTATTCCTCAACTTTCTAAGCAGATCACATACTTGAAAATGTGATATCAGTTCTCATGAATATCCCAATTATTAAGGGAGTTCAACTAGTTAGGTTAATCAGTATGGCCCTGGTGCTATGACACAATTGATCCTTTTTAGTTATTCATTCTTTTATTCAGTACATGCTGAAATTTTAGTCAGTAAATATTTCATACTTATTAAGAACCTACTACATGTTATGCACTGAGCCAGGTGCTGGTGAGAAGGTCCCCAGCTATAGAGCCATCATCTCAGTAGAGAAATAAGAATGTAAACAGAATTTCAACAAATTGTAGGTGTTATAAAAGAAGTGTTGGTGAAGAGCCATGGTAGGCTAGAGGGAACGTGGCCATCGCCTGTCTGAATCAATCAGAGAAAACTTGCACAGAGGAGGGACTGTTTGAGCTGGACTTTGAAAGATGAGGTTGTCAGATGAAAGAGTTAGGAGAGGCACTCTGGGCAGAAAATACAATATTATTCTGCAATTATAAGCACAACTAATGTGAGCTTCAAGGTAAAGCGAGGTTGAGAAGGCTAAAGAGGCCAGATTTGATGGCCAAAATGTCCCAGAATAAAGAGAAAATTAGGTAATATATGTAGAAAAAAAATTTAAATAAGTATGCATGTTTGTGATGCAAGGGTTGAGATTAAGAACATGAGCTCCTGCCCTACAAAAAACACACAATCATATTGAATAGCATGGAGAACACCATGATCTTCCATAGGCCAGTCTTTAGAACAAAAAATTTTGTTGTTACATCAACTAAAGATTCTGTATGGAGTTTCTCACTTTTCTTAACATTTGGTCTTCACAAAGCTTACTTCTCATTGATGCCCAAACTATAGTTCCCTTCTTTCCCCAGCAAGTACTTGCCATGGTGTGACATCATTGATTACTACTTGCAGTGCCTTGTCTATTCATCTGTTTATTTGCTTTGAACTTGAAAAAATATTTTTCTTTGTGCAGACAATATTTCTTGAATTTATGTTTCCATTCTTGAGTAATGAGTTAATTTCATATGTACTCCAAACTTGTCAGTTCCTGGCACAGTGTTTGGCATAGCAAAGCCAAAAATCACATATTACCAGCTTGGAGTAGGAACCATCTTTTCTCCTTACATTGCACTAACCTTCACATCTCATATATTCAGGGCCTTACTATCCTTCAATGAATAGTGGTCAATTTTTCTATTTCATATATGTATTATATTTTATAGCTTTAAAAGCTCTGAGGTTGGCTTCTAAATCCTAAAGAAACCCGTCTCTCTCTAAATATATTAGAAGGAGTTAAGGTGCTGGAATAGAAACAGATGGGGGAAAAAGAGATATAATTAGAAGTCAGCAGAAACTGTGGCTTTCCTATTTGTATTGCATGGTTCCTTTCATTGACTATAATGTATGAGCTTCAGTATAATATGTAATGTGGTCATCAATTTTAATTTTGCCAGCCTTTCATTTGACTGTTGCTGCCATTCCCATCCGAATCTTCAAAGGACACTGTCAGGATGATTATCACAGTCACCAGATCTTTCTTCTATTATAACACTGAATATGATCAACCTATTTTTTCTTTGCAATGTGGGATCACAGAGAGTTAGTATGCTCACTCTGATAACCATCTTTTTCCAAAAGTACAGCTTTTAGGAGCGTAATCACAATTACTTATTCTCTAAGTAACTCAGTTGATATAATAATTAATAAACCTAATATGGTTCATTTTAGGGAAATATTTAATTCTATTCCACGTTTAAATGGTTAGAGCACATTGAATTGCACCCCCTGCCTCTACCCAGTTAAAGCAAGGTTTGCATTCTCATTTGAAGACATAAGAAAAGAAAGTGCTCTCATACTTGGCCAATTCACTGAAAGATATCTCTGATGTTTAAATGCTTTACCTGAAAACTCTTCCATAAGCATATAAAAGCCAGGAGCCTCCTTCTTTCCTCTGATGTTGTGCTTTGCACATGATCACAAACCAAGTTAATGCAGGAATCAGTAGTTAGTCCTAAAATTCATGAATAAATGTGATCCTAGTCAGTGTTTTAATTCAAGGGAGATGATTTTAACACAAATCTATATAGGCAGACTTACTGAATTACCAACCTTAGTGAATGTTTACATTCTCTTAGTTCACTTGAGATTCCCCCAAGAACTAAAAAATCAGGACATTCTTTTATTAGATTGGTAGTTATGTCTTTTTCTCTAAAATTTGAAGAAATTCACTTGGTGTCTGACCATAACATTACTATCTGATAAATGTCTTTCCCCTGGAATAATCAAATATACAAGTAATTTCCCAGTTATTCCAATAAAATTATGAAAGAAAACTAGGTAAACTGTGAGTTCTTGGCTTCCTACCATACATTCAAAGCTAAACATAAAATTTCTATTCTGACATCCTTGCTGGCTGCAATCTACTTCACTCACTAGTTAAAAGTTATTGTTTTTCTCACCTAATTCTATTACTCATATAATTCTTAAAAGCTCTCATAAAATGAACATGCATATAGCACCTTCTGTGCTTCTGAGATGAATTTATTACTGAAATTTATTAGTATTTAAGGACAGCAGAAAATACTCATTTGAACTCATAGTCTTGTGAATATAGTTGACAATATATGCCACACAGTTCAGTTCACTTTAAGCACTGTCAGACACACACACACACACACACACACACCATGATATTATAAATAATGGCATTCTGCATGGTAGACAATTACGTTTTGAATAATTAGTCTCCATTAATATCCTCGTAGGTAGTTGTGTTTACAAATAAATGAAGACCAGCTTAATTGCAATATTCAGAATAATAATTAATGGCATGAGTTCCAAACTGACATGTAAGGCCTATTAAGTAAGGAATGTTTATTCTTGTTCACCACTGTACCTCAATACCTAGAGCAGTGTCTGAATTCTACTAGGTTTTTAAAAATATATATATTTGTTTAAAAAATGAATAAATAAATTATCTAGAAATATCAAGTGGGAAATAATTTTCTCCTTTTTAAATTCCTTTATAGTAGAGCAATATAGAGGATATATTTCAGAAGAAGAGAAAACACATATTTGACCACATGCATTTGATTCAGAAACAGTAGCTGACTTGAGCAGGACTTTAGATGAATATTGCCCCTTAATAGGAGAATCTATAATTACTTAAAAGTTGAAAATCACAGTGATTTCCAGTCGCTGAAAATTCTTATGTGCAGCAAGTTGCGGTAACCAAGGAGATTCGTGCGTGGGGGCTGACAAAGGGCAGAAGTGAATTCAGGTGAGCACATTGAGCTCAGACTCTGTGGAACGTGCATCTGAGCATGATGCACTTACCTGCTTAGATCTAAATATCACAGTCATCTGTCTGGTTGGAGATAATTGGTCTAACATACCTGGCTTGTGGAGAAAAGCACTCAATGTGCCTGGTCCATGGGAAAATAGAGTCCTCCACAAAGTGTTAAATCTTGGCCACTATGCACTAGATCCATCGTTATGCTAACCCCCTCATTTTCTCTCTTTGGCTGAAAGTGTTGGAGTTCTTACAGCTTTCCCTTTTGTGTGAGATCAGTATAAAAACAGGATGATGGAAACAGGTTTTAACAAGACAACTTTCTAGCCAAGTAATTCATGTTATAAGACATGGAACTTGATTTTCCTGTTTATCCTGCTGGCCTTTAACCTGGCCTAAGTCCAAAAGTTTAAGTGAGGCTGACTCCATTGGGCCAAACTAACTCTGTAATCCACAGCCCCTAATCTTTCATCAGACCTGCTCCAAGAATCTTGCTGGGATTTCATGGTGCTCACAAGAACTTCTGAATAGATAGGGCCCACCTATTAGATTTTAAAAATTAAATCAGAAGGTATTTGCTGGCAGACTCAAAAAAGCATGTTTCATAATTGCTAAAGAATCCTGCTACATTGTGGAATATGATGGTAAATGTATGGGGAACAAAGAGAAATAATAATGAAAAGGAAAACTAAAGTAGAAAAAAAAGCCAGAGACTTAACACCTTTGGGATTTCTCCATCCTCCGGCTGTATCTGCTTGCTAACCCTGCCACTTGTTCACAGATGTTGTGTGGATCTCAGCCCAGGTAACTACACAGTGCTAGTCGCACTGTCAACTCCAGCATCCCCTTTCCTCTCCGAGTACAGCCAGGAAGGTGTCACTGGGGAAGCTGAAATACTATCTGAGAAAAACAAACGAACAAAAAAAAGCACTAACTGGGACACAGCCTAGGGGAGGGGAGGCTGAAGAGAAGGCAAGCCATGGGATTCAGATCAGTTCACATGCCTGCTGGGCTTGCTGCACACTGTTCTTGGTTAAGACTAAACTAAACTAAACAGAAACCTGAACATTTTACTGATTGAAGGGAATTTAGAATTCATCTGGCCCAAGATCCTCACTTTATAGCTATGACATTTATGGCTGAGATATAACCCTTAGGACTAAATAACTGAACTTGAGGATCCACAACTACCTACAAAGGAGATCAATATGCTGAGGGCATGGCCAACTAACACTTTATAGATCTGTTTTTCATTATAGATCTGACTTTAGGTAGTACAAAGGCAGCAGTATATTTTAATATTTATGTATTTATTTTAATATATTTTTAAAATATAATCAGCACATCAATTTAGTAATGTATAATTTCCTGTAAGTGAAAATAAACAAATCCTATGATGTGCCAAAAAGAAATTGCTCTCTTGGAAATGTAGTGTAGTAATTGCCCTGATCTGCATTGCAACATATCAGCCACCTCCTTAGAAGTGAATGAGGTTGGGATGAAGGCAATTTGGAGCTTTTCTGAGGAGCCAGCAATGAGGAAGCCTTTTCTAACCTAAGGGGTCTTTATTTTTAAGGGAAATTGGTTTAGTCACTGAGGTTAGGGGAATTCCTCTGGATGTATTCCCAGAAAAAAATAAATCCATCCTTCCTTGAAACTATGAGAAATTAGACAAATTCTTCACATATTTCCATCCATAAGTGTCTGTAATTATTGAGAAAATGTAAAAAGTGATAATACTGCCAAAACAGTAACAATATACTAGTACTTAATATCTATAACATATCACGTGGTACACAAATCAGGTATAAGTTAGGATCTCATCCTATATACTGAAAATGTAATATGCAAATCAACTGAACGGCTGAACAACCAGTCAGTGGGGGGCAGGGCTGGCGAGTAGGCAATGCCAGGCTGGCCAAGGTGCGTGCCAGTGGGCAGAGGGAGGGGATGGCAATGGGGGGGCAGTGACCAGCTGCAGCGGAGGGATGATGGGGGGGTGGGGCCAGCCATACCCTGATCTGCCACTTGGTTGCCTCCGGGAGCAGGCCTAAGCTGTCAGTTGGACATCCTCTGAGGACTCCTGGACTGCAAGAGGGCACAGACCAGGCTGAGGAACATCCCTCTGCCCCCCCCCCGCCCCCTGCACAAATTTTCGTGCACCAGGCCTCTAGTATTAGATAATACCAATCTTCTATCATAGTTTTTGGGTTGGATAGAAGTGAACCAGGAAACAGAAACCTGGAGCATAGCTAGGTTGGGTTTTATTTGGGGGTGGTTATCATTATTACCTATAGACTCACATTGCCCCTAAATTAACAGAAGTGCTAAACAATAGTATTTCAACAGTGAATCCCAGCCCCTCTGTGGTTAAAGTGACTGATGAATAGGTCCCCCTGAGTTAGGTCTTGTTTCCATTACCAAAGCTAAGCTTGATAGAGACTATTGTGGCACATTGTAGACATGGTTCTATATGGAAGTCAGCTAGACTGACCGCTTCCTACCACTGAACGTGGAAAGAAACCTGATAAGCAACTTTGGACCACTCCATTTTGGGGCAGCTGTCGTGTCTGTACCTCATTCTCAGACAGATTTTTCTTTTTCCACTGAAGAGATACAGTGGTGACATTGTGCCTAATATTTCTGCCCATAAACTCTTTATTCAACCAAGTTAAATGAATAAATAAATATTGAGAGAACATGAAAGAACAACTGTATTTGGTGATTGATTTTCATATATAACTACAGAACTCTGATTTTTGCAGGCCTGAGAGATTTGTGACAGGACTCAACAGATCCCCAGCTACTCTCAGAAAAATATGATCAGAATCCAAAAGTTCCTGTTTAGTCACTTCTCAAGAACAGCAGTTGCCTTCTAAGATTTATTCCAAGTCTCCTGGCAGGCAGAGGATACATTGTCATGCTTTTACTTTTTTATTAGTTTTAGGCCACTAAATATAATTTACACCAAAGCTCTGAGACCAATCACTCTAGGAAAAGTTTTATGTTACCAAGACAATGTGTCAACTGCTTTGTAAAATAATAACACTATTGATCTGTCAAAATATACTCTTGACGAGCAGGAAGTATGTTTTTAAATTATTAATGGATAGCTTCAACTGGCTTTCTCATGTCTAGCTATTCCCTTCTTATAAATATGAGATACAAAACTATATGCACAAGTCAACTTAAGATCCTACGTAGTTAATAAAGGCCTTTGCTTCTTCTGAGGAGGTAAGTCAGGGGTTTCTTCTAAGTTCAAAACTTCCAGTAGAATTAGAGTAATAGATCTGGATATAGAGTAAGAAAATTATGCGTGAAACAAACAAACAAAATTCCAGAAGAAACAAACAAACAAAAAACAACAGTTGCAGAACAAAGACCATCTCTTTTTGTCTTCTGCACCGTTGAATGCTAATGCTAGATATTTTGTACCTAATATATAGGACAAAATAAAAAATGTTCAATAAGTGCTGAATTGCTGACCGCATAGTTCTTTCAATAATTTTGGCAAATAGTCTTTTTAAAAATGTTATGAAAGCTATCTTTAAAAGTTAATGATATAACATACCAAATACACATACACTCATGCTATTTATAGATGTGTTTACCAACACCAAACATCCCCAATGCTATTAGCTAAGCAGTTCCTAGGTTTCCCTGCTAATGATCAGGATGTCTAATGCTAAGTTATGTGAATAGTTGAGAGGCCCCCATTTGTAGGTTTCATTTTAATGGTTTCTGCCTGGGAGACCTTCTCATTATAACCCTTACTTATGCAGAACCTACACTTTATCTTTGAACTTATAGCTAGTTTCCTGGTAAAGTTTTCCAAGCTTGGATATCTATACTTATCAGAGAAATTTCCCAGAATTTATATTTCCTGTATTCCACTGATCCAGAACATAACTTGATTTCTCCATATTAAAAATATTGTGTGTGAATAGCTGGTCCTTTCATTTCTGTAACACATACGTTTGCAGGCTTACTGACTAGAAATTCCTCCTGAGGCATTTCACATGTTAAATTGAGAAGCACATTAGGGAGTTTCAGCATGAAATTTCATATCCATTATGTCCAGCACCAAGTTGTCTATGAAATAATAGTAATGAATAGCATTTGGAAAGATGATACAGTTGTGAAGTAGCATAAACATCTAACCTTTTATCAGAATATAAAAGTCTCTATAAGTTTTTACCTTCAATCATGACTGAATAGTAATGGTCAATGAGATTTCTGCAGTATTTCAACAGTTTCAGAAGTGTCTCAGTCATAGTTCAAGCATGGCCCTGGATATAAAGATTTTTATAAATGACATATATTGAAAGACTGAAGGAACATGTTTTGTTTTTCTTATTTTTCACATGCTCTAGTAATTTATTTTCTACTATGTCAAATAAATGAATACCAAGAAATAAAATGACTAATCTTAAACTTTTCAAACGTCCTCAAAGCAGCTATTTTTCATCACAGCCTTCATCCATAGCATCTGTTACATGCATTATTCCTTCTGTTTCTAACACCTTTCCACCTTGTTCCGAAAATTCCTACTTATTCTTCAAGGATTAGTTCAGATGTCAATCACTGTCTTACTACTCTGAGGTGCCTCTCCACTCATCACTGCAGTCTCCACTAGGGAATCATTTTCTCTTTCCCCTCTGACCTTATAGTATTTCTCATTCGGTAATATCTGTCCATATCTTTCCTGCTAGACTGTGACCATCTGGATGCTAGATACCATATCTTGTTTACCTCTAATTTCTCAGAGCAAAGCAAATAAAGTATTAAACAATGTTTGGAATTTAAAGGAGTAAACCAGCTAACATTGTAATGTTTTTAGATCATTTACTTAAACAAAGCCTCTCTTTTATAAAATCTATGCTTTGCAATCCTGAATCTCAAGCAAAATATCCTTGTGAGCCGCCGAGTGACACAATGTCTCAGCCAGTCGGCATGTCACACTCAGAATTCTCTATGTGTGTACTGGGAACATAATTTACAGGAGAAGCTGCCTTATCAGGGTTAGTAACCAAGTACATTGATCTTTCCTGAAAGTGGAATCACACTACCTATTCTCACCCAGATTTCCTCCAGTAGAATCCCATCCTCACTGAGACATGTTGGACAGTAAAACATGGAAAGGGATCATCCACAGCCCTGGCCCAGCCACTCTTTTATGAGGAAACTACCTCGAACCAACAGTAGTCAATCCACTACTGTCCTCAAACCAAAGCAACTCTCCAGGTGACTGAGCAAACCCTGACCTACCATCATGATCCCAGCACATAGAAATTCTCAAGTGTTTCTTTCTGTAAGCATTGACCACAGTGGGGTGAACCACACTGAAAGGATGGCACTAACTTGAGAAGGAGATAAAATGAGTTTAAGAGGTACAGATACTAATTTTACTACTCTCCAGACCATTATTTAGTGTCAACAAATATTACATTGCAATATACTTCTTGATTTAGGATTTCGGCTTCATCTGAAGCACAGTTGAGAAGGCAGTTAAAAGAAATATTTTGGAACTGGAAGGGGAAAATGGCTTTGAAATTCTTAGAACAGGTATGTGATCAGGAGGCAGAGAGGATATCTTTTAGTCAGGCTCCTAAAAACAGATTCATTTTGTTGATGTGGCTAGTGTGGTTTTATGCTGTGATACTATTTGAAACACTGGGAAGGGGGATACTGGATTTTTCTGGAGTCCTCACAGGCTAATGATCATTCACCACTGATGTCTGAGTAATTTAACACATTGGAAAATAAGTCTGTGCTTCAAATCTTCTATACTGTAGAACCAAGTGTTCCCGGCTTGTTCTATTTTTGCTTTTGGACCATTTCATTTTGAAGACACACTTCGGGAAGATGACAGCGTTCATGTAGCTAACAATATTCATTTTGTTTTTATTAGTTGTTTTTGTAGTTTCATATTTTGATGCTTGATCTGACGAATGCATTAATACCCAGAGGGTGCCTCTCTGTTTGTACTAATAACCTATCTCATTCATACTTAATCAGTGATAGAACAACTCAACCTCACTGTCAAAGGAGCATGAATCAGAAATGTTCATGAGGAGGGATTATATAACGCACATGAAAACTATAGGGAGAGTGGGGGTGAGGTGATTAAGGACAACTATACTCTGAACCGTTAAGGCACTATATAGGATTAGCAGACATGCATTCTCTCAATAACTGAATGACTTGGACAAGTCACTTGAACTATCTAAACCTCAGAATTTTTATCTTCAAAAGAGGGTCAGTCTTACTATTTAAAAAAATCCGTGGTTCTATAATTGTACACTTGTATACACTGAGGTTATCTACACAAATAAAAGACAAACATGCAAATTGACCGTACCTTTGCTACGCCTTAAGCCATGCCCACCAGCCAATCAGAGCGACTATATGTAAATTAACCCAACCAAGATGGCGGCCAGCAGCCACGGAGCTGAAGCGAGCAGGAGGCTTGGTTGCTCCAGTGATGGAAGAAGCCAAGCTTCCCCGGCCGTCTCTGAGCTCCACTCAAAGCAACAAAGTTTCAATTATAGAAGGTAAATAAACCCCAGATACCTGCTTTCAGCCGGCCATGGCCACGGAGCTGAGCTAGCAGAGGCTTCCCTCCAGCTTGGGAGCTAGCAAGGAGGCTTCCTCTCAGCCCGCCCTTGGCCCGGGCTTCTGAACTTCCTCCTCAGGGCTTACAAAGTTTTCCATTTATTA